>NC_041392.1:204092960-204169977 GCF_002162155.2 Triticum dicoccoides
TGACATTTATTCAGCCGAGAAAAAAGAACTTTTGGTAGAATGAAGGCTGCACAAAGCCCATAGTCGTATGTTGAGCCGAGAAATCAATGTTTGTACTAGGTACTGCAGATATATATTTGTATTTCCTAGTTCTCAAAAAAAAAAAGAACTGAAAAAATATACTCCCTCGGTCTCAAAATAAATGTCTCAAGTCTAATATAATTTTGTATTAAAGTTAGTATAAAGTTGAGACACTTATTTTAGGACAGAAGGAGTATATCTGTGTTTCCCTAAAATAACTCTACATCTTTATTTCCCTAAAAATAAAGTCTATCCGTGTGTATTGAATAGCACTGATAGAATCATGTTATGCTTGATAGGGATCTTGGGATTATGTCCACGGTGGCCAAAAATTCAATAGTAATCCGACGAAGTGATGGGGCAGATAGAGAATTAGAAGTTTTTTTTTTCTTCTCGCGAGAGGGATCAGAGGAAAGTTGAATCCAACCAAGTTTGATTATGTTCCTAACGTCCAGCATCTCCCTAAAAAAATTCAGGAAGAATAGATTCGCATGTCTGTCACTGTGCATGTGCTTGCATGGGTTGCGTCTAGATTGGCCGTGTTGACTTCAAATTTGGGCGGCAGGATTGTCCCTTGCAGTCTGAAGAACAACCAAACCGATTGTACATTGTGCAATTCATTAGAGCCTCCCATCAAAGATTTCCACATGGCATAACATTTGCCTGTTCCTTGTCGTCAACAACTGCGCTAGCCAATTTTCCACATGTTTCTTGTCTCCTACGGCCGATGTGTGGACTGTGGACTATACTATACTGGTATATCATTAGCCGTTTTCTTGTCTTCAACAAAGCAAACCAATTTCCACCCCCTGTTCCTCACTTTCTCTGTATGCCAAATGAGGAGAGGTTGATAGGTACCTGGATGCTTTTTGTTTGTGCTGGCTTAAACCCTATTAGCCAACAGGCTTGAAATCTCAACCTTTTCAAGCTTGGATTCCAAACTTTTATCTTCGGTAACCGGGGTGTTTCTGTCCACGGCATGAATACAACGAATCCATTCCTGTTTCTAAGGTCGAATGCCGTGGGGTTGCCTGACAAAAATCCTTGAGTAAATATAAGTTATTCTTGACTTGGGTTTACGACGCAAACCCTCACCGAACCCAACAACCAGGTGGTGTTCAACTTCTTCAACCCAGCTGCTGTCGTTTTGATCTGACCACATCTTCAGCTGGTGAACTCGAAGTGGAATCTACAGACATTGCAACGCACGCGCGCACCAAAGAGCCTCCACCGCACGCAGAGCGTCCAAGGAAACCAGTTACGCGGAAACGGAAGGCGCGCGCCTTTCACATTCTACACGATCACCTACTTCCTTTCGGAAAGAAGATTTTAAAATTATGTACGACTCTACAGCACGAACAAACCCATCGATCATTAGGGCGCACTGGCCTGGCCTGTACATGCTTTTCTCCTTTGTCCACCATGCATTAGTTAAGCAACAATTAATCAATCCCGCCATGTCCCCAAATCTGGCGCCACACTCCACTGCTGGCTCGCGCTCGTCAAAGCCCACCCACCAACCTTCCTGCCGTCTTCCTCCCCCTGCCCGGCCCCTCCCCCTATATATCGCCGTTTCCGGTCGCCACTTGACCTCCAACCAACGGAGCTGAGCTAGCCCCCAGCTCACAAGTACTACGTACGTGTATACGTGTTGATCGGCGCGAAGTTAGCGTATACAAGTGGCGAGTGGTAGCTAGAGGCAAGAGAGAGGGAAGCTAGAGCAGTGGTCGTGGCCATGGGTGCCCAGGAGATCAAGTACTTGTACTTCTCGCAGGCGAAGCTTGGCCGCCGGTGGCGGCGGCCGGTGAGGGGGTTCCGGCTCAGCCCGACCCGCCTCTCCGTCCGCCGGCTACGCGCCAGGCTGTGGACCATGCTCGGCCTGCTGGGCCGCTACTTCCGCGGCGTGCGGCTGCCGCAGCTTACCAGGGGGCTCGTCGCCAGCAGCAGCTCTCCCGCGTCAACGAGCGGCGGCGGCAACAAGAAAGGGCAGCCGCCGGCAGTGTCACAATCACAGGCGGCCGGTAGCAACGGCGCCAAGCCGCGGAGGCCGCCGTGCATGCGGTCAAACTCCTTCTACGCGCGCGCCGTCGCGGACTGCCTCGACTTCATCAAGGGCAGCAACGCCGCCCCGGTCGAGGACAACCGCGGCGCCGCTGCCGGTGCCGTCCGGCACGGCTATGGGCAGCATCAGGTGGTGAAGGCCACGTGAAGATCCACCCGTTGTGTACTGTAAAAGTGTAAATACGACGCGGCGCCTCATCGTTTCTCGCGTGGGATTTGATGGTTTTGTGAACTTGTTAGTTTCCGGCATGGTTCTTGGTGGTCGATCTGGATGTCCTTCCTTTTGTATGTTCTAGCAAGTACGTAGTAGATTGTTTAGGGGTTAGCTGGTGCAAGGAAAAGATGGCGGATTGATTGACCGGCACAGCATGCACGTGCCACTTAATCTATCTTATGTTTTCTTTTAGTTGAGTCGAATCTATCTTCTGTTGAAAGCTGGCGTATTAAAATGATGGCCGATGAGGCTGTCATAATGAGAGTAATTTAGCTAGTAACATGTCCCAAATATCCCAAGACAAATTTGTTTACGTGGCAAGTGTTAATAAGAAGAGAGTTGTGTATGGTAACATAAACATGTTACCATAACATATTTAGTAAACTAGGCAGTTTCGATGAGGTGCATAAATGAAAAAAAAAGGACTAAGTATCCTACTATCATTGTACCGTATCATAATAAATACTACAATACTACTCATTACAAAGATAGTATTATACATTAATAGCATATGCATAATATTAACTGGTGATACTACTCATTATAGACAGTTTACTAGTCTAAGTTACCTTTCACACCAGTTCAAGAGTTCTGTGTGTGAGAATATTTTTGCCTCTGCCAGACACATGCCAGGGCACTGCATGTAGTGGCAGTTCACGCCCGACGTTTCCAGAAAATAGAACAAATAGCACCGGCGTGGCTAGCTAATACTCCCTTCATTCGAAAATACTTGTCATCAAAATGGACAAAAATGAATGTATTTAGAATTAAAATACATCTAGATATATCTTCTTTTATTTATTTTGATGACAAGTATTTTCGGACGGAGGAAGTATCTATCATAGACGAACATAGACGAACAGTATAATCTAGCGTCATCAGTTGATAAGTACGCTACATCTCACACTTGTTTTTGCTTGTCGTTCTTAATTAATTAATGAGATATCTCCATACTGCCAGCCACATACGCATGATGGATCGTGTTCACCTACTTCTTGCTCGTACGTGCATCCTTTTCATGATTTTTCTCTGATGTCGAACGATCGCTTGATTGTCACTTTCCACTGGAACACCTCTCGTGCCAAACAAATGTCTGGTTGTAAATTACAAATGTTAGTTCAGACGTTACGTGCTGCGAGCCATTCAATATGAATAGTGGGCAGTTCTTGCATTCTACTAGTATAAAGTTTTGTCATTTGTGTGGCGAGACACCTTACCTGATGCAGATTGCGAAGATATGCCTTTGCGATTTGAAAACATCTTAATGCCAAAATAAGGTCTAGCTTATCCTCACGTTTACTTAGTTTATACTTGTCCAAAGTATTCTCCAACTGAAACATCATGGCCTAGCAGAAAAGGGAGCTGGTGAACTGAGGCACTTGGGCCTAACGAAATGGAAACTGTGAACTCAAGCATGACTTCAACTCAAGAGGAAGTGCTAAGCTTCGATGTACTCCATATGTGTGCAATTCTCTCTGTTGAGGCTATGTTTTTGCCACCTGCCAGTTGAAGACCTCGGTTACAGGCCTGTGGTGTGAGATATTCACCGTCTTGAACTGACAGGATGCCAACTAAGGGCATCTTTGGACCCTCAAATCGTGTTCAGACCATGTTGTCTGGATGCAACTTGTCATCTAACGGCATCCCGCATCGATTTGTGGATCAGTCAATGCGTCCGCTTTCCCACACGTCAAAAGCTAACTAGAAGGTTTTGCGGGAGTGCGGACTGTTGCCACATAGGACTCCGACATTCTCTGCCCATACAAAACCACACCCGAACCCCGTATTTCCATCACTTTCCCCTTTCTCTGCATCTACTTCCTCCCTAGCCAACGCATCCGTTGTACCATCCCGACCGCCCGTCAAGCACTTGCTGGACCTCTGCAACCTCCGCCGTTCCACCCGGTCGCCACGCCGCTTTGCCGACACCGCCATTTCACACCTCTCGTCCGACCGCTGTGCAGGTACCATGCCCTTGTGAAATGCCGTCCGTGGGGTCACCACGCCCGACAAGTATTTGGTAAAATGTCCATGCTATTTTTTTTGAATTTTTTTCTACCTTCATTGAAGCAATGGATTCGGACATGCACACCCCCTCCCCCTCCCCCCGGTGTCCCTTTTACCTTGTTGTACGATGACGCGAATCGGTACGCGCGTGTCAGCTAGGCCACACTTACTTTAGAGTGGGAAGGCTGCCATGTGGGGTCATGGGGAAAAGCGATTGGGCCATGCACGTGAGTGAATGGAGCTTGGATATACCTGGCCATCTGTTGGGCCGGGCCGGGCTTCAGGCCGGGCCTACCAAAGCCCGATGCAAAAAATCCAGGCCCGAGGTCGGCCCGACCCGGCCATCGGGGCTAAAAATCGGGCCCGAGCCCGGCCCATGATGCTAAAAGCCCGCTGGGCCTCGAGCCTCTTCGTTAATGCGCGAATATGATGGGCCCGGGCCTGGTCTGGCCCGGCCGTCGGGCTTGAAATCTAGGCCCGAGCCCGGCCCATGGACAAGGCGGGCCGGGTCGGTTCGGGCCGGCTGCTGCTAGTGTAAGTCCTTTGGTGGGCTGCGTCCTTTCTTTCCTCTCTCTTTAAATAAAACCAGAAAAGAGGAAAGGAAATAGAGAGGGGTAGGAATAGAATTTTGGCATGGGGCAAATTTCCTTGGACTCCAAGAATTATTCCGGATCTAGGGATAATAGAATTGGCAAAGTTTGAATTCAAATTTATTCGAATTAAATTCAAATAGATTTGAAACAGAGGCATGAGCTAGGAGTGTCCAAAAATTATGAAATTTTGGTGGAGCTTAGAATTGTGATAAAATAATTGTAGATAAAATTTGGAAGCTTAGCTTGGAGTTGAAATTGGATATGAATTTCGAGAAATGGAAATGCTATTTAATAAAATAGGAGAGAGGTTCAAACTGCAACTATGAAAATAGAAATGTTAATAATTTGGGGTGAAATATTTTAAGACATGTTGACATGAAAATGCAAAGTAAATTAATAAAAGCAAATTATGCTTAAAATATATGGTTTAAAACTTGGGTTGATACACATACTCTACTAGGAATCTATTACTTTAAGTCATTGTTGAGGTCGTGACTATGGACTACATGGAACGGATGGACATTGTAGTTGATGTAAACATAAATGCAACTAGTTTTGATGATTGGTTCATAATTATAAAGGATTGTTGATCAGTTTTTAGATACATCATGTTGCTTTCTGAAAAAACCTAAGAATAGTTAGCCATGTCTAAATTAGGACAGATACTAAAAGTAGCATTGATGCATTGAGAAAATTTTGTTAACACATAAGGTGCCACATAGTGCAAGTTTTGGTTCATACCTAAATTGGCATATTGATCTCTTGCGCATTAATTTTGTTGTTTTAGTAAAAATGTGTAAATAGAGTAAGCCATTGTTAAATCTATGAACATGTTGACGTAAGCCTTTGTTAGTGGAACTATTGGTTATTTATGAATTATAAGGGTAACTTTCATTTTTTATTTAGTTTTCCACAACTCATCCCGTGCTTTGTAGAAAAAAGAAGCCCTGAAGAAGCTAGTCATTTTCTCATTTCAACATACCACTATTAAGCCAAAGCTGGAAAAAAAGCATGGCTTTCCTTTTCATTGTTCTCTCGTAAACTATAGAGATTTAGGAAGAATTTGCCAAAGTATACACATTAAGTTGGTATGAAGTTGTACCTTGATATTAGCACACATGATCCTAAAAGCAAAGTGGATTTGGACAATGTTTCAATCGTGCATCCATGTAGGTGTTCTCAAACATACGTACCTTGCTTATGTATACTTGCCAAAGTATACACATTAAGTTGGTATGCAATTGTACTTCAATATTAGCACACATGATCCTAAAAGCAAAGTGGATTTGGGCAATGCTCCAATCGTGCATCCATGCAAGTGTTCTCAAACATACGCACCTTGCATATTTATACTTGCAATTACTTGTTGGTTTAAAATAATCCTGCTTGTGTATATCTGCACCTACATGTTACTAATCTATACCTACTAATAAAAGAAATAGGTATCCTTAGTCCGTCATACTATTTTATAGAACAAAACCTAATGTTTCTGACATTAAACCCGTAGTACATCTATTATCCATCTTTCTTTCATATTATTACTGATTCGGATTGTGGATGAACATCTCAACAAAATCAGGATTGGAGACAAAATTGAAGATCACTTCCCTGTTTCTTTGTATGTATTAAATCTATATGTAAACCGTGTTTAAATAGAAGACAGGTGGAATCTTGAACTTGCGCTTTTGTAGGCAAAGACCATCTTTGTTTGGGCCGTAGCTACAAATACTCAGATTATAGACCATTTTTTGTAAATTAAGAGCGTGTGGTATTCTTTACTCCGGTTGCAACGCACGGGTCCTTTTTGTAGTCTTATTTATGTATATCTACTCAAGTTACTATGTTATGTCAGAAGAAGCACAAGAGTTAATAAACAACATGGAACTTACCACTAGAATCACATGTACGTGGAAAGAGACACAATTTGTCACTAGTTTTGCGAACTGTATTAACTTACTTGTTGGAAAGTACGCACATGCACCAAGTTCTACACCATACAAGCTACTGATGCACACTCTGACTAGGACCAACATTAACACGAAACTCTTGGTAATAATTTAATTGTTGCAGTGTTCATAATACAATCTTTGTTATTTAAATAGCTCATCATACTATTTCATAACTATGTTATTGCAACAGAGACACCCAATTGTGTTGTGCCTGAGTTGGATCGGTATGGTGAAATGAGAACTATTACCTATTCTAATACCGACTTATAGTCGATATACTCGATGCCAGAAAAAGATGGGCACCTCATCGTGGATGGGTGATAAAATTTACTTTGTGAGTGCAAAATGGCAGTTGGAGACATACTAATATGTGTGGTCCTCCAGGGAGGCAATAAGGTTCTCCTCCTTATCAAACCCATATGCCTGCTCAATCTTCTTAATCTGAAAAACCTGATGAAAAGTAGTTATGTCCTGCTACCGGACTTTCTGTTTATGCTCCACCACTTATGCTCGTGATGTGAGATACTTTTGGTAATGACGTGTTGAAGTACCAAATATGTGTTGTATATCTAAACTAATTATGCATTTTAAAGACAAGATATCCATTTATAGATGTGCTATCCAACATCATTTGTTTTGTTGGACGCGTACACTAATTAAGTAATGTTTGTTGGGGAACGTGGCATGCACTTTCAAAAAAATTCCTACGATCACGCAAGATCTATCTAGGAGATGCATAGCAACGAGAGGGGGAGAGTGTGTCCACGTACCCTCATAGATCGAAAGCAGAAGTGTTAGTTTAACGCGGTTGATGTAGTCGAACATCTTCTCGATTCAACCGATCAAGTACCGAACGTACAACACCTCCGAGTTCTGCACACGTTCAACTCGATGACGTCCCTCGAACTCTTGATCCAGCAAAGTGTCGAGGGAGAGTTTCATTAGCACGATGATGTGGTGACGGTGATGGTGAAGTGATCCGCGCAGGGCTTCGCCTAATCACTACAACAATATGACCGGAGGAGTAAACGGTGGAGGGAGCACCCCACACGGTTAAGAACAATTGATGTGCCTTAGAGGTGCCCCCTGCCCCCGTATATAAAGGAGGGAGAGGGGAGGAGGCCAGCCTAGGGGGTGTGCCAAGTGGGGGGAGTCCCACTTGGACTCCTAGTCCAATTCGGGCCCCCTTTCCTTTTACCGGAATGGGAAAGGGGGAAGGAGAGGGAGGAGGAGAAGGAAAGGGGGCGCCCCCTCCCCTAGTCCAATTCGGACTCCTCCCTAGGGGGCGCGCGTGCCACCCCTTGTGGGCTGCCTTGCCTCCCTCCTATGGCCCATAGGGCCCATATCTTCCCCCGGGGGGTTCCGTTAACCCCTCCGGTACTCCGATACGTACTTGATATATTCTGAAACACTTTCGGTGTCCGAATACTATCATCCAATATATGAATCTTTACCTCTCGACCATTTCGAGACTCCTCGTCATGTCCGTGATCTCATTCGGGACTCCAAACAATCTTCGGTCACCAAAACACATAACTCATAATACAAATCGTCATCGAACGTTAAGCATGCGGACCCTACGGGTTCGAGAACTATGTAGACATGACCGAGACACATCTCCGGTCAATAACAAACAACGGAACCTGGGTGCTCATATTGGTTCCTGCATATTCTACGAAGATCTTTATCAGTCAAACCGCAGTGACAACATACGTCATTCCCTTTGTCATCGGTATGTTACTTGCCCGAGATTCGATCGTTGGTATCTTCATACCTAGTTCAATCTCGTTACCGGCAAGTCTCTTTACTCGTTCCATAATGCATCATCCTATAACCAACTCATTAGTCACATTGCTTGCAAGGCTTATCATGATGTGCATTACTGAGAGGGCCCAGAGATACCTCTCCGATACTCGGAGTGACAAATCCTAATCTCGATCTATGTCAACCCAGCAAACACCTTCGGAGATAACTGTAGAGCATCTTTATAATCACCCAGTTATGTTGTGACGTTTGATAACACACAAGGTATTCCTCCGGCATTCGGGAGTTGCATAATCTCATAGTCAAAGGAATATGTATAAGTCATGAAGAAAGCAATAGCAATAAAACTTAACGATCATTATGCTAAGCTAACGGATGGGTCTTCTCCATCACATCATTATCCTAATGATATGATCTTGTTCATCAAATGACAACACATGTCTATGGTTAGGAAACTTAACCATCTTTGATTAACGAGCTAGTCTAGTAGAGGCGTGCTAGGGACACTTTGTTTTGTCTATGTATTCACACATGTATCAAGTTTCCGGTTAATACAATTCTAGCATGAATAATAAACATTTATAATGATATAAGGAAATATAAATAACAACTTTATTATTGCCTCTAGGGCATATTTCCTTGAGTCTCCCACTTGCACTAGAGTCAATAATCTAGATTACATTGTGAGGGAGTCCTGGATTAGGGGGTCTCCGGACAGCCGGACTATATCCTTTGGCTGGACTGTTGGACTATGAAGATACAAGATTGAAGACTTCGTCCCGTGTTCGGATGGGACTCTCCTTGGCGTGGAAGGCAAGCTAGGCAATACGGATATGTAAATCTCCTTCCTTGTAACCGACCTTGTGTAACCCTAGCCCCCTCTGGTGTCTATATAAATCGGAGGGTTTAGTCCGTAGGACAACATACAATCATACCATAGGGTAGCTTCTAGGGTTAGCCTCTACGATCTCGTGGTAGATCAACTCTTGTAATACTCATATCATCAAGAACAATCAAGCAGGAAGTAGGGTATTACCTCCATCAAGAGGGCCTGAACCTGGGTAAACATCTTGTCCCCCGCTTCCTGTTATCATCCGCCTTAGACGCACAGTTCGGGACCCCCTACCCGAGATCCGCCGGTTTTGACACCGACATTGGTGCTTTCATTGAGATTTCCACTGTGTCGTCATCGTAAGGCTCGATGGCTCCTTCAATCATCGGTAGTGATGCGGTCCAGGGTGAGGCTTTCCTCCCCGGACAGTTCTTGTATTCGGCGGCTCCGCACTGCGGGCCAATTCGCTTGGCCATCTGGAGCAGATCGAGAGCTACGCCCCTGGCCATCAGGTCAGATTCGGAAACTCAAACTACACGGTCGACATCCGCGGAGACTTGATCTTTGACGGATTCGAGCCCGTGTTAGGTGCGCCGCATAGTCACGACGAGCACGACGTAACTCTGTCGTCGGACAATGTTTGGGAGATCGCATCTGCAACTAGTCCGGCCTTCAAGCCGGAGCAAATTGTGCCATCCAAGGACGGAGGGATAGACCCTGCCATGGAGGCCGCACTTTCAGTGGCGATGGAGCCGGATACTGACTTCACCCCTTACGAGAGCCGTGTCGCCGAACCATTGGATTCATCTCCGGCCACAGACTCCGAGCCTCCTGCATCCGTGCCTATCGAATCCGACTGGGCACCGATCATGGAGTTCACCTCTGCGGATATCTTTCAGCACTCGCCTTTCGGTGATGTGCTAAATTCATTAAGCTCTCTCTCCTTGTCAGGAGAACCTTGGTCGAACTATGTCCGGCTAGAATGGGATGTGGACGATGAAGAAATTCGTTTCCCACCCACCACCCACTTAGTAGCCACTGTCGACGACTTAACCGACATGCTCAACTTCGACTCCGAAGACATCGACGACATGGACGAAGATGCAGGAGACGAACAGGAACCAGCGCCCACAGGGCGCCGGACAATCACTTCATCACATGACATATACATGGTGGATACACCCAAAGAGGGAAATGGCGAAGAGATAGCGGAGGATGCCCCCTCCAAGCAACCAAAGCGCCGATGTCAGCGGTGCCGCTCTAAGTCCCGCCATAGCAAAAACAGCGATAACAACGCAAGAGGAAATAACAGTCCAGTCAACTCTAGAAGAAACAACAACTGCACCGCCCCGGTGGTAGAGCACAATCAAGATGCAAACGGCGAACATAGTGTGAATCCGGCGTCCGAACACGGCGACGCCAAGGATAAACCTCATCCAACCCCGTCTCGAGAGGAAAATAGTCCGGGCGAAGAGGCACATATCATCCCTTAAACGCACTTGGAGCAAGAGAACCTCCGCAGAAGGCTTATTGCAATAGCGAGGAGCCTGAAGAAGTAGAAGCAAAGGCTTAAGGCCGCACAAGATACGCTCAACAGCAGATGGAACAAAGTGCTCGACAACGAAACAAAGTATGGTGGAAGTTACCACACAAATAGCTATCCAAAGTGCAAGCTATTACCTGAATTCGACGATGAGGCCTTAGAGCCCACACAGCAGAAAAATGATACGGCCAACCGGCCGGATCCACCACCTTGTGACCGCGATAGAGCGGCTAACAAAGTCGCACATAATTCAACACACGATCTACATGAGAACTTGGGCCAAAAATCTGGCGCGACCAGATCCATCTATGGATCTAGGAAGCGTGCTCCGACACAAAATCAAAACCGAATACTACAACCGTCCGAACACCATGGCATATCTCAATACAGGGGTGCCACACACCCCCTATGTTTCACCGATGAGGTGCTGGATCACGAATTCCCAGAAGGATTCAAACCAGTGAACATAGAGGCGTACGACGGGACCACATACCCTGGAGTCTGGATCGAGGACTTTATCCTCCATATTCATATGGCTCGCGGAGATGATCTCCATGCCATTAAATACTTGCCCCTCAAGCTTAAAGGGCCATCTCGGCACTGGCTGAAAAGCCTCCCCGAAAACTCAATTGGAAGTTGGGAGGAGCTCGAGGACGCTTTTCGGGCTAATTTTCAAGGGACTTATGTCCGACCTCCGGATGCAGACGATTTAAGTCATATAATCCAACAGTCCGGAGAGTCCGCCCGAAAGCTTTGGAACAGGTTCCTCACCAAGAAGAACCAAATTGTCGATTGTCCGGACGTCGAAGCCTTAGCAGCTTTTAAACATAGTGTCCAAGACGAATGGCTCGCCAGACACCTCGGCCAAGAAAAACCGAGAACAATGGCAGCCCTAACAAGCCTCATGACCCACTTTTGCGCGGACGAAGACAACTGGTTGGCCCGTAGCCGCACCAGCGACCCAAGCACATCCGAAGTTAGGGATGGCAATGGAAAACCACGACGCAACAAAAACAAGCATTGCAATAAAGAAGGTAGCCCAGATAATACAGCGGTAAACGCCGGATTCAGGGGCTCTCGACCAGGTCAGCGGAAAAAGCCTTTCAAAGGCAGCAGAGAAGGGCCATCTGGCCTAAACAAGATTCTTGATAAGCTCTGTCAGATTCACGGCACCCCCGACAAACCTGCAGATCACACCCACAGAGAATGTTGGGTCTTCAAGCAGGCCGGTAAGCTAAACGCCGAACACAAAGGGGAAGAGACACCAAGCGAAGACGAGGATGAACCTCGCCAGCAAAGCACCGAAGGACAGAAAAGTTTCCAGCAGAGGTTAAAACGGTAAACGTGATCCATGTGATGAAGAGGAGAAGCAAGCATGCACTCTGAGATACACGCGCCATAGAGCCCGTCACCCCTAGGTTCAACCCCTGGTTGGCCTGCCCGATCACTTTTGATCATAGGGATCACGCGACAAGTATCCGACACGAAGGAATTGCGGCCTTGGTGTTAGACCCAATAATAAACGGGTACCATTTCACACGAGTCCTCATGGACGGCGGCAGCGATCTAAATCTGATATATCAGGACACAGTCCACAAAATGGGGATAGACCCGACACAAATAAGTCACAGTAATACTACCTTCAAGGGAGTAATACCAGGCCAAGAGGCCCGCTGTACGGGCTCTCTACTGCTAGAGGTTGTATTCGGTTCTCCAAATAACTTCCGAAGTGAAAGGTTAACTTTCCACGTCGCTCCATTCCGAAGTGACTATCAAGCACTACTCGGAAGAACGGCTTTTGCTCGTTTTAATGCAATACCGCATTATGCTTTTCTAAAGCTTAAGATGCCCGATCCACGTGACATCATCACAATTAGCGGAAATACTGAACGCTTTTCATGTACGGAAGAGGATGCAGCGGCTTTAACAGCCGCGAACTAGACGGCCTCACCAACAAGAAAAAATGACAGGTCGTCAAGACCACAGACACGGTTAGACGAGTCCGGCGCTCCACTACATATACGTGAGATTGGTTTGATGATCAAACCCTCATAGACGATACCAGGGGCTTCCCGCGTGTAATCAGGGCCAGCCCGACTCAACTTGACTTCTCTTGAATTTTGATAGTTCATTGATAATAACCAATTTATTTTGGCACGACAACTTTCACCTAAGTTCTTTCCTTTTACAGATGACAATCATGCTACACCCGTCCAGGACATGGCACAATGGAGATACAGGCGCAGACGGGCAGCAGGGACCCGCCCAAAGGTTTCTTTTTAGATTAAGACCCTGCGTAAACCTTTTTTACTGTCTCTTGTTGCTCACACCCTCCGGATACTCCACACAACCGAGAAGGATGCTGACGTTATTGGCATGTGGCCACGTCAGGATATTTCCCGTACCTGGACACATGGGGTTTATTATTAAGGGCATTGTTTAGCCCAATATATGTTATAAAGACCGAACACCTTATGGAGTGTTCGGCGTCGCGAGTTTGGCCCTATATGCATCAGCTCCGAATCGTGTCTTTGGTCAAATGTTGGGTTTGACCGGCTCCCACGTTTTGGTACCTTACGTTCCATTATATCGGCTAAGGTAGCACTGGGAGAACTACTGCGGTTGTGCCCTGGTTCATCCGGATGAGCACCTCAGTAGAGAAAGCCAAAAACTGACTGTCATGATATAGCGAGAGACTGGTCAACCACTCGATGACTCAGTGGAATCTTCGGGATTCCTCCGCATTAACGAAGGGCCGTTTCCCGGTCATGTACGTATGTGCCCCGTATTCGGACGAGCGCAGAAGTACCAGGGGCTATATAGTAGCCCCACCGTCAAACTCCTATGGCTAAGTGAAAGTGTTAAAGCAATATAGTCTGATTGCCTCGTTCGCTGCGCTACCACCTCCTTAATGGACTAAGATGTTGGATCAAGTGTGGATACGCGTTTTGCGAACACCCCCACATTATATGCGTGGGGGCGGAAGCCGACGACTGCAAACTTTTAGGTTATATACATATATACATAAACAGCCGCACAGGAGGCATCATAGTACTTTCAGGCAAAAGTACAAATACAGCCTTGATAACTCAATAAAACATTATTTTTACAATGGAAGTACATGTCACTAGAACATAATATTCTTCGAGCATTGAGTCTCTATCGAACGAGCGCCTTCAAGAAGTTCTTCAAAGTAGTGCTCGGCAGCCACTCGGCCTACGGTCGAACCCTGTGTCGCAACAGTGGTGGCCTCCATCTCCGCCCAGTATGTCTTGACACGGGCAAAGGCCATCCGCGCACCCTCTATGCACGCCGATCTCTTCATAGCATCGATGCGCGACACATCACCAAGGAATTGTTGCACTAAACTAAAGTAGCTATTCGGCCTTGGCCCTCCCGGCCACAGATGATCCACAACGGACCTCATGGCAAGTCCGGACAACCTATGGAGCTCGGCCCACTCAGCCATTCGCTCATTTAACAGCAGCGGACGGCCTGGAGCATGAAACTGTGACCAGAACAGCTGTTCCACTACGTGATCTTTCTGATCCTTGAAGTACTCGGCCGCATCAGCAACACTTGCAGCCAAATCCACATAGGTGTCCGCAGAACTCCATAGTCGGTCAAGAGGAGCATACTTCGGATCTCCGAACTTCGTCCGCAACAAGAAAGGCTTCCCAGACACGATATCTGCAGCTTGATGCAGCTCCTCCTTCGTCGCTCTAATTTTGGAGCGGGCTTCCTTGGCAGCTACCAGGGCCTTCTCCAGGTCCGTCGCCTTCCCTCGGCTTTCTTCTTCAAGAAGCTGGTAGCAGTCAGCGGCATCTTTCAACTCTATAGCCATTTTGGCTATTCTTTCTTTGCTCTCGCACCGCGCGGCCTATTCGTCCCTCAACTCTTCGGCCGCCTTTAGAGCGGCCGCATTGCTACTCCTTGCTTGTTCCTTGGCTCGGGCAAGCTCCGCCTGAAGGGTCTCCACGGTAGCAGCTCCATCTGCAGTCACAACATATTAAAGATACTGGCGTCATGCTCCTCTTATTATGTGACGATCACCAGATAAATCACTTACCCTATGCCTCGGCAAGCCGCTGGTTGACAAGCACGATATCGGCATCGGCCGCATCAAGTTGCCGCTTTAGCTCGGTAAACTCATCAGTCCGGCTAGCCAACGGAGCCTCAGCCACCTACACATAAAGGCAGTCGGGTTATTACCTGGGAATATGATCCTCAGTTTGCCGCTGTTCTCGATGACAACAGAGTCTCAGGGGATACTATCTGCATAGGGCACACCTAACGTGTGCGGTACTATTAAAAACATACACTATTTCACGTACCTCAAAGCCTTTCAGCAGACTCATAAAGGCTTCATGCAATCCACTTTCAGCGGATGAAATCCTTTCAATTACCGTACCCATCAGCGTACGATGCGCTTCTGAGACGGCCGCTTGCCCCAGAAGATCCCTCAGTGCGTCCGATCGCACTCTGTATGGTTCCGGACTCTTGCCATCGCTCTCCTTAGGAGCCGGATACTGAGTATTCCGGGTAGCCAAAGGGTTATCCTCTAGCCTGGGTGGATCAGGAGATACCCTCCGCAACGACACTTCAGGGTCGCCCGCCTCCGGAGGCGGGGTGTCAGGAGGAGGCGTTTCGCTCTCCATCATCTCCAGAAGAAGATCCCCGAAGACGAACTCTGTCGAGAAGGGCTGCGATCCGGACTACAATTTATAAGCATCGGTTATTGTCTTCAGAAGTAAGGTAGGATATTTTCATTATTAAGTACTTTTTGATTACTTATAGCTCGATAGAGGGCTGATCCCCGCGCGGACATTGTGCGGCAAGAATACCCTCCGAGGCAGGACCCTCTGGCGAAGATTTCTTCTCCCGTTTGGAATCCTTAGTTTCTGGATCTTCAGAGGTAGTCCTCTTCCTTCCCCGGGGAGAGAGAATGACAGATTCTTTCCCCTATTTATCCTCCCTCGCGGAGGCGCTCATCCCCTCGGTTGGGACGAGTAGCGAGTGAGGCCCGCTGTCGGCCTCTTTATTCCCCCTTCATCTTCCTTTGAGGGCACTTGATAAGACGTCGGCTCGAGCATTTTGTCCAGTACCGGATTGTCCAAGCCGTCAGGAAGGGGGTCCGGACACCTGATCATATTCGCCTTTGTTATCCAGTCCTGGTCAAAGAGCGACTTTTTAGAATGATGTCATGATAAACAAAAGGACAGCGGGTTCGGCCATGGGATTACTTACTTGGGTAGCAGGGCGGTTGCAGCTCAAACCTACATCCTCGATGGTGTCCGGACACTCTATTTGGGGTCCGAAGAATGATTTGTACATCTCTTTGAGCATCATGCCGAGGAAATGCTGAAGAGCTCACGGTCCTTCTGGGTTGAATTCCCACATACGGAGGGGCCGACGTTTGCAAGGCTGGACTTGACGAACTAGCATAACTTGCATTACCATAACCAGACTGAAATCTCTCTCAAAGAGATCTCGGATATGGCTCTGCAATATTGGCACGTCCTTTGCTGGACCCCAGCTCAGCCCCCTGCTGATCCATGACATCAGTTGCGATGGGGGGGCCGACCGAAAGGTGGGGGCGGCTACCCACTTGGCACTTCGGGGAGCTGTGATGTAAAACCACTCCCGCTGCCACAAACTGGCCACCTCTGAGAAGGAACCCTCTGGCCATGGAGCATCAGCGATTTTGCTTATTAAGGCACATCCGCACTCTGCGTGCCGCCCCTCGATCATCTTCGGCTTCACATCGAAGGTCTTGAGCCACAGGCCGAAGTGAGGGGTAATGTGAAGGAAGGCCTCACATACGACAATAAATGACGTGATGTGAAGAAGGGAATCCGGGGCCCGATCATGGAAATCCAGCCCATAATAAAACATAAGCCCCCTAACAAAGGGATCCAGAGCGAGGCCTAGTCCTCGGAGGAAGTGAGAGATGAACACGACACTCTCGGTGGGTTCGGGAGTAGGGATGACCTGCCCTCGGGTGGGCAGCCTATGCGAAATTTCGGCGGTTAGATATCTGGCCTCTCTCAGCTTTTTGATGTCCTCCTCTATGATAGAGGAAGGCATCCACCGACCTTGAAGGTTGGATCCGGACATGGTTGAAGGTCCGAAGCGCTTGGCCTAAGCCTTGGGTGTTGGAACTCGAGGCGGGGAAAGGATTCGATTGAGCACGAGGGGGGAAAAAGGACAGGCCTCGCCCTCTTTATAAAGGAGGTGAATATCAAGCGTCCTCCTTGTGGCCGTTTGGGACTTACCTAAGATCTAGGAGTCATACCAACAGGCATGATTGGATTACCCACATCCATATTGATGAGAATCCCGTAATAAGGGGGACATGATCTCTGCTTTGACGAGACGTGTCAGAAAAACTGCCTCGCAATATGTGCAGCGCTGGTTGAGAAAGAACGGTTCAGATAAAGACCGGGCCATGACGTGATGTCGTGCTGTCAAAACGTGAAAACAGATTAGATTCATGGAAATATTATTCTCTCCACGGTGGGGTGTGGAACTTGTTTTGCAGAGCCGGACACTATCCTTGAGTTCAAAATTTTCTATGGAGTATTCGGAGGAGGAACACGCCTTGCAATGCCGAAGACAATACTGCGCGCCGGACTCGTCATCATTGAAGCCTGGTTCAGGGGCTACTGAGGGAGTCCTGGATTAGGGGGTCTCCGGACAGCCGGACTATATCCTTTGGCCGGACTGTTGGACTATGAAGATACAAGATTGAAGACTTCGTCCCGTGTCCGGATGGGACTCTCCTTGGCGTGGAAGGCAAGCTAGGAAATATGATATGTAAATCTCCTCCCTTGTAACCGACCTTGTGTAACCCTAGCCCCCTCTGGTGTCTATATAAACCGGAGGGTTTAGTCCATAGGACAACATACAATCATACCATAGGCTAGCTTCTAGGGTTAGCCTCTACGATCTCGTGGTAGATCAACTCTTGTAATACTCATATCATCAAGAACAATCAAGCAGGAAGTAGGGTATTACCTCCATCAAGAGGGCCCGAACCTGGATAAACATCTTTTCCCCCGCTTCCTGTTACCATCCGCCTTAGACGCACAGTTCGGGACCCCTACCCGAGATCCGCCGGTTTTGACACCGACACATTGTAATGATTCTAACACCCATGGAGTCTTGGTGCTGATCATGTTTTGCTCGTGGAAGAGGCTTAGTAAACGGGTCTGCCACATTCAGATACATATGTATTTTGCAAATATCTATGTCTCCCTCCTTGACTTGATCACGAATGGAGTTGAAGCGTCTCTTGATGTGTTTGGTTCTTTTGTGAAATCTGGATTCCTTCGCTATGGCAATTGCTCCAGTATTGTCACAAAAGATTTTCACTGGACCCGATGCACTAGGTATTAGACCTAGATCGGATATGAACTCTTTCATCTAGACTCCTTCATTCGCTACTTTTGAAGCAGCTATGTACTCTGCTTCACACGTAGATCCCGTCACGACGCTTTGCTTGGAACTACACCAACTGACAGCTCCACCATTCAATATAAATATGTATCCGGTTTGTAACTTAGAATCATCCGGATCAGTGTCAAAGCTAGCATCGACGTAACCATTTACGACGAGATCTTTGTCACCTCCATAAACAAGAAACATATCCTTAGTCCTCTTCAGGTATTTCAGGATGTTCTTGACTGTTTTCCAGTGATCCACTCCTGGATTACTTTGATACCTCCCTGCTAA
Source organism: Triticum dicoccoides (assembly GCF_002162155.2). NCBI lineage: Eukaryota > Viridiplantae > Streptophyta > Magnoliopsida > Poales > Poaceae > Triticum > Triticum dicoccoides. Next base: position 204,111,718 of record NC_041392.1, read on the forward strand.
ACTTATAGCAAGGCACACATTAGGTCTGGTACACAATATTGCATACATGATAGAACATATGGCTGAGGCATAGGGAATGACTTTCATTTTCTCTCTATCTTCTGCAGTGGTTGGGCATTGAGTCAGACTCAACTTCACACCTTGTAACACATCCAAGAACCCTTTCTTTGACTGGTCCATTTTGAACTTCTTCAAAACTTTATCAAGGTTTGTGCTTTGTGAAAGTCCAATTAAGCATCTTGATCTATCTCTATAAATCTTGATGCTCAATATATAAGCAGCTTCACCGAGGTCTTTCATTGAAAAATTCTTATTCAAGTATCCTTTTATGCTATCCAGAAATTCTATATCATTTACAATCAATAATATGTCATCCACATATAATATTAGAAATGCTACAGAGCTCCCACTCACTTTCTCGTAGAATTTATTCTTAATACTTTTCTCGTAGTGACCGTTTGGATCCAAAAGTTTAATGCTATGGTTAGAATTTATTCTTAATACTTTTCTCGTAGTTGCGGACGCTTGCGGGAGGGTTAATCATAAGTAGGAGGTTTGTTCAAGTAATGTAACATCCCAAGTTTTCAATTTGGAACGTTATACATAGATCTTTCATGCATATCATATTTTATTGCTTTTCATTTCGCGAATACTCGAAATCCTAAGCAACTCAAGGACCCTGGGAGAGAGTTGGGGATTTCCCTGTTTTCATATTTGAGTTTTATCAAATATTGAAACAAGAATTTTTGGTTTTAAATATTTTTCTCTCCGAAAATATTTCATATTAAAATATATGAGAGGAGATAATATGACTTCTCCAAAATAAATGAAATATTGGAGGAAAAATATTAAAATCAAATATTTGATTTTATTCAGAGTTTATTGCTATTTTATTTGAATTAGAAAAATTGCACGTTTTTCAAAGTTGCATTTTAGGGCCAAGAAAATGTTCATCTTGTTCTAAATATTTTATTTAAACGTTGAAAATTGTTTGGACGTTTTTAGATTTTTATTTTATTTTCTAGGATTTATTTAGTTCGGCGAAATTATTTAAAAAAATCGCAACGCCCGACTGGGCTGAGGCCCAGCCGAGACAAGGCCGCCGACCCACCTCCCCGCGCTGCCGTCTCCCACCCAGAGACTGCGCCCGCTGCCGCCGCTCGCCGTCGCCGAGTCGGCCACGCGCCCCGCCCCTTCCCCAAGCCACGCCACCCCCTCCCCTCTTATAAGCCGACCCAGGGCCCCCCTTGAGCCCCGAAGGCGCGCCGCCGCTCGCCGCTGCTGTCGCACGCTGCACCCCGCCGCCCCATGCTGCCCCGCCTCGCCACGCCACCGCGGAAGCCGCCGGAGGTATACGCCGCCGCTGCCGTTCGTTCGGTTTTATTTTAAAACCGGTTCCGGTTTTTTTAGAAACCCTAGTTCGTTTTTTTTAGATCAGTTCGCCGGTTTTTCTCGGTTTAGCTACTTTGCGGATGTTCGTCCGTACATTCGTTTTAACGAACGGCTTTCGCTCATTAGTTTCAGACAATGAACGTTCGTTCGTTAGCCTGTTCGTCAGTTTTCTTTTTCTCGGGTTTTCCGCGATTATTTTCAATCGCGATTTCTGATCCGATTTTCGTTTCAGTTTATCTTTTCGCTCGTTTATCGGAATCAGGTGATTCAAGCGCCTAGATCTTCGTCTCGAAACCCTCTTTCTGTTTAATCAACTTGAACAAGATTTTGGTACTATAAAATTTGACCTTAGTCCAGATTAGTAAACGGATCTTGTTTCTTTCGCAGTTTGAGTTTCGTTGCTCCGTTTGATTTGATTCTTTTTGCAAACCGGAGTTCTTAAGTTGAACTTTCTGGTTAGATCTTCTTATTTGAGATTTACCCGTATTTCTTTGCTTGATTGCTTATGTATGCTATTGTTTGTTTGCGATAGAACACCCGGAGTGCGAAGCGTGCTACTACGAGTCCCTAGGTTTTGCGGATCATCAGCAAGGAAAGTAACACTTTGATCATACCCCTTTATCACCCAGTTTTTATGCATTAGTTCCAATCCTCAAACATTGCATGATTAGGATGTGATGAACATGTGGGTTGGGAAGTAGTTGATGAGGTAGAACCTATTGCCCTGTTATATTCAAACCTTGGGAGTTACTTCTACGTATTGCTTATATTGCTATGCTATGCTCGTAGACGGGATTGGGTTTGAGTGAAATCCATGACAGATGTGAGATTGTTAATTAATGGTTCAACTTAAGGTGGCAACTTGAATACACATCTGGGTGGATTGTTTGTTGGGCAACTGGGGAATCCAGTGTTGTCCTAGGATATCCCGGAGTACCCGTGTGATAATCCTATGGTCCGCCACCCAGGCTCAAAGGGAACTGAGATATTTTCATGCTAGAAACTTCCGTGTGCAGCTACAAGCTACTATGGGCTCTAGCATAGTTGAGTAAGTTGCGTGAAGCTCCCGAAGAGGTGGATCAGCAGGTAGAGGGATGTAGGTTGGTATGGTCTGCCCGGAGTAAGGGGTTAATGCTTCTGAAAGACTGTGTCTCGGTCATCCATTTCTCAAACACCATGTAGTGCGAGAAATACAACGGAGGAGATCGAGTCTTGTGGGGAAAAGTGTGCAAACCTCTGCAGAGTGTATAAACTAATCATGGTTAGCCATGTCCCCGGTTATGGACATCTTGAGTATCTAGTACTTGGAGTATCCTAAGTATCTCATCACTACTAAATAATATTGTTGGGTTGTTAATTACTTTAATTGGGATTGAGTTGGAGGAACCTTCTCAATGATGTTTCAACTACCATGATAGTTAAAATAAAATCTATTCCTTTGTTGTAGGAAAAAATTGGCTTTTTGCAAAAACTATAACCATAGAGCTTTCCACCAGCCAAATATGCATGTAGTGATAGCATTATTCTGTTCTTGCTCTACTGTGTTATTTTGCCAGCATATTCCATGTGCTGACCCGTTTTCAGGCTGCAACGTATTATGTTGCATACTTTTTAGACGAGGAGTAAGGTTCATTAGGTCGTTGCCGTGCAGCTCAGCTATACCGTTGGAGTTGATGGACTCACTTTATCTTCCAAGCCTTCCGCTGTTATCGTATTAGATGGCCTTAAGCCATATATATTGTAATAAGTTCTCTTTTGAGACATTCGATGTATTAAGTGTGTGAATGCTACTCTGTTATAAATCCTTCGAGCACTGTGTGTGCCAGCATTACCGATCCAGGGATGACACTGAAGCAAAGAGACTTGATCGTTTGAGGTCGGGTCGCTACAAGATGGTATTAGAGCACACGCTGAGCGTAGGACACGACCACTAAGATAAAGCCCTAGATCACTATTCTCCTCTCATTTCTGACTTCTCTCCATTTTCTACTCTTTAGGATGGCGGACGCAAGGAACAATTTTGCACAACCGGATGAAGAAGCACCTTTTGGACGACACTTGAAGGAAGTCACTAGGTACTTAAACATTGGAATACCAAGCTTCACCGGGACTTACAATGCCACTTTACCATAAGAGGAGCGATCGATGATTCAAGTTCTAGTTCCAGGAAGGACATTCACGCCAGTCACTAAGCCCATAGAGTTTTCCTTCGATGCACCAACCTGGAGTCTAGGAAAGAGTGTGGCAGCTCACATTACCATGGGACGCATTGGAGAAGTTTACCATAAGGAGCTTAAGGATACTATCTACCAGATTTGTTGGTGCCGAGATGAGCAATGGGAGATGATCAGCACCAGGAAGGATAGATCAATTGCAGCCTTCATCCAGGAGTTAAACCGGCACATTCGTCGCCAGGAGAACCAGATGTGCACAGGAATGATAGATCTGAAGAAGGCAATGACTAGGATCACGGAACTGGAGGAAGAACTTAAGGCTACACGTGGAGATTATGAGGAGGAAATCGTCGTACTAGTGGAGAAGAATGACGATCTGGAAAGGAAGCTAGGAGTATTCATGGGAGACCCCACACTGGGAGGAGAAGACGAAGAACCCAAGGAGATTCGTCTAGAGGACTACATCATCATCGATGACACTGACACAGACCCCGACGACAGCGATGATGACTATGAAGACAAAGCTGGAGCAGACATCATTGAGTCTTCAACTGAGGAATATTTTAGTAGACCACCACATCAGTAGTAGTATTCCACCATGTATATAGTATAGTCCGAGCACTTTTGTAACGATAGTTAGATCGATTGTATGCCCTTGCTTGATTGATTGAGTGAAATGATTGTGTTTGTATCATGTGCATATGGGTAGTGTTTTCTCATTAGACCTCATTCTATTCTAATCTCTCCCCTCTAAACCTATCAGATGCCTCCGAGACGTGACCCCGAATTTGCTTTCCCACCGGAGCTCACTCAGTTGATCCAGCAGCAGAATACCCTGATGCAGTTGTTAGTTCAGAACCAAGGCAACAATAACAACAACAACAACAATCCACCACCACCACCACCAGTTGATAACTTAGCCCGTTTTCTGAGGTTGCAGCCGCCGGTGTTTTCCAGTAGCACCGAGCTGATAGTGGCAGATGATTGGCTCCGCAGGATTGGAAGGGAGTTAACCACTGCAGGATGTACAGATGCTGAGAAGGTGCATTTTGCCACACATCAGTTGGATGGACCAGCAGCCTCATGGTGGGAGAATTACACTGTCACCTACCCTATAGCCACTGTTACATGGGACCAATTTCAGCAAGCTTTCCGTACAGCCCATGTCTCAACTGGAGCTATGAGTATGAAGAAGCGTGAGTTTCGTAACTTATGCCAGGGGAACTGTCGGTGTCAAAACCGACGGATCTCGGGTAGGGGTCCCGAACTGTGCGTCTAAGGAGGATGGTAACAGGAGGCAGGAGACACGATGTTTACCCAGGTTCGGGCCCTATTGATGGAGGTAATACCCTACGTCCTGCTTGATTGTTCTTGATAATATGAGTAGTACAAGAGTTGATCTACCACGAGATCGAAGAGGCTAAACCCTAGAAGCTAGCCTATGGTATGATTGTTGTTGTTGGTCCTACGGACTAAACCCTCCGGTTTATATAGACACCGGAGGGGGCTAGGGTTACCCAGAGTCGGTTACAAGGAAGGAGATCTACATATCCGTACTGCCAAGCTTGCCTTCCACGCCAAGGAGAGTCCCATCCGGACACGGGACAAAGTCTTCAATCTTGTATCTTCATAGTCCAATAGTCCGACTAAAGGATATAGTCCGGCTGTCCGGATACCCCCTAATCCAGGACTCCCTCAGTAGCCCCCGAACCAGGCTTCGATGATGATGAGTCCGACGCGCAGATTGTCTTCGGCATTGCAAGGCGGGTTCTTCTCAAACTCTGAGTACCTGCTAAATAGTGTCCGACTTCTCGTAAATGTTGCGCTTCTTGGCTTCTGCGTCCAATAATGGCCACCTTACACGCGTCAAGCGAATGTGAGGAGCCATGGTGTTTTTACATTTGCCACCCCTCTATGTGAATGAACTGTCTATTAAAGAGACGAGGATCCTTAGATCCAAACCTCACCATCCTCCCTCAGCGAGCATTCATCGGAGCGTGCTCGAAAAAAATCCATCCCAACATGGCCGGCCAGCGCAGCTCCTCCTCTCGCTCCCACAGCCCCAAGCCCGGAGATTGGGAGAAGTGTTCCGTCCTGCACAGCCAATTAGTGAAGCTACAGACCTAGGGATTCCTCCCTCCAGTGTATATGGTCCCGGTTCAAGCCGGACTCGCCACCTATAATGGCGGGGAGCAAGCGGAGAGCTTTCCCAACCCCTCTAAGGGAGAGCGGGTATGCCTTGTCCCTTATTTGTTAAGGGGACTCGGATTTCCAATCCATCCATTTCTCCGAGGGCTCCTGGAGTTCTACGGCCTCCAGTTGCACGACCTCACCCCTGCCTCCATACTGCACATCGCTGGTTACCTAGGCCTTTGCGAGCTGTTTCTGGGTTGCGAAGCTCATTTCGCACTGTGGAAGAAGTTGTTCTGCCTTGTGCCCCGTTCACAGAGGGGATCAATATATCAAGTGGGCGGAGCCGAAGTATGGCGCATCGCCCAGACCAGATACCTATCTGGTACCCCGAAAAAGACGTCCGAGGACTGGCCTTCGGAGTGGTTTTATATGGAGGATGTTCCTCTCCCGGATCCCATCCGGATTGGTCTTCCTGAGTTTGACAACGCCCCTCTAAAGAAACACCTAAGCTGGCACCCACGGAGCCCACAGGACGAAGATGATAGAGACGTATTTTATCTGATGGGCCGGATAAAGTTGCTGGCCAAATCAGGACTGACCATAACCAAGGTTATGGCAATATGCATTATGCGGGGGGTGCAGCCACTTCAATATCGAGGCCACCCCATGTGGAACTTCAATGGGGAAGATGATGCCACTCGCTGCGGGTGCAAGGGACCGGACTCAGTTGCTGCTCTAGCAAAAATTCTATCCGATCTGTATAAGGGGGAAGAAGAGGAGTTCCTCCGCATCAAGCCACGGGATGGATTCTCCATGAACAACCCTCGAAGCTGGGTGAGCTTCTGCTCTTTTTACTTTCATCCAACCCTTGTTTTCGTGATAAATATTTACCTTGCCGTTTCATCACAGGAACTGCGTAAGGCGGTAGGGGAGATCAATAGCCCGCCTCCACAACTGGAGGATCCTGAACGGGTCCTCGACCCCGGCCTCAAAGAGGATCCGGACATATTCGTGGAGCTGATTGATAGGATTTTCTACCAGCTAAGCTGTGATGATGCCATGGTGGCCATTATAGCCGACTACCTTGGGCTACTCCCAGCCTCGCAGGTAAATGAGACCGGAGTCCCAACCTTTGAAAATGATTTCCTTTTATGCACTTCACCTACCGTATACAAACGGTGTTTTATAGGGAAGGCCCTCGGGACGCCATGCCCAGCCCGCGGCGACTCGCCAACAAGGGGTTTCAAAGCCGGACAGGCTAAAAAGGAAGGCGGTCCGGACAGAGACGCCGGCGCAGAGGTATGATGCAACACCTCGCTCCGTGGTTGTCGTCTTTAAAAACATAATAACACCCATGTTTCCTAGAAGGAAGAACGCTCGCCGGACAATATCCGGAGAGGTCGCTGATCACGCCTCTACCAGTCGGGCTCCAGGGCCGGACATAGAGGCGGAAGCTAACACGAGGCACACGCCGGATGCTCCTTCTATAGAGGACGTGGATAAGATATCCGCTACGAATTCCGAAGTGGAGAGCGCCATGAATCACAGGCGTCGCTGAGCCGTACTCTGTGACGCTTGTTTCTCCCGAGAGGCGTTTGATGCATTCAAGTCGGGAGATGCGTACATCCGTGCTACTCAAAATGGTCTAGCCAGAGCCATGGACCAGTATGTAAGGGATGTATGGGTAAGAAAATTTGATGAGTATATATATCAGTAGCCCCTGAGACTTGAAACAGTTGGCACAACTGATTTAAGGATCATTTATTGTGCAGGTTCTTACAGAAAAGAATACTCGGCTGTCACAGGAGCTGGAGGAATGCAAGACCCACCTTCGGGCCGCCGTTGCCACATTGAAGGAACCTGAAAAGTCCCCATCTGGTAACATTTGTTTCAAAGAATGATAGGTACCATATAGTGTGCGGCATGGCTGCAGATCTAACAATAGATATTACAGATGACTCCGGAGAGAATCCGGAGGACCAGCATGTCGTACTACAGCTAAAGGCTGGCGAACGCGTGCTGACTAAGGTCAGGCAGGAGAAAAACAATCTCCAAGACGCCAATACCAAGCTGAACATGGAACTGAAAGATGTTTGAGCCCAGCTTGCAGACTCCGAGAAGGAGAATAAGCGGCTTCGACACGACATTTTTAGTAAGTGCTTGAACGAACCCTTAAAAGGGTGCGGCGGAGAAGCCGGCTAACAGAGTTATGTCTGCAAGTATGCTGACGGGTCGTCCCGCGGAGGAGATGCCCGGGTCTGCGGGTGATCTTCTACCCGAGCTCTCATAATTGCACGAACAAGTTCGGGAGGTGATGCAAGGTATTGCCCAGGCCTTGTGGCCATCCGTCTCCCTGCCAGCAGGCATTTGAGAGCTTGCGGAGAAGCTCAAGGGAGCACGGCGGCGCTTCCGATTATGGAAGATATTGGCCTGGCGTCAAGGTGCCAGGGAAGCCTGGGCCATGGTGAAGACGCGGTATACCAAGGCTAACCCAAACCACATGGCCGAGGTCGGACCTATGGGGCCCGATGGGAAAGAGATCCCCGTTAGCTTAATGTATGGGCAAGTAGAATTAGCCGCAAAGTATTCCCAACAGGATTGTAGGCTAGACAGCCTGTTGGATGGTATAGAAGAGGAATTTAGTAAGTCTACATGACTATGTAATTAGAGTGACATATAGAATGCCTTCTAGCCGGATTATAAATCATTTGTCATGGCGGACCTTTTCGCTTCAACCTCGGGACCCGATAGTCCGGAGTGTATCCGAATACCCGCTTAGTTATATAAGAACTGGGGTATGCGTGGAAACCAGGCATAGGGGTCATTAGTGCTTGAACAGACAAGTACCCAACTAGTTATGTTATATTACATGGGTAGTAAGAAACATCTTCCAAGGAGAATAGTTCCGTTAAGGGTTCCTTTCCCTGGGTACGCATGCCCTAAAGTGCATGTCCGGACTGCAAGAGGAGACGCAGGCAAAAACATCTGTGGGCACATATGGAAAATAAATAAAAATCATCTTTTGTTCACCGATCGAATATTCCCTTAAGAACGCTAGCTTTCGGCTTCACCCAGTCTGAGGTACACATCCGGCTGACCCGGTAGTAACAATCGCAGAGGTGCTCCCCTTACGTCCTAGCCGAATTAACGGGAACGTAGGGCATAAATACAAGAGCCCCGCACATTGATTACACAGAAGCTTGGCCAAAAATTAAGTCATATCGATGCATATAATGGCGAAGAAAAGGTACATGCGGAAGACTAACACATGTGGGGGCGTGAAGCCCAGATAAATAATTAAGCTTCTGTGTAAGAAGCCCCCAGGTATAATGAGCGCGGTTGGTGCATCAATAGTGTGCAAGCAAGGCACAAGTTGGCCCTTGAAGGCCTTGGGAAAAAATAAAAGAAAGTGTTGGTGTCAAAACCGGCGGATCTTGGGTAGGGGGTCCCGAACTGTGCGTCTAGGCCAGATGGTAACAGGAGGCAAGGGACACGAAGTTTTACCCAGGTTTGGGCCCTCTCGATGGAGGTAAAACCCTATGTCCTGCTTGATTAATATTGATGATATGGGCAGTACAAGAGTAGATCTACCACGAGATCGGAGAGACTAAACCCTAGAAGCTAGCCTATGGTATGATTGTTGATGTGTATGTCGTCCTACGGACTAAAACCCTCCGGTTTATATAGACACCGGAGAGGGTTAGGGTTACACAAAGTCGGTTACAATGGTAGGAGATCTGTACATCCGTATCGCCAAGCTTGCCTTCCACGCCAAGGAAAGTCCCTTCCGGACACGGGACGAAGTCTTCAATCTTGTATCTTCATAGTCCAGGAGTCCGGCTGAAGGTATAGTCGGCCATCCGGACACCCCCTAATCTAGGACTCCCTCAGTAGCCCCTGAACCAGGCTTCAATGACGACGAGTCCGGCGCGCAGTTTGTCTTCGGCATTGCAAGGCGGGTTCCTCCTCCAAGTACTTCATAGAAGATTTTGAACACAAAGATAGTGTCCGGCTCTGCAAAATAAGTTTCCACATATTGCCATAGAGAGAATAATATTTACACAAATCTAATCTGCTGACGTATTCCGTAGCGTGACACACCACGGCCAAGCCTTTATCCGAGTCGTTTCATTATCCCACCTCAGCGCGTTATGCGAGGCGGTTTCCTTGGCACGTCTTGTCAAAGCAGAGATCGTGTCCCCTTATTCCGGGATTCTCATCAATACGGGCGTGGGTAACCCAACAACGCCATTGATTACGGCGCTTGGAGATAAGTGAGTTTTACCAGGCTGGTGGGGACATGTAGTTGTGTCCACCCATATAAGGGGATAAGGATCCACCCTTCCACCTACGCCTTCTTCCTCCTTTGCCTATCCATTCTTGCGCACTCGAGCTCCAGCTCCCAAGTCCGCACTCAAACCTCAACCTTCTCCAGCCATGTCCGGAGCAGGAGGCAAGTGGATGGTCTCCTCCGTCACGGAGGGACATATCAAAAAGCTGAGGAAGGCCGGATACCTGTCTAACGACATCGCGTATCGGCTTCCCAAAAAGGGGGCAGCTCATCCCCACCCCTAGGCCCCATGAGAGGGTGGTGTTCCTCCCCCATTTCCTCCGTGGACTGGGCTTCCCTCTTCACCCATTTGTCCGGAGGCTCATGTTCTACTACGTCCTGGATTTCCACGATCTGACCCCGAACTTCGTCCTCAACATCTCGGCGTTTATCGTCGTGTGCGAGGCTTTCCTCCGCATCCGCCCCCATTTCGGCCTATGGCTCAAGACTTTCAACGTCAAGCCGAAGGTGGTGCGCGGCAACCAGGCGGAGTGCGGCGGCGCCATGGTTGGCAAGATGGCCAACGTCCTATGGCTCGAGGGCTCCTTTGTGGAGACCCTGAAGGGGTGGCAATCGGGGTGGTTTTACATCACCGAGCCGCGCAACCCCGAATGGGTCGCACCCCCCGAGTTTTGATCCGGACCCCCTACGCGGCTCACCTCCTGGAAGGAGACGGCCCTGTCGTGGGGCAAGAAAGGAGAGCTGACCGAACTCCAAACGTGCATCCAAACCCTGGTGGACAAGAAGCTCAAACTTGTCAACGTAGTCCAGGTTATGCTCATCCGCCTGATCCTCCCGTGTCAATGACGGGCTTTCAACCTGTGGGAATTCGACCCGGCGCGGCACCAGACTCTAAGCAGGCTCTTCGACACGACGTACGAAGATGCCTGGAAGGTGCTTTTCAAAGGCGCCGAGGCTCCCGCATCCCTACCGAGGACCGCGGATTCAGCGTGCAGCGTCACGCTCTCGCGGTAAGCTGTTTTTTCTTTTACAGGATAACAGTGTTTCATAGTTTGACTCCATGCGGGATCTAAGCTCCCTTACCTTTGACAGGATTGGCAGGTGACGTCCGGACAGATCAACTGTCCGGCTCCTTTTCCCGAAGGCCCAGCGGACGCTCGCTTGGCGAAGCTGCTGGTTTGGGCACCCTATGTGGTGCCGGAGAAGAAGGCCACGAAGAAGGCCACGGGGACTCGAAAGAGTGCCCGGCGCCAGGAGGCATCGGATCCATCATCCGGCGGTTTCGAGGCACATTCCTCTCGTGAAGACGAGGAGGAAGAAGAAGAGACCTCTCCCCCTCCAGCGGGAGGAGAGAAGAAAAGGAAGGCCGCCCTCTCCGGGGAGGCCGGAGGGTCCAAGAAGGGGAAAACCCTTCCTCCGAACTACTCCACCGACGCCGACGACGGCGAAGAGGAGTGGCAGCCCAGGGCCAAGCCCTTGGAAAAATTGTAAGTATCCGGATACCGGAGTAATTCATAGTATTCATTTATTGCACAGCTTTCCCTTACGCCGAATATGTTTATGCAGCCCGCCCAAGGACCGGCTCGACGCGTCGTCGAGCGGCTCACTGGATTTTTCGGATGTGAACTCGCTTCCGACGGCTTCCTCCCCCCGCCCTACGGACGACACCAAAGTGTTGTCCCAATAGGTCCCAAGCCGGGATGAGGTGGTCCTGGAGGCGCCGCAAGGCGACCTCCCAGACTCCAGGAGAAAAGGGGATGAAACCCCCTAGGGCTCCAAGTCCGGCTCAGGGCCGGACACCGCTCCGGAACATTCAAAGGTTCCAGAGTCCGGTGGGCGGCCTCCTTCCAAGAGGAGCAAGCCCACCGTGCCGGTGACCTCCGTCCAACCGGGGCGCCGGACAATCTGTTGGAGGTGCTCGAAGGCGCCTCCATCGACGAGGGGCACCGCACTATTATGAGTGCGGTGGTCCAGAAGGTTCAGTCTGCCAAGAGCGGACTGACTGAAGCTTGTACTAGCCTTTTGACAGGCTTTGAGGTAAGTAAATAATGTGAAAATAGTTATTACCGCATAGACAGTAGCCCCTGATGCTCTGTTGGGCGTTCGCGAAGAAAAGATGAATAGAGGATCAAAAATTCGCAGGAGTCTAACAAAGGAGTCAATATGCGTATGCAGGCTTCTCTGCTGGCATCCGCCGCACTGACTGCAGAAGTGGACAGGCTGAAGCAGAGCCTCGAGAAGTCCGAGCAAGAGCTTGGACGTTCCAAGAATTAGCTCAAGGAGAAGGAAGGTAAGAAATACCTTGTTTGAATATGTATAAAAAGGGTGCAATTGCAAAAAATAACAGGATCAACATGGCTATTGTAGGGGCCACGTCTGAGGTGGCGACCCTTAAGCAAGCGCTGCTCGAGGCCGAGAAGAGTGTGGCCGCGGAGCGCACCAAGTGGGAGAAGTATGAGGCCGAGGTTGGCAAGGTGCGGCAAGAGCTCCAGGTTCTCATGAAGAAACATGAGAGTTTGGAGCTTGACTTGAAGACGCGAGCGTTCGAGCTCGCGGCGGCTATTGAAAATGCCAAGTCTGCCAAGACCGAATCCCAGAAGACCCTCCGGGAGTTGGATGAGGTGAAGAAGATAGCGGCTGGTAAGGCATTCTTTATGCAAAGCAAACATATAAACATGAGTTACTTATTACTTACCCGAATCCGGAGCTCTCCAGGAGCGTTCGCAGATCTTCCCTGGAGTGTGTCCGATGCCGCCGCATTCTATCGAGCCGAGGAGGGCAGCTCAACGGAGAAGGTGTTCTGGTCTCAGTATGCTGAGGCTGGACACCCCGTGACCCTGAGCGACCAGCTGAAGCAACTGGTCGAGCTCCACAAGGGGGCTGAACAGGCCATGAAGGGCCTCCTAGTTCGGCTGTGGCCTGGGGAGGCCCTGCCTGGGAGCTATTTCGGGCTGGTGCGACGGCTGGTGGAGGCCTGTCCAAGGCTCGAAGTCATCAAGCGCTCCGTCTGCATTGAAGGTGCCCGTAGGGCCCTTGCCCGTGCTAAGGTGCACTGGGGCAAGCTGGATGCTGAGAAGCTTGTGAAGGACGGGCCACCGCCGGGGAAAGAGCATCGCAAGCCCGAAAGTTATTATAAGGATGTTCTGAAGGGTGCCCGTCTTGTGGCGGATGAATGTTCTAGGGATGTAATTTTTGTGTAAAACTTGCTCGTTTTTGTCTTGTGCGCTGAAAACTTGTTCATATGCTCTGAGCAATGCTATTGGAATTTAAAATATTACCTTCTGTGTGGCTGTTTATCAATTCTGAGAGATGGCGAGTCGTCGGCTTCTGCCCCCGTGCCACTAGTGCTGGGGTGTTCGGGGATAAACCTGAGCGCTCTTTTTCCCATGTTTGGGTCCTTCGAGGGAGGCGCTCAGCCCAACGAACGAGGCAATCAGACTATAACGCGTGAACACTCTCACTTAGCCATAGAATTCTATAATTTTAAATTTCGGCGAAGCCCCTAGTATTCGGAAGACCGAGTCCGGGGCGCTATCCATGCCTTGGCTGGACAGAGCCGACTCCTCGCCCTAAGCGGCATAAGTCTTTAGGGACTCGAAAAAACCTCTCGAACAGCGACTAGCTCTCGCTTCATCATGACAGTCAGTTTTAGCTTTCTCCACTGAGGTGCTCGGCCCAGCTCAACTGGGGCACAATCGCAGTGGTTCTCCTAGTGCTACCTTAGCCGATATAGCGGAACGTAAGGCACCAAAACATAGGAGCCGGGCAAACCCAACTATTGACCCAAGACATGATTCGGAGCCGATGCATATAATGCTATAAGTTCGGGGTGCCGCACTTGTGAAAGTGTTCGGACTTCTCACACCATATTGAGGGGTACTGAAGCCCCTGGCGTATTTTGGCCGTACCAAATTGTACGGGTGCAACATGTCGTTAAGGAACATATATTTATAAAAGGATAATGCAAAAATAGACAAAAGCTATTCATTGTTTATTAAAAATAGCTGCGATCAAAGCAGAACGATACAAATAATGCGACAAAAAGTTGGACTATGTAACATGTCTGATCCAGGGGCAAGCTGCGGAATAGTATGCGAAACAGGTATACTGCTCGTGATAGAGACCACCTGTGAGTTCCGTAATGCGGCATGGCTTGTCTGCCTCCCTGGTTCTTGCATCGTTTATGCGGCAATTGAACTGCCGAACAGGCCTTCCGAAGAATGGAGTCCTGAAAGTAAGAGAAAATTAAAATATCGGTAGCCCCTGGTGCGGTTTAAGCCGCGTTTCCATTGACCGTAATTACTCCTCGAGGGCCTGCATCTTGAGCTTAAGGTATGCATAGTGCGGTACTGCATTGAACTTGGCGAATGCGGTTCGCCCGAGCAGTGCATGATAGCACTGTGGAATGGGACTATGTCGAAGATTAACTCCTCACTTCGCAAATTATCCGGAGATCCGAAGACCACTTCAAGTGTGACTGAGCCTGTACAACTGGCTTCTACACCTGGTATTACGCCTTTAAAGGTCGTTTTGGTGGGCTTAATCCTCGAGGGATCTATGCCCATTTTCCACACTGTGTCCTGGTAAAGCAGGTTCAGGCTGCTGCCGCCGTCCATAAGGACTCTAGTGAGATGAAATCCGTCAATAATTGGGTCTAGAACCAATGCGGCGAATCCGCCATGACGGATGCTAGTGGGATGGTCCCTTCGGTCAAAGGTGATCGGGCAGGAGGACCATGGGTTGAACTTTGGGGCGACTGGCTCTACCGCATATACGTCCCTTAATGCGCGCTTATGCTCCCTTTTGGGGACGTGGGTTGCGTATATCATGTTCACCGTCCGCACTTGTGGGAGAAAACCCTTATGTCCACTGTTGTTCGGCGGCCGGGGCTCCTCGTCGTCATTGCTATGTAGCCCCTTGTCTTCATTTTCGGCATTTAACTTGCCTGCCTGCTTGAACACCCAACAATCCCTGTTGGTGTGATTGGCTAGCTTTTCGGGGGTGCCATGTATCTGGCACAAGCGGTCGAGTATTCGGTCCAAACTGGACGGGCCCCTAGGATTCCTTTTAAATGGCTTTTTCCGCTGACCGGTTTTAGAGCCTCTAAATCCGGCATTAACTGCCGTATCCTCAGCATTGTCACCGTTAATGCGGCGCTTCTGCTTGTTGCGACGCAACCTGCCACTACTGTCCCTGGTATCCGAATTACCCGGATTCTTGGCCATATTGTTGCTACGAGCAAGCCAGCTGTCTTCTCCCGTGCAAAAGTGGGTCATGAGTGTCGTGAGTGCTGCCATAGATTTCGGCTTTTCCTGTCCTAGGTGCCGGGCAAGCCACTCGTCACGGATATTGTTCTTGAAGGCTGCTAGGGCCTCTGCGTCCGGACAGTCGATTATTTGATTTTTCTTTGTTAGGAACCGTGTCCAGAATTGCCTGGCCGATTCGTCTGGCTGCTGAATTACGTGGCTTAGGTCATGGGCGTCTGGGGGTCACACATAAGTGCCCTGGAAATTGTCGAGGAATGCGGCTTCCAGGTCCTCCCAACAACTGATTGACCCTGTTGGCAGACTGTTAAGCCACTACCGAGCTGGTCCTTTAAGCTTGAGTGGGAGGTATTTGATGGCGTGGAAATCATCGCCGCGTGCCATGTGGATATGAAGGAGATAATCCTCGATCCATACCGCGGGATCTGTTTCATATGATTCGATGTTTACGGGTTTGAAACCCTCAGGGATTTTATGATCCATTATTTCGTCTGTGAAGCATAGTGGGTGTGTGGCGCCTCTGTACTGGGCTATATCACGACATAGCTCCAATGAGCTTTGTCTACTGTGTTCGGCCCTGCCGAATTTGTGGCCGGCGTGACGGTTATTATCTCGAGCCGTGGGGTGCCCGCGCGATCCGTAGATCGATCTTGTTTGCCTTGCCTTGTCTTCCAACATATCTCGTAAGTCCGGCGCATATTCCCGTGCCTTGGTACGGGGTGCGGCTTGAGTGGAGGGCCGAGAGGCCTCTCTGTCACTGCCACGAGGTGGTCGGTCGGGCGCATCAAGTGCTTCCTCCTCTAATCGGGGTAGCAACCTGCGCTTTGGGTAGCTCTTGGAGGGGCGTTCAAGTTTATGCTCTTCGTCCGCAAGGACTTCAGTCCATCTATCGACTAGCAAATCTTGATCAGCTTTAAGTTGTTGCTGTTTTTTCTTGAGGCTTCTTGCCGTGGCCATAAGCCTGCGTTGAAAACGCTCTTGTTCGACGGGGTCCTCTGGCACGATGAATTCATCGTCGTCGAGGCTTGCCTCGTCTTTGGAGGGAGGCATATAATTATCGTCCTCGACCTCTCTGTCAGCCGCTCTCTCATGAGGGCTGGTTTCCTCATCCTCCCGTGCTAAATCTTGCTCAAGGGGATTTTCTTCGGCGCTTTCCGGAGTATTATTATCTCCCGTGTTGGAATCGCCGTGTTTGTTTTGGCGGGATTTTGAGCGGCGCCGCTGACGCCGGTGCTTAGGCTATTTCTTGGAGGGGTCATCCTCCGCTGTTCCATCGCCATCTCCTTCTTTTGGGGTGTCCACCATGTATATGTCATATGACGAGGTGGCTTTCCAGGGCCTAGTAGGCGCTGGTTCTTCATCATCTCCTTCATCGGCGTCCATACCGTCGATGTCTTCAGAGTCGAAGTCGAGCATGTCGGTTAAATCGTCGATAGTGGCTACAAAGTGGGTGGTGGGTGGGCTTTGAATTTCTTCATCGTCCGAATCCCAACCTTGCTGACCGTAGTCTGGCCAGGACTCTCCTGATAAAGAGAGAGACTTCAGTGTCTTCAGAATACCGCCAAAAGGCGAGTGCTGAAAGATGTCCCCGGCAGTAAACTCCATGATCGGCGCCCAATCGGATTCGATCGGCAGGGGCGCAGAGGGTTTGGAGTCCGGAGAGGAGTCCGGCTCCTTGGAGTCACGAATCTCACGGAGTACGGGGTTGGTGTTCGGCTCAATCACCGTTGGGATCGCAGCCCCCGAGGCGGCGTCCAACCGCCCATCCTTGATCGGCGCAGTTGGCTCCGAATTAAGGGTCAAAGCTGACGCGGGTGCGGCCTCCAGGGCACTATTCGGCGGCAGAGCTAGATCATGCTCGTCGTGACAGTGTGGCGCGCTCGGCAGTGGCTCGAGTCCGTCGAAGATCAAGTCCCCGCGGATGTCAGCCGTGTAGTTTAAACTTCCAAATCTGACCTGACGGCCAAGGGCGTAGCTTTCGATCTGCTCCAGATGGCCAAGTGAATTGGCCCGCAGTGCGAAGCCGCCGAAGACGAAGATCTGTTCAGGGAGGAAGGTCTCACCCTGGACTGCATCGCTATTGATGATCGTAGGAGCCATCGAGCCTGACAGCGACAACACAGAGGAACTCTCAATGAAAGCACCAATGTCGGTGTCAAAACTGGCGGATCTCGGGTAGGGGGTCCCGAACTGTGCGTCTATGCCGGATGGTAACAGGAGGCAAGGGACACGAAGTTTTACCCAGGTTTGGGCCCTCTCGATGGAGGTAAAACCCTACGTCCTGCTTGATTAATATTGATGATATGGGTAGTACAAGAGTAGATCTACCACGAGATCGGAGAGACTAAACCCTAGAAGCTAGCCTATGGTATGATTGTTGATGTGTATGTCGTCCTACGGACTAAAACCCTCCGGTTTATATAGACACCGGAGAGGGTTAGGGTTACACAAAGTCGGTTACAATGGTAGTAGATCTGTACATCCGTATCGCCAAGCTTGCCTTCCACGCCAAGGAAAGTCCCTTCCGGACACGGGACAAAGTCTTCAATCTTGTATCTTCATAGTCCAGGAGTCCGGCTAAAGGTATAGTCCGGCCATCCGGACACCCCCTAATCCAGGACTCCCTCAGAAAGAAAGAGAGAAAAGACAAATAATGTATATGCAAAAAATGGACGGAGGAAGGAGACGAACATAGAGTTCGGCGCTAGGCGTAGAATCTTCGGAGCCTGGTTGTGTTCCATGGGTTCGGCTCAAGTCAATTATTTGATGCATCCTGCAGACGGTACGCTCCACTAGTCAGAACTTGGCCAATAATGAAGGGACCTTCCCATTTGGGCTCGAGCTTGGTCTATTTCTTCTCCGGCAGGCGTAGAACTAGCTCGCCAACGTTATAAGTTTTGGCCCGTACTTCTCTGCTTTGGTATCTTCGAGCCTGTTGCTAATAGAATGCGGAACGGGCTTTTGCCACGTCGCGCTCCTCCTCCAGGGTGTCCAGACTGTCCTGCCGATCGAGCTCGGCTTCTCTTTCTTCGTACATGCGCACTCGAGGTGAGTCATGAATTATGTCGCAGGGCAGAACCGCCTCTGCGCCGTACACCATAAAGAAGGGTGTGTATCCGGTAGTACGATTCGGCGTGGTCCGCAGCCCCCAGAGTACGGAGTCGAGCTCCTCTACCCAGTGCGTGTTAGACTCCTTTAAGGAACGCACTAATCTGGGTTTGATGCCGCTCATGATAAGACCATTTTCTCGCTCAACTTGGCCGTTGGTTTGTGGGTGATAGACAGAAGCATAATCGAGCTTGATGCCCATGTTGCTGCACCAGAGTTTTACCTCGTCGTCCGTGAAGTTCGTGTCGTTGTCAGTGATGATGCTGTGGGGGACGCCATAACGTTGTACAACCCCAGATATGAAGTCTATCACCGGTCCGGATTCAGCCGTTTTAATAGGTTTGGCTTCTATCCATTTGGTGAATTTATCCACCATGACCAGTAAGTATTTTTTCTTATGGGTTCCCCCTTTAAGGGGTCCAACCATGTCAAGCCCCCAGACCGTGAAGGGCCAGGTAATGGGGATTGTTTGGAGGGCGGTGGGTGGCATGTGGCTTTGGTTTGCAAAAAGCTGGCAACCGACGCAGCGTTGGACCAAGTCCTGTGCATCTGCCCGGGCCGTCGGCCAATAAAAACCTGTACGGAAGGCCTTGCTTACAAGGGCCCGGGTTGCGGCATGGTGGCCGCCAAGTCCGGCGTGAATTTCTGCCAAAAGCTTCCGCCCTTCCTCTTCGGAGATGCACCTTTGAAGGACTCTGGTAGTGCTTTTTTTTATACAGCTCTCCCTCGTGGACCCTGTAGGCTTTAGATCGCCGCACTATGCAGCGTGCCTCATTTTGGTCTTCGGGAAGTTCCTGCCTAGTTAGGTAGGCCAAGAATGGTTCTGTCCACGGGGCGATGATGGCCATTATTACGTGGGCTGAAGGTGTTATTTCGGTGGAAGAGCCTCCGATTATGTCAGAGTGTTCGGTATCAGGCATTTTGGCTGGGTCCGGACTATTGTTACCGGTGTCCCCTTCCCATACCACGGATGGCTTAAACAACCTCTCCAAAAAGATGTTGGGGGGATCGCATCGCGTTTTGCACCGATGCGGCGAGGATATCCGCTGCCTGATTGTTTTCCCGAGCCACATGGTGAAATTCGCGCCCCTCGAACCGAGCTGACATCTTTAGGACAGTGTTGCGATAGGCCGCCATTTTCGGATCCTTGGCATCGAAATCTCCATTTATTTGGGATATTGCAAGGTTTGAATCCCCACGCACCTCCAGGCGTTGAATGCCCATGGAAACTGCCATCCAAAGACCATGTAACATGGCTTCGTATTCAGCTGCGTTGTTAGAGTCTGTATATAGTATCTGGAGTACGTATTGAACTGTATCGCCGGTTGGGGACGTCAGGACGACGCCAGCCCCCAGACCAGCCAGCATTTTGGAGCCATCGAAGTGCATGATCCAATTAGTGTATGCGTCGTACTCTTTAGGGAGTTCGGCTTCCGTCCATTCAGCGACAAAGTCGGCCAATACTTGCGATTTAATGGCTCGCTGGGTTTGTATGTCATGTCGAACGGGAGGAGCTCAATGGCCCATTTGGCAATCCGGCCCGTGGCGTCACAGTTGTTTATAATATCATTAAGTGGCAATTCCGAGGCTACTGTAATTGAACACTCTTGAAAGTAGTGTCGCAACTTCCGGGATGCCATGAATACCGCATAGGCTATCTTTTGATAATGTGGGTACCGTGATTTGCATGGAGTGAGGACAGTGGATACATAATATACCGGCTTTTGAAGGGGGAATTTATGTCCGTCCGTTTCTCGTTCAACGACGAGCACTACGCTTACAACCTGATGAGTTGCTGCAATGTACAACAGCATTGGTTCGCCGATGTTTGGCACGACCAGGATTGGGTTGGTTGCCAGTATGGCTTTTATTTCTTCCAATCTGGCTGTGGCAGCGTCCGTACACTCGAAGTGTTTGGTACGCCGAAGGAGGCGATAAAGGGGTAATGCCTTTTCTCCTAAGCGGGAGATAAAGCGGCTTAGAGCCGCCACACATCCGGTTAATTTCTGGATTTGTTTGAGGTCCGTTGGGATAGCCAACTGTGACAGAGCTCGAATTTTGGCCGGATTTGCTTCAATTCCTCTACTGGAGACAATGAAACCCAGGAGCTTTCCGGTTAGAACACCAAAAACACATTTTTCCAGATTGAGCTTGATGTCGTATCTTCGGAGGTTGTCAAATGTGAGCCTCAAGTCGTCTATTAGAGAGTGGACGTGTTTAGTTTTGACGACCACATCATCTATGTATGCCTCTACTGTTTTGCCGATCTGTTTCTCCAGACATGTCTGAATCATGCGCTAATATGTTGCGCCGGCGTTTTTGAGCCCAAAAGGCATTGTGTTGAAACAGAAGGGGCCGTATGGTGTGATAAATGCTGTTGCGGCTTGGTCGGACTCTGCCATCTTGATTTGGTGGTAGCCGGAGTATGCGTCGAGGAAACACAATGAATCGTGTCCTGCGGTAGCATCGATAATTTGATCGATGCGGGGGAGGGGGAAGGGATCCTTTGGGCCAGCCTTGTTGAGGTCCTTGAAATCGACACATAGGCGCTAGGATTTGTCCTTCTTTGGTACCATCACCAGGTTTGCTAGCCAGTTCGGGTGTTTTATTTCTCTAATGAATCCGTCCTCCAATAACTTGGCTAGTTCCTCTCCCATAGCTTGTCTCTTAGGTTTAGAGAAACGCCGAAGAGTCTGCTTGACCGGCTTGAATCCCTTTAGAATATTAAGGCTGTGCTCGGCCAGCCTGCATGGGATTCCTGGCATGTCTGAGGGGTGCCAGGCGAATATGTCCCAATTCTCGCGCAGGAACTCTCGTAGTGCGGCGTCCACGACGGGGTTTAACTGTGCCCCGATGGAGGCTGTTTTTGTAGGGTCCGTTGTGGACTTGGAATTTGACTATTTCATCCGCTGGTTTAAAAGAGGTGGACTTGGATCTCTTGTCAAGTATCACGTCGTCCCTGTCCACTGTGGAGCGTAGCATAGTTAATTCCTCGGCCGAAAGGGCTTCGGGTAATGCCTCAAGGGCCAATGCGGCTGTTTTGTTTTCGGCGCGGAGTGCTGTGTCCGGATCACTAGCGAGAGTGATGATTTCGTTGGGCCCGGGCATTTTGAGCTTCATGTACCCGTAATGGGGTATGGCTTGGAAGATCGTGAACGCCTCCCGCCCTAAAAGGGCGTGGTATCCGCTACTGAACGGGGCCACTTGGAATGTAATTTTTTCAGACCTATAGTTCTCCGGCGTGCCGAATACCACATCTAGTGTGATTTTCCCAGCACATCGTGCTTCCCGACTGGGGATGATTCCTCTGAAGGTTGTGCTGCTTTGCTCAATCGGTTCCAGTCTATTTCCATTTTTTGAAGAATTTCCTCATAGATAAGGTTTAATCCACTGCCGCCGCCCATGAGTACTTTGGTGAGTCGAACACCGTCCACAATTGGATTGAGGACCAGTGCAGCTGGTGCTCGAGATGTTCGGAATTTAGGTTCGTCACTGGCATTGAAGGTAATAGTCGTGTCACTCCATGGATTTATTGCTGCCACGTGGCAGATTTCGGCAAGACTGCGGAGTGTTCGCTTGCGCCTATTATTTGATGCGAAGGTCTCAAAGACTGTTAATACCGTATTATTATCCATGGGATGGTGCTCTATGGCATCTGGGATGAGAAGATCCTTACCACTTTTGGCCACCTGCCGGAGTACCCAACATGCTCTAAGGCTGTGTGTTGGTGTGGTATCCGCTGTACTATGAATTTTGCAGGGTCCGTTGATCCATCCCTCCAATACGGTTCCACGCCCTGTAGAGGGTCTTTGCTTCTTTGTAATTAACTCGGGTGTCTTATGATAGTGCACCCTTTTACTTTGGACTGGGTGTATATTCGGAGCTGGATTATCCCAAAATTTCGTTTCAGTTTTCCAGGCGCTTTCCATCGCACAGTACTTTCGTACTATGGACGCCAAGTCGGTGAAGCGTGATATGTCATGGCGACTTATGGCGTTAAGGATTCCCTTATCCGTGCAATTATTGCAGAAAAATGAGACTGCGTCTTCCTCGCGATAGTCCTTAACCTTGTTCATCACAAGGAGGAATCTGGCCCAATAATGATGTACTGTTTCCTGGGGCTCTTGCCTGATGTGGGAAAGATCATTTATGTTTGGGTGGGTGGGTGGATTTGAGTCCGAATCCTTACCCGATCTGAGACCCAGGGGCCGAGGAGTTTCCAATCTTGGAAGTTTGGGTTCCGGGATGTTGCCCGATAAGTCTGGCCCGATGCCTGACTCTAGGTTCAGGGCTTGGGTGATGTCCTCCCGTAAACGGGTATCCGGCTCGGAGAGCTCAGGAATCCATACATAGTTAGTCCTCAAGATAGAGGAAGAATCGCCGCATTGTTCCTCCACCACCACAATATGATGGGTGACCGGTGGAGAGTTAATCTCCCTTTGATCGGGTTTAAGCCCAATCCCATCATAGTCCGTAGTGACTCCCAAGGCGGCGATGCGATCCAAGAGCTCGTTTAGGGAAGAGAGCTCCATTGGATCCATC
This sequence comes from Triticum dicoccoides, assembly GCF_002162155.2. Taxonomy (NCBI): domain Eukaryota; kingdom Viridiplantae; phylum Streptophyta; class Magnoliopsida; order Poales; family Poaceae; genus Triticum; species Triticum dicoccoides. The sequence continues at coordinate 204,134,622 of NC_041392.1, forward strand.
TACTCGGCAAATTCCGAGCCGACGTGGAGGCTGTTTTTGATGACCCGAGAAGTCATCATCGGTGCAGCAGCCGAACGGGCGGTCATGATGAAACTGCCTAGCCGGAGAGTTTGGCCGACAGCCAGGGCTCCCCCGGAGGTAATGTTGTTTTTAACAACGAGACGAGGCATCCTTCCTTACGGTGATGGCACAGTGGAACTCTCAATGAAAGCACCAATGTTGGTGTCAAAACTGGCGGATCTCAGGCAGGGGGTCCCGAACTATGCGTCTAAGGCGGATGGTAACAGGAGGCAGGAGACACGATGTTTACCCAGGTTCGGGCCCTCTTGATGGAGGTAATACCCTACGTCCTGCTTGATTGTTCTTGATAATATGAGTAGTACAAGAGTTGATCTACCACGAGATCGAAGAGGCTAAACTCTATAAGCTAAGCTATAGTATGATTGTTGTTGTTGGTCCTACGGACTAAACCCTCCGGTTTATATAGACACCGGAGGGGGCTAGGGTTACACAAAGTTGGTTACAAGGAAGGAGATCTACATATCCGTACTGCCAAGCTTGCCTTCCACGCCAAGGAGAGTCCCATCCGGACACAGGAGGAAGTCTTCAATCTTGTATCTTCATAGTCCAACAGTCCGACCAAAGGATATAGTCCGGCTGTCCGGATACCCCCTAATCCAGGAATCCCTCAGGAACCGTACTGTGGCTCAGTATGCGGATGAGTTTAGCAAGTTATCTCGCTATGCCCTTGACGATGTGGCCACAGATGCCGCAAAGCAGGAGAAGTTTATGGAAGGGCTGAATGATGAGATGAGCATGCAGTTGATGGTGGTAACATTCAACAACTACCAGGAGTTGGTAGATAAAGCTCTTATGATTAAAGGGAAGCAGCAGCAGATTGAGAGCCGTAAGAGGAAGTATGGACAAGGAAGGTATAATTCAGGAGCTCAGCAGAAGCCTCGTCTAACCCCGAACTCGGGAGGACTTGTTCATAACCATGGAGGCCACACCCACAATGGAGGAAGTAACCATAATCATCCTGGCCCAAGGAATGGGAATGGGAATGGAGCAAGCAACAATCAGAACCGTTCCAATCCAGCCACACCCGCTGAGGGAGTCCTGGATTAGGGGGTCTCCGGACAGCCGGACTATCTCCATTGGCCGGACTGTTAGACTATGAAGATACAAGATTGAAGACTTCCTCTCGTGTCCGGATGGGACTCTACTTGGCGTGGAAGGCAAGCTAGGAAATACGAATATGGATATCTCCTCCTTTGTAACCGACCTTGTGTAACCCTAACCCTCTTCGGTGTCTATATAAACCGAAGGGTTTTAGTCCGTAGGACAACAATCACAACATACAATCATACCATAGGCTAGCTTCTAGGGTTTAGCCTCTCTGGTCTCGTGGTAGATCTACTCTTGTATTACCCATATCATCAATATTAATCAAGCAGGACGTAGGATTTTACCTCCATCAAGAGGGCCTGAACCTGGGTAAAACATCGTGTCCCCTGCCTCCTATTACCATCCGGCCTAGACGCACAGTTCGGGACCCCCTACCTGAGATCCGCCGGTTTTGACACCGACATTGGTGCTTTCATTGAGAGTTCCTCTGTGTCGTCGTCGTTAGGCTTGATGGCTCCTACTATCATTGATAGCGATGCGGTCCAGGGTGAGACTTTTCTCCCCGGACAGATCTTCGTATTCGGCGGCTTTGCATTGCGGGCTAATTCGCTTGGCCTTCTAGAGAAGATTGAAAGCTACGTCCCTGGCCGTCAGGTCAGATTTGGAAGTTTGAACTACATGGCCGACATCCGCGGAGACTTAATCTTCGACGGATTCGAGCCACAGCCGGGCGTGCCGCACTGTCACGATGGGTATGACCTAGCTCTGCCGCCGAACAATACCCCAGAGGCCGCGCCCGCATCAGCTTAGACCCTTAGTTCGGAGCCAACTGCGCCAATCGAGGACGGGTGGTTAGACACCGCCTCAGGGGCTGTAGTCTCAACGGCGATGAAGCCAAACACCAGCATAATCCTCTGCGCAGCCCGTGACTCCAAGGTGCCGGACTCTTTTTCTGCCTCCGAACCGCCCGCGCCCCTGCCAATTGAATCCGATTGGGCGCCGATCATGGAATTCACCGCCGTGGATATCTTTCAGCACTCGCCTTTCAGCGACATTCTGAATTCACTAAGGTCTCTCTCTTTGTCAGGAGAGCCCTGTCTGGATTATGGCCAACAGGATTGGGACGCAGATAACGAAGAAATTCGACGCCCACCCACCACCCACTTAATAGCCACTGTCGATGACTCAACCGACATGCTCGACTTCGACTCCAAAGACATCGACAGTATGGACGACGATGCGGGAGGCGAAGAGGAACCACCGCCCACAGGGCGTTGGACGTCCACCTCATCATATGACGTATACATGGTGGACACACCAAAAGAAGACGATAACGGGGAACGGAAGGACGCACCGAAGGCTTGTTCCCTCGAGAAGCAGTCAAAGCGGCGGTGCAAGCGCCGCCCCAAATCCTGCCTCGGCGGAAATAACAATCATACAGACCCAGTGTTGGAGCAGGGCGAACCACTGCGGACCACGGCAATACGGAGAATCAAACCGAACAAACCAATTCTGTCAAAGATAATAGTCCAGACGACACAACGCCGGACAGGCACCCGGAGCAGCAGAATGCCCGTCAAAGGCTTGTTGCCACCGCGAGGATTCTGAAAAAGTAGAAGCAAAGGCTCAAGGCTGCGCAGGACACACTCGAAATCAGATGGAGTAAAGTACTCAACACAGCAGCGAAGCACGATGACAATCGCCCCACCAAGAGCTACCCAAAGCGGAAGTTGCTACCTGAATTCGATGAGGAGGCCTCAGACCCCCCACAACCAAAAATCAAAACAGCCACCTGGCCGGATAGACGACCTCACAGCCAACATAGAGCGGCAAACAACGCCACTCACAAGCCAATACTCGATCCACGCGAGGGCTCACACCAAAAGGACGGCGCAACCAGATCCATCTATGGACCACGCAAGCGCGCCCCAGCATACGATGTAACACAACAAACATCCGAACAACGCGGTACACCCAAATACAGGGGTGCCGCACACCCCCTATGTTTCACCGATGAGGTGCTGGACCATGAATTTCCAGATGGATTCAAACCCGTAAACATAGAGGCATACGACAGAACAACAGACCCTGGGGTCTAGATTGAGGACTATATCCTCCACATCCATATGGCTCGAGGAGATGATCTCCACGCCATCAAGTACTTACCCCTCAAGCTCAAAGGGCCAGCTCGTCACTGGCTTAAAAGCCTCCCCGAAAACTCCATTGGAAGCTGGGAAGAGCTCGAAGACGCTTTTCGGGCAAATTTTCAAGGGACTTATGTCTGACCTCCGGACGCGGATGATTTGAGTCATATAACTGAACAGCCCGGAGAGTCAGCCCGAAATCTTTGGAACAGGTTTCTTACTAAAAGAACCAAATTGTCGACTGTCTGGACGCCGAAGCCTTGGCAGCTTTTAAGCATACCGTCCGTGACGAATGGCTTGCCAGACACCTCGGCCAAGAAAAGCCGAGAACAATGGCAGCATTAACAAGCCTCATGACCCGCTTTTGCGCGGGTGAGGACAGCTGGCTAGCCAAATGCAGCACCAGCGACCCCAGTACATCTGAAGTTAGAGAGGGAAACGGGAAATCACAACGCAACAGCAATAACAAATGCCGGAATAAAGAAGACAACACGAAGAGCACGGCAGTAAACGCTGGATTCAAAAGCTCTTGGCCAGGTCAGTAAAAGCTGCCCTCTAAAGGCGCCAGAGACGAATTGTCCAGCCTAAACAAAATTTTGGACCAAATATGTTAGATCCATAGCACCCCTGGTAAACCAGCTAATCATACCCACAGAGAATGTTGGGTCTTGAAGCAGTCCGGCAAGCTCAACGCCGTACACAAGGGGGAGGATACACCAAGCGAAGATGAGGATGAGCCTCTCAAGCAAGACACTAGGGAACAAAAGAAATTTCCACCAGAAGTCAAAACGGTAAACGTGTTACACGTGATCAAGGGGAGAAACAAAACGGCACTCCCAGAAAAATATGCCCAAAGGCATACCACCGTGGAGTCCTGCCACTGGTCGTCTCAACCGATCACTTTCGACCATCGTGATTACTCAGCAAGTATCTGGCGTGCAGGATGGGCTGCCCTGGTATTAGACCCAATAATTGACGGATACCACTTCACACGAGTCCTGATGGATGGTGGCAGCAGTCTCAACCTGATATACCAGGATACAATCCGTGAAATGGGGATAGACCCAACGAAAATTTGCCATAGCAATACCACCTTTAAAGGAGTAACGCTAGGCCCAGGGGCTCATTGCACGGGCTCCCTGCTACTAACGGTTATATTCGGCTTCCCCGATAACTTCCGTAGCGAACATTTAACCTTCCATATCGCTCCGTTCCAAAGTGGCTATCAAGCACTACTCGGACGCGAAGCTTTTGCTCGCTTTAATGCAATACCACATTACGCTTCCCTGACGCTCAAGATGCTTGTCGGTGTCAAAACCGGCGGATCTCGGGTAGTGGGTCCCGAACTGTGCGTCTAGGCCGGATGGTAACAGGAGGCAGGGAACACGATGATTTACCCAGGTTCGGGCCCTCTTGATGGAGGTAAAACCCTATGTCCTGCTTGATTAATATTGATGATATGGGTAGTACAAGAGTAGATCTACCACGAGATCAAGGAGGCTAAACCCTAGAAGCTAGCCTATGGTATGATTGTTGTATATGGAGTTGATTGCCTACGGACTACAACCCTCCGGTTTATGTAGACACTGGATAGGGTTAGGGTTACACAGAGTCGGTTACAATGGTAGGAGATCTTGAATATCCGCATCGCCAAGCTTGCCTTCCACGCCAAGGAAAGTCCCATCCGGACACGGGACGAAGTCTTCAATCTTGTATCTTCATAGTCCAGGAGTCCGGCTGAAGGTATAGTCCGGCTACCCGAACACCCCCTAATCCAGGACTCCCTCAGTAGCCCCTGAACCAGGCTTCAATGACGACGAGTCCGGCGCGCAAATTGTCTTCGACATTGCAAGGCGGGTTCCTCCTCCAAGTCCTTCATAGAAGATTGTAAACACCAAGAGTAGTGTCCGGCTCTGCAAAATAAGCTTCCACATATTGCCATAGAGAGAATGATATAAACACAAATCAAATCTGCTGACGTATTCCGCAGTGCGTCATCACACTACGGCCAAGTCCTTCACTCGAATTGTTTTTACTTTTCCACCTCAGCATGTTTTGCGAGGCGGTTTCCTTGGCACGTCTTGTCAAAGCAGAGATCGTGTACCCCCTTTACGGGATTCTCATCAATATGGGCGTGGGTAACCCAACCGCGCAATTTATCCCGGCGCTTGGGAGGCAAGCGAGTTTTACTAGGATGGTGGGGACGCACAACCGCATCCGCCCATATAAGGGGATAAGGATCCACCTTTTTACCTACGCCTTCTTCCTCCTTTGCCTATCCATCTCCTGCGCACTCGAGCTCCAGCGCCCAAGCCCGCACTTCCCACCTCAACCTTCTCCAGCAATGTCCGGAGCAGGAGGCAAGTGGATGGTCTCCTCCGCTACGGAGGGCCAAGTCAAGAAGCTAAGGAAGGCCGGATACCTGTCCAAGGACATCGCGCACCGGCTTCCCGAAAAGGGTCAGCTTCTCCCCACCCCAAGGCCCCGTGAGAGGGTAGTATTTCTTCCCCACTTCCTCCGCGGACTGGGTTTTCCACTCCACCCATTTGTCCGGGGGCTCATGTTCTACTACGGCCTAGATTTCCACGATCTGGCCCCGAACTTCATCCTCAACATCTCGGCGTTTATCATCGTGTGCCAGGCTTTCCTCCGCGTCCGCCCTCATTTCGGCCTCTGGCTCAAGACCTTCAACGTCAAGCCCAAGGTGGTGCGCGGCAGCCAGGCGGAGTGCGGAGGCGCCATGGCGGGCAAGATGGCCAACGTCCTATGGTTCGAGGGCTCTTTTGTGGAGACCCTAAAGGGGTGGCAATCCGGGTGGTTTTACATCACCGAGCCACGCGATCCGAACTGGATCGCAGCCCCCGAGTTCCGATTCGGACCCCCACGTGGCTTATGTCCTAGAAAGAGATGGGCCTGTCGTGGGGTGATGAAAAAGAGGTGACCGGATTGCAAACATGCATCCAGTCCCTGGTGAACAAGCCAATCCGGCTTGTTAATGTAATCCAGGTTATGCTCGTCCGCCGGATGCTCTCGTGCCAACAACGGGATTTTAATCTGTAGGGGTTCGACCCGGCGCAGCACCAAACCCTTAGCAGGCTCTTCGACACGACGTACGAAGATGCCTGGAAGGTGCTATTCAAGGGCGCCGAGGCTCCCGCATCCGCTTCCGAGTACCGCGGATACAGCTCGCAGCGTCATGCTAGCGAGGTAAGCTATCTGCACCTTTTACAGGATGTTAAGCTTTTTCCATAGTTTGACTCTATGCGGGATCTAAACTCCCTTACCTTTGACAGGCTTGGCGGGCGATATCCGGACCGATTAACTGTCCGGCTCCGCTGCCCGAAGACCCAGCCCCAGCTCTACTAGTGAAGCTGCTGGCTCCGGCGCCTTATGTAGTGCCGAAAAAGAAGGCCAAGAAGAAGAAGACCACGGGGACTCGAAAGAGTGCCCGTAACATGGTGGTGTCGGACTCGTCAGCCGACGAGTCCGAGACGCCCTCTTCCCGTGAAAACGAGGAGGAGGAAGAAGAAAACTCTCCCCCCCCCAGCGAGGGAGGAGAGAAGAGGAAGGCCGCCCCAACGGGGGAGGCCGAGGGGTCTAGGAAAAGGAAGACCCCTCCGCCGGACTACTCCCCCGACGCCGAAGAGGGCGAAGAGGGGTGGCCAAACAGGGCCAAGCGTCCGGCGAAATCGTAAGTTCGGATATCAGAGTAACTCATGATGTTCCTTTGTCGCACAGCTTTCCCTAATGTTGAACGTAATTATGCAGCTCGCCCCGGGCCGAATTCAGCGAATCGTCGGGCGGCTCCCTGGACTCATCGGACGTGAACTCAGTTCCGCCCGCTGTCTCCCCCCGCACTACAGACGACGCCAAAGTGGCGTCGCGACAAGCTTCGGGGCAGGAGGAGGTGGTCCCGGAGGAGCCGCAAGGCAACCTCCCGGACTCCAGGAGTGAAGGGGATAAGGCCCCCTAGGGCTCCAAGTCTGGCTTTGTGCCGGACACCGCGCCGGCATCTTCCACGGTTCCGGACCGTGGTAGGCGAACTCCTTCCAAGAGGAGCAAGCCTTCTGAGCCGGCAGCCTCCGTCCAACTGGAGGTGCCGGACAATCTGCTGTAGGTTCTTGACGGCGCCTCCATCGACGAGGGGCACTGTACTATTATGAGTACGGTGATCCAGAAGGTTCAGTCCGCCAAGATCGGACTGACTGAAGCTTGTGCTAGCCTTCTAACAGGCTTCGAGGTAAGTGAAAATATGTAAAAATATTACCGCATAGACAGTAGCCCCTGATGCTCTGTTTGGCATTCGGAAAGAAAAGCCGAATAGAGGATCTATTAAATTTCGCAGGAGTCTAACAAAAAAAGAGTCAATATGCGTATGCAGGCTTCGCTGCTATCCACCGCCGCACTGACTGCGGAGGTGGTTGTCCTGAAGCAGGACTTCGAGCAGACCGAGCAAGAGCTCGGCCATGCCAAGCGGCGGCTCAAGGAGAAAGAAGGTAAGAAATACCTTATAGAAAAGGTGACTATAGAAAGGCGTGATTGCAAAAAAGATAACAGGATTGTACTGCTTATTGTAGGGGCCATGACTGAAGTGGCGACCCTTAAGCAGGCGTTGTCTGAGGCCGAAAAGAAAACGGCCACGGAGCGTGCCGAGCGAGACAAACTTGGGGCTCAGGTCGGCGAGGTGCAGCAAGAGCTTCAGGCTCTCATGAAAAAACATGAGAGTTTGGAGCTTGAGTCAAAGGCGCAAGCATCCGAGCTCGCAACGGCCCTTGAGACTGCCAAGTCTGCCAAGGCCGAAGCCCAAAAGGCCCTCCGAGAGTTGGAGGAGATGAGGAAGATAGCAGCGGGTAAGGCATTCTTCATGCAAAGCAGAAATATAAAAGTAAACTACTTGTTACTCACCCGAATCCGGAGCTCTCCAGGGGCATTCGCAGATCTTCCCCGCAGCGTATCCGATGCCGCCGCATTCTACCGAGCTGAAGAGGGCAGCTCGACGGAGAAGGTGTTCTGGTCTCAGTATTCTGAGGCCGGACACCCTATTCCTTTGAGCGACCAGCTAAAACAGCTGGTCGAGCTCCACAAGGTGGCCGAACAGGCCATGAAGGGCTTCATAGTTCGCCTGTGGCCCGGAGAGGCCCTGCTTGGGAGCTATTTCGGGCTGGTGCGGCGGCTGGTGGAGGCCTGTCCGAGGCTCGAAGTCATCAAGCGCTCCGTCTGCATCGAAGGTGCCCGTCGGGCCCTTGCCCGTGCAAAGGTGCACTGGGGTAAGCTGGACGGTGAGAAGCTTGTGAAGGACGGGCCGCCACCGGGGAAGGAGCATCGCAAGCCCGAGAACTACTACAAGGATGTTCTTGCATGTGCCCGCCTTGTGGCGGATGAATGTACCAAGGATGTGATTTTTGAATGAACTCGCTCGTGTTTATCCTGTGCGCTGAAAACTTGTTCATATGCGCTAAGCAATGCTTATTGAATTTAAAATATTACTTTTTGTGCGGCCATTTATCAAAAAATTGAGAGATGGCCACTCGTCGGCTTCTGCCCCCATGCCACTAGTGCTGGGGTGTTCGGGATAAACCTGAGTGCTCTTTTTCCCATAGTTGGGTCCTTCGAGGGAGGCGCTCAGCACAACGAACCAGGCAATCGGACTATAATGCTTGAACACTCTCACTTAGCCATAGAACTCTATAATTTTAAATTTCGGCGAAGCCCCTAGTTCGGAAGACCGAGTTCGAGGCGCTATCCACGCCTTGGCCAGACAAAGCCAGCTCCTCGCTCGAAGCGGCATAAGTCTTTAGGGACTCGAAAAACCTCTCGAACAGCGACCGGTCTCTCGCCTCATCATGACAGTCAGTTTTAGCTTTCTCCACTGAGGTGCTTAACCCAGCTGAACCGGGACACAATCGCAGTGGTTCTCCTAGTGCTACCTTAGCCGACAGAGCGAAACGTAAGGCACCAAAACATAGGAGCCAGGCAAACCCAACTATTGACCCAAATCATGATTCGGAGCCGATGCATATAGTGCTATAAGTTCGGGGTGCCGCACTTGTGAAAGTGTACGGACTTCTCACGCCATAATGAGGGTACTGAAGCCCCTGGCGTGTTTGCCGTACCATGGTGTATGGGTGCAATCATGTCATTTAATAAACATATATGTGAAAAGAGGATAATGCAAAAAATAGACAAAAAGCTAAGCATTGTTTATAGAGAGGCTATTTATCAAAGCCGAACGATACAAATAGTGCGGTAAGCAAAAGATATTGGACTATTCAGTATGTCCTGACCAGGGGCAGGTCGCGGAATTGTATTTAAAACAGGCATACCGCTCGTAATAGAGACCACCTGGGAGTTCCATAATGCGGCATGGCTTGTCTGCCTCCCTGGATCTTGCATCGTTTGTGTGGCAGTCGAATTGCCGAACAGGTCGTCCGAAGTATGGAGTCCTGAAAGTAAGAAAAAATTAAAAAAAGAATCCGGCAGCCCCTAGTATGTTTTAGGCCGTATTTTGGGCGTGCCGTTATTGTGCCCCTTCCCCTGTGCCCATGGTATTTCAAGGGCATAGTTATGTATGCGAGGTATTGGTTTCACTATGTCGGGGAAGCTGGGGTTGGGGCCGCATTGCTACGCTTGCTCAGAGTGTGCCAAGCGGTCCTGCTGTGGGTTACTCCGGGCGCGCTTGGCAGTGTCTGGCTTTTTAATGGCCGGACTGGAGAATTGCCTGAGAAGGCTACTTTGTACCTCCGCTGCGAGAGCCGCTGTATGCTCCTCCGTACGGAGGGAGCGTTCGGTGTGTCCGTTGACCGTAATTACTCCTCGAGGGCCTGGCATCTTGAGCTTGAGATATGCGTAGTGCGGCACCGCATTGAACTTTGCGAATGCGGTTCGTCCAAGTAGGGCGTGATAGCCACTGCGAAATGGGACTATATCGAAGATTAACTCTTTGCTTCGGAAATTGTCCGGGGATCCAAAGACCACGTCAAGTGTTACTGAGCCTGTACAGTTGGCTTCTACACCTGGTATAACGCCTTTAAAGGTCGTTCTTGTGGGCTTAATCCTTGAGGGATCTATGCCCATTTTCCGCACTGTATCCTGATAAAGCAGGTTCAGGCTACTGCCGCCGTCCATGAGGACTCTTGTGAGATGAAATCCGTTGATGATTGGGTCGAGAACCAATGCGGCGAAGCCGCCATGATGGATGCTAGTGGGATGGTCCCTTCGATCAAAAGTGATCGGGCAGGAGGACCATGGGTTGAACTTTAGGGCGACTGGGTCCATCGCGTATACGTCCCGTAGCGCACGCTTCCGCTCCCGCTTGGGAATGTGGGTTGCGTATATCATGTTCACCATCCGCACTTGTGGGGGAAAGCCCTTCTGTCCATTGTTGTTCGGCAGCTTGGGCTCCTCGTCGTCGCTGTGCAGCCCCTTGTCTCTGTTTTCGGCCCTTAACTTGCCTGCCTGCTTGAACACCCAACAATCCCTGTTAGTGTGATTGGCTGGCCTTTCGGGGGTGCCATGTATCTGGCACAAGCAATCGAGTATTCGGTCCAAACTGGACGAGCCCTGAGTATTCTTTTTGAATGGCTTTTTCCACTGACCGGATTTATAGCGTTTGAATCCGGCATTGACTGCCGTGTCTTCATTGCTGTCGCTGTTAACGCGGCATTTTTGCTTATTCCGACGTGTCCTGCCACTTTTGTCCTTGGTATCCGAATTACCAGGGTTCTTTGATAAGTTGTTACTGCGAGCTAGCCACCTGTCTTCTCCCGCGCAAAAGTGGGTCATGAGTGTCATGAGGGCTGCCATGGACTTCGGCTTTTCCTGTCCCAGGTGCCGGGCAAGCCACTCGTCGCGGATGTTATGCTTGAAGGCTGCTAGGGCCTCTGCGTCCGGACAGTCGACTATCTGGTTTTTCTTTGTTAGGAACCGTGTCTAGAATTGTCTGGCCGATTCCTCTGGCTGTTGAATTCTGTGGCTTAAGTCGTCGGCATCCGGCGGTCGCATGTAAGTGCCCTGGAAGTTGTCGAGGAATGCGGCTTCCAGGTCCTCCCAAGAACCGATTGACTCTGCTGGCAAGCTGTTAAGCCAATGCTGGGCCGGTCCTTTAAGTTTGAGTGGGAGGTATTTGATGGCGTGTAGATCATCGCCGCGTGGCATGTGGATGTGAAGGAGATAATCCTCGATCCATACCGCCGGATCTGTTGTGCCATCGTATGATTCGATGTTTACGGGTTTGAAACCCTCTGGGATTTTATGATCCATTACTTCATTCGTGAAGCATAGCGGGTGTGCGGCGCCTCTGTACTGGGCTATATCACGATGCAGCTCGGAAGAGCTATGTCTGTTGCGTTCGGCCCGGCCGGATTTGTTGTATCCGGAGTGAAGATCATTGTCACATGCCGTAGGGTGCCTGCGCGATCCGTAGACCGATCTTGTTTGTCTTGCCTTATCCTCCAGTATGTCTCGCAGGTCGGGCGCATTTTCCCGTGCCTTAGTTGAGCGGCGTCGGGGGATGGCTTGGGTGGAGGTCCGAGAGGCCTCTCTGTCGCGGCCGCGAGGTGGCCGGTCTGCCATGTCATGCGCTGGTGATGTAGGTGCTTCCTCCTCTGATCGGGGTAGCGGCCTGCGCTTCGGGTAACTCTTGGAGGGGCGTTCGAGTTCATACTCTTCGGCCGCAAGGACTTCAGTCCATCTGTCAGCTAGCAAATCTTGGGCAGCTCTAAGTTGTTGCTGCTTTTTCTTGAGGCTACTTGCCGTGGCTAAAAGCCTGCGTTTAAAATGCTCTTGTTCGGCGGGGTCTGATGGTATGATGAATTCGTCATCATCGAGGCTTGCCTCGTCTTCGGAGGGAGGCGTATAGTTATCATCCTCGACCTCTCGGTCTGCCGCTCTCTCATGGGGGCTGGCTTCTCCATCTTCCTGTGCCGAATCTTGCTGAGGTGGGTGTTCTTCGGCGCTATCCGGGGTAGTATTATCTCCCGTCCCAGAATCACCATTTTTTGCTTTGGCGGGATTTAGAGCGGCGCCGCTGACACCGGTGCTTTGGCTGTTTCTTGGGGGCGTCATCCCCCACTGTTCCATCGCCATCTCCATCTTTTGGAGTATCCACCATATATATGTCATATGACGAGGTGGCCTTCCAGCGCCCTACAGGTGCTGGTTCCTATTCGTCTCCTACATCGTCGTCCATGCCGTCGATGTCTTCGAAGCTGAAGTCAAGCATGTCGGTTAGATCGTCGACAGTGGCTACAAAGTGGGTGGTGGGTGGGCTTTGAATTTCCTCATCGCCCGTATCCCACCCTCGCTGACCGTAGTCCGTCCAGGGCTCTCCTAATAAAGAGAGAGACTTAAGAGAATTCAGGATGTCACCAAAAGGCGAACGCTGAAAGATGTCTGTGGTGGTGAACTCCATTATCGGCGCCCAATCGGATTCGATTGGCAGGGGCGCGGGGGGTTTGGAGTCCGGGGAGGAGTCCGGATCCTCGGAGTCACGGGTCGTGCAGAGTGCGGGGCTAGCGTTCGGCTTGGTCGCTTTCCCCAAGGTGACGTCCAACTGCTAATCCTCGACTGGCGCAATAGGCTCCGAGTTAGGGGTCGGAACCGATGCATGTGCCGCCTCCAGGACACTGTCCGGGGGCAGAGCTAGATCATGCCTCTCAAGATAGTGCGGCGCGCTTGGCCGTGGCTCGAGTCCGTCGAAGATCAAGTCTCCGCGGATGTCAGCCGTGTAGTTTAAGCTTCCAAACCTGACTTGATGGCCAGGGGCGTAGCTTTCGATCTGCTCCAGGTGGCCGAGCGAATTGGCCCACAGAGCGAAGCCGCCGAAGACGAAGATCTGTCCGGGGAGCAAAGTCTCACCCTGGACTGCATCGTTGTTGATGATCAAAGGAGCCATCGGGCCTAAAGGCGACGACACAGAGGAACTCTCAATGAAAGCACCAATGTCGGTGTGAAAACCGGCGGATCTCGGGTAGTGGGTCCCAAACTGTGCGTCTAGGCCGGATGGTAATAGGAGGCAGGGAACACGATGTTTTACCCAGGTTCGGGCCCTCTTGATGGAGGTAAAACCCTACGTCCTGCTTGATTAATATTGATGATATGGATAGTACAAGAGTAGATCTACCACGAGATCAAGGAGGCTAAACCCTAGAAGCTAGCCTATGGTATGATTGTTGTATATGGAGTTGATTGCCTACGGAATACAACCCTCCGGTTTATATAGACATCGGATAGGGTTAGGGTTACACAGAGTCGGTTACAATGGTAGGAGATCTTGAATATCCGCATCGCCAAGCTTGCCTTCCACGCCAAGGAAAGTCCCATCCGGACACGGGACGAAGTCTTCAATCTTGTATCTTCATAGTCCAGGAGTCCGGCTGAAGGTATAGTCCGGCTACCCGAACACCCCCTAATCTAGGACTCCCTCAATGCCCAAACCACGCGGCATCATTATAGTAAACGGAAGTATTAAGCGATCTTTGCGCGCTGAAGAGAATTCGACTGCCTTGGCAGCCGCACACTAAAAATGGCCTCACCAACTAAAGCATTTGGTAGGTCGTCAAGACCACGGACGCGGTTAGACGAGTCCGGCGCTGCTATATGTAATTTGTACCGGATTGATGGCCACACCCCTATTACAAATACAAGGGGCTCAACACGCACAGACAAGTGGCACTTTCTACTCATTTTTAGTTCTACATGGTTTCTTTAAAAACTATCTTTTTGCACGACAACTTTTTCACCTAAGTTCCTCTCTTTTACAGATGATCATCGTGCTACACCCGTCCAAGATACGGCACAACGGAGACACAGGTGCAGACGTGCAGCAGGGACCCGCTCCAAGGATTCTTTTTAGATTAAGACCCTGCGTAAACCTTTTTTACTGTCTCTTGTTGATACACATCCCTCGAATTCTCAGTACAATTAAGAAGGATGCTGACGTCTTGGCATGTGGCCACGTCAGAATAATGCACGTACCTGGATAGAAGGGGCTTCTTACAAAGGGAACTATTTAGGCCTGGTTTATACCATAAAGACCAAATACCTTAGGGAGTGTTCGGCGTCACGAGTTTGGCCTTATATGCATCAGCTCTGAATCATTGTCTTTGGTCAAATGTTGGGTTTGCCTGGCTCCTGTGTTTTGGTGCCTTACGTTCTGCTTTATCGGCTAAGGCAGCACCAGGAGAACTACTGTGATTGTGCCCTGGTTCACCCGGACGAGCACCTCAGTAGAGAAAGCCGAAAACTGACTGTCATGATATAGCGTGAGACTGGTCAACCACTCGATGACCTATCGGCATGTTAGAATTCCTCCGCCTTAACGAAGGGCCGTTTTCCGGCTAGGCATGTACGCACCCCAAGATCGGGAGGGTGCGGAGCCACCAGGGGCTATCTAGTAGCCCCACTGTCAAACTCCTATGGCTAAGTGAAAGTGTTAAAGCATTATAGTCCGGTTGCCTCGTTCGCTGCGCTATCACCTCCTTAATAGGACCAAGACGTTGGGTTAAGTGTGAACACGCATTTTTTGCGAGCACCTCTGCATTATATGCGTGGGGGTTGAAGCCAACGACTGCAATCTTTCAGGTTATATACATATATACACAAACGGCCGCACAGGAGGCATCACACTACTTTCTGGCAAAAGTATAAATACAGCCTTACTATATTTCATAAAAACATTGTGTTTACAATGGGAATACATGTCATTCAAACATAATATTCTTCGAGCACTGGGACTCTATCAAACGAGCACCCTCAAGAACCTCTTCAAAATAGTGCTTGGCAGCTACTCGGCCTATGGCCGAACCTTGCGCCGCAACAGTGGTAGCATCCATCTCCGCCCAGTATGCCTTGACACGGGAAAAGGCCATCCGCGAGCCTTCTATGCATGCCGACCTCTTCATCGCGTTGATGCGCGGCACCGTACCATGGAACTGCTGCACTAAGCTGAAATAGCTGTTCGGCTTCGGTTTCTCCGGCCACAAATGATCTACAACAGACCTCATGGCGAGTCTGGATAACCTATTAAGTTTGGCCCATTCGGTTAGCTGATCAGTCAAGGGAAGCAGACGCTCTGGAACGTTGAATTGCGACCAGAATAGCTTGTCCACTTCACGATCTGATTGATCTTGGAAGTATTCGACCGCATCGACAGCGCTCGCCGCCAAGTCCATATATGTGTCTGTCAAACTCCACAGCCGATCCAAAGGGGCATACCGTGGATCTCCGAACTTCCTCCGCAGCAGAAAGGGCTTCCAAGTCGCAATATCGGCTTCGCGCAGCTCCTCCTTCTTCGCCCTCATAGCAGAGCGACTGTCTTTGGTCGCCATAGTGGCCTTCTCAAGGTCCGCTGCCTTCACTCAGTTTTCTTCTTCAAGGAACTGGCAACGGTCGGCAGTGCCTTTTAATTCTACGGCCATCTTGGCCATCTTTTCTTTGCTTTCGCAATGGCTAGCCTTCTCGGCTCTTAACTCTTCGGCCACCTTCAAAGCAGCCGCATTACTAACCCTCGCTTGTTCCTTGGCTCGGGCGAGTTCCGCCCGAAGGGTCTCCACGGTGGCAGCTCCGTCTGCAGTCACAACATATTAAAGATACTGGCATCATGCTACTCTTATTGTGTGACATTCACCAGAAAACATTACTTACCCTGTGATTCGTCAAGCCGCTTATTAACAAGCTCGATGTCGGCGTCTGCCGCATCCAGTTGCCGTTTTAATTCAGCAAACTCCCTAGTCCGGCTAGCCACCGGAGCTTCCACCACCTGCACATAAAGGCAGTCTGGTTATTGCCTGGGACTATGATCCTCTGTTCGCCGCCGTTCTCGACGACAACCAGAGTCTCAGGGGCTACTATCTGCACAGGGCACACCTAACATGTGCGGTACTATCACATATTATTTCACGTACCTCAAAGCCTGTCAGTAGACTCATAAAGGCTTCATGTAATCCGCTTTCGGTGGACGAAATTCTCTCCATCACCATACCCATCAGCGTATGGTGTTCTTCTGAGATGGCTGCTCGCCCTAACAACTCCCTCAGAACGTTCGACCGCATACCAGACGGTGCCGAACTCTTTCGTTTGCTCTCTTCGGGAGCCGGACGCTGGGGACTTCGGGAATCTATGGGATTATCTTCTGGCCTCACCGGATCCGGAGAGGCCCTCCATGACGACACTTCGGGGCCGCCCGCTTCTTGAGCGGAGGAGTCTGGGGGAGGCGTTTCGCTCTCCATCATCTCCGGAAGAAGATCCCCCGAAGACGAGCTCAGCTGAGAAGGGCTAAGACCCGAATTGCAAGATATATGCGGCGGTTATTTTCTCAGAAGAAAGATAGTATACCTTCACTATTAAAGTATTTTTGGATCACTTACGACTCGTTGGAGGGCTGACCCCCCGTGGACTTTGTGCGGCAAGAGCACCCCCTGAGGCAGGACCCTCTGTTGGAGAATTCTTCTCTCGTTTGGAGGCCTCGGCTTCCGGATCCTCGGAAGCAGTCCTCTTCCTCCCCCGGTTATCCTCCTTTAAGGAGGCGCTCATTCCCTCGGTTGGAACTGGCAGCGATGGGGGCCCGCTTCTGCCCATATTATTCCCCCCTGTATCTTCCTTCGAGGGCTCCGGGCAAGGTGAGAGCTTGAGCATCTTTTCCAATACCGGATTTTCCAAACCCTCAGGGAGGGGGGCCCAACACTGAATCATCTTTGCCTTTGTTAGCCAGAGAGCAATCTCTCAGAAATAACTTCATGATGAATAAAGGACAGTGTGTTCGGCTAGAGGATTTCTTACTTGTTCGGCGGCGCGGTTACTCCTCAGGCCCACGTCCTCAGTAGCATCCAGACACTCTATTTGAGGTTCGAAGAATGACTTGTACATCTCCTTGTGCGTCAGGCCGAGGAAACTTTGAATGGCACACGACCCTTCTGGGTTGAACTCCCACAAGCGAAGGGGCTGGCGTTTGCAAGGCTGGACTTGACGAACCAGCATAACTTGTGTTACCACGACCAAATTAAAATATCCCTCGAAGAGATCTCGAATGCGGCTTTGCGATATAGGCACGTCCTTGGCTGGACCCTAGCTCAGACCTCTGCTAATCCATGACATTAGTCGTGGTGGGGGGCCTGAGCGAAAAGCGGGGGCAGCCGCCCACTTGGCACTTTTGGGAGCTGTGACGTAAAACCACTCCCGTTGCCATAATTCAGACACCTCTGGAAAGGAACCTTTCGGCCATGGAGCTCCTGCCATCTTGCCTATTGATGCACCTCCGCACGCTACATGTTGCCCCTCGATCATCTTCGGCTTCACTTCAAAGGTCTTGAGCCACAGGCCGAAGTGAGGGGTAATGCAGAGGAAGGCCTCACACATGAAAATAAATGTTGAGATGTGGAGAAAGGAGTCCTGAGCTAGATCGTGGAAATCTAGCCCGTAATAGAACATCAAACCCCTGACGAAGGGATCCAGAGTGAGGCCTAGGCCTCAGAGGAAGTGGGAGACGAACACGACGTTCTCGTTGGGTTCGGGAGTAGGGACGACCTACCCTCGAGCAGGAAGCCGATGTGAAACCTCGGCGGTTAGGTATCTGGCCTCCCTCAACTTCTTGATGTCCTCTTCCATCATGGAGGAGGGCATCCACGGCCTTGAAGGCTGGACCCGGACATGATTGAAGATCTGGAGCACCTAACCTGGGCTTTGGGTGTTGGAACTTGAGGCGGGGGAAGGGTTCGATTGAGCACGAGAGGGAAAAAGCGAAAACCTTGTCCCTTTATAAAGAGGGTGAATATCAAGCGTCCTCTCCGTAGCCATTTAGGACTTGCCTATAATCTAGGAGTCCTAGACACGGTTGGGTTACCCACGACCGCATTAATGAGAATCCCGTAATTGGGGGAACACGATCTCTACTTTGACGAGACGTGTCAACAAACCGCCTCGCGTTATGTGTGGAGCTGGTTGAAGAAAAACGGTTCGAATAATCACCGGGCCATGACATAAAGTTATGTTGCAAAAACAAGTCAGCAAATTGGATTTGCGAAAATAATATTCTCTCTACGGCGGTATGTGGAACTTATTTTGCAGGGTCGGACACTATCCTCATATTCAAATTCTTATGTGATGTATTCGGAGAAGGAACCCGCCTTGCAATGCCGAAGACAATACTGTGCGCCGGATTCATCGTCATTGAAGCCTGGTTCAGGGGCTACTGAGGGAGTCCTGGATTAGGGGGTCTCCGGACAGCCGGACTATCTCCATTGGCCGGACTGTTAGACTATGAAGATACAAGATTGAAGACTTCGTCTCGTGTCCGGATGGGACACTACTTGGCGTGGAAGGCAAGCTAGGCAATACGAATATGGATATCTCCTCCTTTGTAACCGACCTTATGTAACCCTAACCCTCTTCGGTGCCTATATAAACCGAAGGGTTTTAGTCCATAGGACAACAATCACAACATACAATCATACCATAGGCTAGCTTCTAGGGTTTAGCCTCTCTGATCTCGTGGTAGATCTACTCTTGTATTACCCATATCAGCAACATTAATCAAGCAGGACGTAGGGTTTTACCTCCATCAAGAGGGCCCGAACCTGGGTAAAACATCATGTCCCCTGCCTCCTGTTACCATCCGGCCTAGACGCACAGTTCGGGACCCCCTACCCGAGATCCGCCGGTTTTGACACCGACACCCGCCAAGTGAGACCTAAGCCACATTACTTGTTTCAAGTGCAAGAAGACTGGACACTATGCCACAGAGTGCCCAGAAGCGAAGAATGGAAACGGCAATGGGAGCGCTGGAAAGAAGCCCAATCCATTCAACAAAGGACAAGTGAACCACATTAACGTGGAGGAGGTTGAAGAGCAGCCAGACGCAGTTATTGGTAAGTTTTTGGCTAAGTATTTTACCACCCTTGTTCTTTTTGATACTGGTGCATCACATTTATAAATATCAAGGGAATTCGTGGATAAGTTTAAACTACCAACCCAAACCCTTAGGACCCATCTGTTAGTGAGTTCACCTGGAGTAGAGTATATGGCTAGTCGATGGTGCGACCAGATACCCTTAACCATTGCTAGCCATGTTTTTCTGTCCGACCTAACAATCTTGGAGTCACAAGGATTGGATGTGATATTAGGCATGGACTGGATGTCAAAGTATGGAGGAAGCATTGATTGTGTTAGTAAGTCAATTTGTCTCACCACCCCTGAGGGAAAAAGGAGTAAGTACATATCTAGGCATGCGCCAAGGAGTAGCCAAGTGAATATCCTCACGGGAGTTGTTTAGGAGGAAGTGCTTGTAGTGAAGGATTACCCGGATGTTTTTCCAGAGGAATTACCAGGCATGCCACCGGATCGAGACATTGAGTTTTTGATAGAACTGTTGCCAAGCACCGGGCCAATATCAAAGAGACCATACCGGATGCCCGCAAATGATCTGGAGGAGATTAAGAAGCAGATCAAGGAGTTATTGGAGAAACGTTACATTCGACGGAGTTCCTCACCATGGGGAGCCCCAGTGCTTTTGGTCGAGAAGAAGGATAAGTCTCTAAGAATGGTTGTTGATTATCGTGCGTTAAATGAGGTGACGATCAAGAACAAATACCCACTACCGATGGTCAATGATTTGTTTGACCAGTTGCAAGGAGCCAAGGTGTTTTCAAAGATTGATCTGTGATCTGGATATCACCAGCTGAAGATATGAGAGAAGGACATACCAAAGACATCATTCACCACACGGTACGGGTTGTATGAATATACGGTCATGTCATTTGGACTGACTAACGCCCTTGCCTATTTCATGAGCATGATGAACAAGGTGTTCATGGAATATTTGGATAAGTTTGTTGTGGTGTTCATTGATGATATAATGGTATACTCAAAGAATGAGAAAGAGCATGAAGAGCATTTGCGTTTAGTTCTCGAGAAACTCAGGGAACACCAGTTGTATGCCAAGTTCAGCAAATGTGAGTTTTGGTTGAAGGAAGTCGGATTCCTTGGACATGTTATATCAGGAGAAGGTGTAGCAGTAGATCCCACCAAGGTCAAGTGAGTCACTGAATGGTTGGCACCCACTTCAGTTAGCGAGATCCGCGGTTTTCTTGGACTTGCAGGATACTATCGGAGATTCATTGAGAATTTTTCCAAGATTGCGAAGCCAATGACGGAGTTACTGAAAAAGGATACCAAGTTTAAATGGACGTAAGAATGTGAGGCAAGTTTTCAGGAGTTAAAGAAACGTTTGACTACAGCCCCCGTGCTGATACTGGCGGGTATACGCAAGGAGTTTCAAGTGTATTGCGATGCCTCCCGCCTAGGACTTGGAAGTGTGCTTATGCAGGACGGAAGAGTTGTTTCGTATGCCTCGCGACAACTGAAACCACACGAGTTGAATTATGCCACACATGATTTGGAGTTGGTTGCCATAGTGCATGCGTTGAAGACTTGGAGACATTACCTTATTGGAAACCGTTGTGATGTGTACACGGATCATAAGAGTCTGAAGTACATTTTCACACAGAAGGAGCTGAACCTTAGGCAGAGAAGATGGTTGGAGCTTATAAAGGATTATTAGATGAAGCTTCACTATCATCCAGGCAAGGCCAATGTCGTAGCCGACGCTTTGAGTCGGAAGAGTTATGCTAATACCTAGTGAGCACGGGATTGCCAAAGGAGTTAGCAGAGGATCTCAGGGAACTTCGATTGGAGATTGTTCCTAGAGGTTTTGTTGCAACAATGGAGGTTCAGTCTGCATTGTTAGGAAAGATTCGAGAAGCTCAGAAGGAGGACAAAGAGATTGCCGAGATAAAATAGAGAATGAGCGAAGGATAGGCCAAAGGTTTTCGTAAGGATGAGCACGACACCTTATGGTTTGAGGACCGTGTTTATGTGCCCAATAACACATAGATCAGGAAGTTAATACTTCAGGAGGCTCATGACTCACCATACTCGATACACCCCAGAAACACCAAGATGTATTTGGATTTGAAGGAACGTTTCTGGTGGATTGGTATGAAGAAGAATATTGCCGAGTATGTAGCCGTATGTGATGTATGTCAGAGAGTGAAGGCTGAGCATCAAAAGCCAGCAGGATTGTTACAGCCTATGCCGATACCCGAATGGAACTGGGATAAACTTGGCATGGATTTTATCACCGGATTACCCAGGACCAAATCAGGATACGATTCTATATGGGTAGTAGTTGATCGCTTGACCAAAGTAGCTCACTTTATCCCAGTGAAAACCACCTATACAAGTGCGAAGTTGGCCAAGATATATATGACCAGGATCGTATGTCTGCATGGAGTTCTGAGGACAATCGTATCATATAGAGGAACACAGTTTACTTCAAAGTTTTGGCATCAGCTGCACCAAACTTTGGGGACAAGGTTGGAGTTCAGTACGGCATTCCACCCGTAGACAGATGGACAAACCGAGAGAGTCAACCAGATTCTGGAGGACATGTTGAGGGCCTGTGCGCTAGATTATGGATCTAGTTGGGATGACAATTTGCCCTACGCGGAGTTCTCATACAACAATAGCTACCAAGCCAGTTTGAAGATGGCACCGTTCGAAGCCCTGTATGGACGAAGGTGCAGAACACTGTTGATGTGGGATGAAGTTGGAGACCGACAGTTGTTTGGACCAGAGTTGATCAAGGAGTCCGAAGAAAAGGTTAAGTTGATCCGAGATAGATTAAAGGTAGCTCAGTCCAGGCAGAAGAGTTATGCAGATTCGAAACGCAAGGAAATAACCTATGAAATTGGAGACAGAGCATATCTGCGAGTGTCACCCCTGCGAGGAATGAAACGTTTTGGAGTTAAGGGAAAGTTAGCCCCGAGATTTGTAGGACCGTATCGAATTTTGGAACATATGGGAGAAGTTGCCTACAAGTTGGAGTTACCTGAAGGACTGTCAGGAGTTCATGATGTATTTCATGTTTCACAGCTGAAGAAGTGTCATGCAAAGATGGCCGATATACCGTTAAGAGATACAGTACCATTGGAGGCGATTCAGTTGGACAGTGATTTGACCTATGAGGAAAAGCCAGTCAGGATTCTTGAATTTGCCAGCCGAGTCACGTGCAGCAAGGTTATCAAGTTTTGCAAAGTTCAGTGGAGCCACCATACCGAGGATGAAGCCACCTGGGAACGATAGGATGATCTTCGCAAAGACCACCCACACCTATTTTATAGCCAACCCGAATCTCGAGGGTGAGATTCATCTTAAGGGGGGTAGGTTTGTAACATCCCAAATTTTCAATTTGGAATGTTATACATAGACCATTCATGCATATCATATTTTATTGCTTTTCGTTTCACGAATCCTCGAAATCCTAAGCAACTCAAGGACCCTCGGAGAGTGTTGGGGATTTCCCTGTTTTCATATTTGAGTTTTATCAAATATTGAAACAAGGATTTTTGGTTTTAAATATTTTTCTCTCCGAAAATATTTCATATTAAAATATATGAGAGGAGATAATATGGATTCTCCAAAATAAATGAAATATTGGAGGAAAATATTAAAATCAAATATTTGACTTTATTCAGAGTTTATTGCTATTTTATTTGAATTAGAAAAATTGCACGTCTTTCAAAGTTGCATTTCAGGGCCAAGAAAATGTTCATCTTGTTCTAAATATTTTATTTAAACAGTGAAAATTTGTTTTGCCATTTTTAGATTTTTATTTTATTTTCTAGGATTTATTTAGTTCCGGCGAAATTATTTTAAAAAAATCGCAGTGCCTTACTCGGCCGAGGCCCAGCCGAGCCAGGCCGCCGGCCCACCTCCCCGTCTTGCCATCTCCCACCCGGAGACTACGCCCCCTGCCGCCGCTCGCTGTCGCCGAGTCGGCCACGTGCCCCGCCCCCTTCCCCAAGCCACGCCACCCCCTCCCCTCTTATAAGCCGACCCAGGGCCCCCCTGGAGCCCCGAAGCCGCGCCGCCGCTTACCGCTGCCGCCGCACGCCGCACCCCGCCGCCCCAAGCTGCCCCGCCTCGCCGCGCCGCCGCGGAAGCCGCCGGAGGTATACGCCGCCGCCGCCGTTCGTTCGGTTTTATTTTAAAACCGGTTCCGGTTTTTTTAGAAACCCTAGTTCGTTTTTTTAGATCAGTTTGCCGGTTTTTCTCGGTTTAGTTACTTTGCGGACATTCGTCCGTACGTTCGTTTTAACGAACGGCTTTCGCTCATTAGTTTCAGACAACGAACGTTCATTCGTTAGCCTGTTCGTCAATTTTCTTTTTCTCAGATTTTCCGCGATTATTTTCAATCGCAATTTCTGATACGATTTTCGTTTCAGTTTATCTTTTCGCTCGTTCATCGGAATCAGGCGATTCAAGCGCCTAGATCTTTGTCTCGAAACCCTCTTTCTATTTAATCAACTTGAACAAGATTTTGGTACTATAAAATTTGACCTTAGTCCAGATTAGTAAACGGATCTTGTTTCTTTCGCAGTTTGAGTTTCGTTGCTCCGTTTGATTTGATTCTTTCGCAAACCGGAGTTCTTAAGTTGAACTTTCTGGTTAGATCTTCTTATGTGAGATTTACCCGTGTTTCTTTGCTTGATTGCTTATGTATGTTATTGTTTGTTTGCGACAGAACACCCGGAGTGCGAAGCGTGCTACTACGAGTCCCTAGGTTTTGCGGATCATCAGCAAGGCAAGTAACACTTTGATCATACCCCTTTATCACCCAGTTTTTATGCATTAGTTCCAATCCTCAAACTTTGCATGATTAGGATGTGATTAACATGTGGGTTGGGAAGTAGTTGATGAGGTAGAACCTATTGCCCTGTTATATTCAAACCTTGGGTGTTACTTCTACGTATTGCTTATATTGCTATGCTATGCGTGTAGACGTGATTGGGTTTGAGTGAAATCCATGACAGATGTGAGATTGTTAATTAATGGTTCAACTTGAGGTGGCAACTTTAATACACATCTGGGTGGATTGTTTGTTGGGCAACTTGGGAATCCAGTGTTGTCCTAGGATATCCCGGAGTACCCGTGTGATAATCCTATGGTCCGCCACCCAGGCTCAAAGGGAACTGAGATATTTTCATGCTAGAAATTTCCGTGTGCAGCCACAAGCTATTATGTGCTCTAGCATAGTTGAGTAAGTTGCGTGAAGCTCCCGAAGAGGTGGATCAGCAGGTTGAGGGATGTAGGTTGGTATGGTCTGCCCGGAGTAAGGGGTTAATGCTTCTAAAAGACTGTGTCTCGGTCATCCGTTTCTCAAACACCATGTAGTGCGAGAAATCCAACGGAGGAGATCGAGTCTTGTGGGGAAAAGTGCGCAAACCTCTGCAGAGTGTATAAACTAATCATGGTTAGCCGTGTCCCCGATTATGGACATCTTGAGTATCTAGTACTTGGAGTATCCTAAGTATCTCATCACTACTAAATAATATTGTTGGGTTGTTAATTACTTTAATTGGGATTGAGTTGGAGGAACCTTCTCAATGATGTTTCAACTACCATGATAGTTAAATAAAATCTATTCCTTTGTTGTAGGAAAAAATTGGCTTTTCACAAAAACTATAACCATAGAGCTTTCCACCAGCCAAATATGCATGTAGTGATAGCATTATTTTGTTCTTGCTCTACTGTGTTATTTTGCCAGCATATTCCATGTGCTGACCCATTTTTGGGCTGCAACGTATTATGTTGCAGACTTTTCAGACAAGGAGTAAGGTTCTTTAGGTCTTTGCCATGCAGCTCAGCTATGCCGTTGGAGTTGATGGGCTCACTTTATCTTCCAAGCCGTTCGCTGTTATCGTATTAGATGGCCTTAAGCCATATATATTATAATAAGTTCTCTTTTGAGACATTCGATGTAATAAGTGTGTCAGGACCCCGACTCGATGTCACATCGATCTAGCTGGTAACACCTCATATCACTTTGCGGCCTCACGCACGGTATCCCCACGGGTGTCGTCTTACCTTTTCCCGGGACCGTTTGCGCCTTTTGGCTCACGTATATGATAGTGTCGCTAGCATCCATATGATAAAGAGCCCGGGCTGACATGACTAGTCGTAAACCCAAAGTGGCACAGACTTACAGGGACAGGCATCCATGACTCAGCTTCGAACGTGTCGGTCATCAGCAAGTGGGTCCGGGCTGTAGCACTGGGCTAGCAGGACTCCGGTAAACCGGGCTGTAGCGGGCTAACAGGACTCCGGTACTCAAAGCGTGACATTTCCCCGAAGGGACAGACACAGGAACGAAGAAGGACACATGCCGGCCAGCCTAAGTGTTCCAGAGCAGTAGCAAGCTACCATGGCTCAGCGGTAACACTAGGAGACATTTCCCGGTAAGAGAGGCTACTAAAGATAAACAACTAGATAGTCAGATCCCACACATACCAAGCATTTCAATCATACACACAATATGCTCGATATGTGTAAATACAACGAAGCATCACAACATGACTCTACGACACAAGTACTTTATTTAAGGCTCGGGGAGCCATACATAGCATACACAAAGGTACGGGTCTCACGACCCCACATACAAGTCATACAGTCATACAAACCAGCAGCGGAAATAACTTGTCTGGGTACAGACAACTAGTAAAATAAAAGAGGCTTGGAAAGCCTAGCTATACTACGTGGTCCTTCACAAGCTCAGGGTCACCACCTAGGTCTTTAGCCTACTCGTTGATGTCAACGTCTACATAGAACCCATCAGAAGGGGTTGCAGCGTCTTCTGTAAGAATGTAGATTATAGCAACATGAGTACAAAGGTACTCAGCAAGACTTACATCAGATCCTACATACATGCATAGTATCAAGAAGGGTTGGTGGAGTTATTGCAGCAAGCCAGCTTTGACTCTTGGCTAGGCTATCCTACGATACTCCAACTGAAATGGTTTTGCGCACACGAGTCCACTACTCACCACTTCAATACACTACCGAGGATCCGCCTCCGTCTTCCTACGGAAGAGCCATCCTCGGCACTCACACTTATCTTGAGGCTTTTAGTAGTTTCCATTTACTTGTCTATGAACTGTATAGGCAACCAAGTAGTCCTTTACCGCGGACGCGGCTATTCGAATAGATCATGTTAACCCTGCAGGGGGTACTTCTTCATACACGCTCTCACCACTTACCGTCGTTTACACGACATGTACTCGGCAAACCTTCAAGCAGAAGCCCAACGTGGGTGTCGGCCACGACCTACCTAATCACCTAAGCCTCCAGTCCAGGTTTATCGCCTATTCAGGTTCCATCCGCAGGGAGTCCGGCCGAGGTTTCCCATACGGCCCCGAACGATGTGAACAGGGTTCCCGAGATACCTAACGGGTATTCGGTACACCCGGCCACGTACCTACCGCATCACAGCCCACCCCTATGGTCAGCGCTGTCCACGGCCTCTAGTAGGCTACAAACACCAGAAACTACTTGCAACTCCTGGACGGAGAACTAGGGTGAATAAGAAGCCGAGAGGGTCCATTGGTTTCGGGCCAATGCATGGTAGTAGCTGATTCTTAAATCACACATACAGATCTCAGTGCTTAAGGTCGGCTTCAATGAAACAACCCACCATGTACTCCTACATGGCCTCTCATCGATACCTTTACCAAATCGTGTTCACCACACCACTCTCATTACCAACGTAACCATTTCACTCCAGCCCATCACCCCGATGAACCAGACCTGACACGACTCTAAGCATAGCAGGCATAGCAAGGTAGGAACAACACATACATATGGCTCAAGCAACTCCTACACATGCTAGTGGGTTTCATCTAGTTACTGTGGCAATGACAGGTCATGCAGAGGAAATGGGTTCAACTACCGTAGCACACAGCAGTTTGAATCACGTTGTCTTAATGCAGTAAAAGAGAGCAGGAGCGAGAACATGGGATTGTATCGATATGATCAAATGGTTGGTTGCTTGCCTGATGGTTCGATGCACGGATACGGTTCTTCGTTAGGGTAATCACGGTACTCCTCGGGGATAGAACCTGTCGCAAAGGGCATCGATACACAAGCATCACCAAACAATGTGCAACAATATGATGCATGCATGAAACATGGCAATATGAGTGTATTGGGCTAATGCAACTAAAGCCAGAAGGGTTTGAACAAATTTGAATCAAAGATTCAAATTCCAATTCAAATATGGCCTTTTAAAGTGCCTTTTCTTGTTCTGCTTGAAACATCAATTTAACTTGTTTGATCATGCATGAAAATAGTACAGATGGATAGATTGGATTTTTCTGATCATTTTTCATATATAATTTGTCCAATTTGGAGTTACAGAATAAAAGTTATGAATTTTTGAAGTTTAAATAATATTCTGGAATTTCCTGATTTAATTTAAATCCAGAAAATCAATTACTGCGTCAGCCTGACGTCAGTGTGACGTCAGCAGGTCAACGGAACTGGTCCAGGTCAAACCTGACAGTGGGTCCCGCATGTCAGGGTGATTATTTTAATTAAAACTTAATTAAAACTAATCCTGTTTAATTAACAGGGCTGGGCCCCACCTGTCATTGACTCAGGGGAGTCAACCAGGGCCCACCCGTGGTCAAAGTTAATGTCGGCTGCCGGCGTTTAGTCGCCGGCGAGCCCGACGCGGCGGCGGAAGTGGTTTTGGTCATTTCGGCCACCAGAGGGGCCGCGGAGACCACCGGAGTGAAGCTGAGGCCAACCCGCAGCTCTTGGCGGAGCCCGTTGGGGTCGGGGTGGCCGGAGTCGACGGCGGCGAGCTCGGCTGCGGCCGCCGGGGTTCGGTCGTGCACGGGAACGGTGCTGGAGCTCGAAGTCGAGCAAAGCGAGGCGCTAGGGATGCTCTACGGGGTCTTGCGAACTCGTTGGACTCGCCGGGGTGACCAAATGGTCACCGGAGCTGCGTCGACGGCGAGCTCGGCGACGGCGGAGGTTCGGCCGTGGTGGGGAGGTGGCTACGGTGAGGGAACGAGGGGAAGGAGAGGGGGAAACGGTGGCGTAGCTCACCGCGGTTGCAGTGGGCGTCGAAGCGGGCTCGGGGACGCGCTGGAGACGGCGAATCGACGGCGACGGTGGTCGGAGCCCGAAGAGGGGAACGGCGACGTGGCGGCGATGCAGGGCTTCCGGGGAGCTGTGGAGCGGTGGGGAGGAAGAGGGAGTCGAGGCGAAGCT
Organism: Triticum dicoccoides; assembly: GCF_002162155.2. Taxonomy (NCBI): domain Eukaryota; kingdom Viridiplantae; phylum Streptophyta; class Magnoliopsida; order Poales; family Poaceae; genus Triticum; species Triticum dicoccoides. Next base: position 204,162,998 of record NC_041392.1, read on the forward strand.
CCTGAGCTAGTCGGGGGAGCGAGGGGTGGCCGGAGACGGTGGCTATGGCGAACGGCGGCGACGGTGGTGTTCGGCCGTGTGAGAGGGGAAGCGAGAGAGAGGAGAGGAGAGCCGGGGGAGAGGCGTGGCGTCGTCCAGGGCGTCGAGCGAGGAGGGGAGGCCAGGCAAGCAGGCGAGCAGGTGGCGTGGCGCGGTGGCGCGCGCGCGCGCCGGCCACACTCCCCTCCCTCTGTCGGGACGAAGACGACAGAGGAGGGAGGTGGGCTGGGCCGGCTGCCGGCTGGGCCAGCCAGCTGGCTGGGCCGCACAGTGGAGGAGCCCAGGTAAGCTCCTCCTGTTATATATTTTCTTTTTTTTAATTTCTGACATTTGTTTTGATTTAAATAATATATTAAATCATTTATTTAACTTATGCCAATTTTTGCAGGAGCTATTTATATTATTCCAGAGCTCTTTTATAATTGGCATAATATTTGGGCATATATTAATATATATAATTAATATATTTCCAATGCAAATATTTATGCATTAATTCCAAATGCCCAAAATAAATGTCCATGAGCCACTAAAAATATTGGTTTGATTTTTATCTCTGTCCAATATTTTCAGAGAGCAACATGAGCATTTTCTTGGATCCTTTTGGAGAAATTTTTATTTGGGTCATTTTCAAAATGGTTCTGAGGGTTTCACAGATCCCCATTTCAAGTTTCTGATGAAAGAGTAAACATGATGCAACACTCTAATGCATGACTAGCTAGGGTGTGACAACTCACCCCCACTCAAAAGAATCTCGTCCCGAGATTTGGGTTCCTCCGGGAAGAAGGCGGGATACTCGAGTCGAAGACGATCCTCCCTTTCCCAAGTTGCTTCATCCTCGGAATGGTGCGACCATTGAACCTTGAGAAACTTGATATTATGACGTCGCGTGGTACGTTCGGCTTGATCGAGGATACGAATGGGGTACTCTCGATATGTAAGATCATCTTGGAGATCAAGCGTTTCGTGGTCCACTTCATGGATAGGATCCGAGAAGCAACGCCTGAGTTGAGAAACGTGGAAGAAATCGTGAACTCTGGAGAGGTGCGGAGGTAGTTCCAACTGGTAGGCAACTTCTCCTCGTTTGGCAAGAATGCGAAAAGGTCCAATGTAACGAGGAGCCAATTTGCCTTTGATACCGAAACGATGGGTTCCCTTCAGAGGGGTGACCCGAAGATAAGCCTTCTCGTCAACCTCGAAGGTCATAGCCTTATGTTTTCGGTCATAATGACTCTTTTGACGGGATTGGGCTGTTTTCAACTTTTCACGAACGATACGAACTTGTTCTTCTGCTTCCTGAATCATGTCCGGGCCAAAGAATTTTCTTTCCCCGGTCTCTGACCAGTTAAGGGGTGTTCGACATCGTCGTCCATAGAGAACTTCAAAAGGGGCTTTACCCAAGCTAGATTGATAGCTGTTGTTGTAAGCGAATTCGGCAAATGGAAGGCACTTCTCCCAGTCCATTCCGAATGAGATAACAGAGGCTCGAAGCATGTCTTCTAGAATTTGGTTGACGCGTTCCACTTGACCACTCGACTGAGGGTGGAAAGCGGTGCTAAAGGAGAGACGGGTTCCCATAGCATTTTGGAAACTTTCCCAAAATCGAGAGGTGAAAAGACTTCCTCGATCCGAGTTAATTTCCAAAGGGACACCATGAAGGGATACTATTCGGGAGATGTATAAGTCTGCCAGTTGACTAGCGGTTATACTCTCTCGAACAGGTAGGAAATGAGCTACTTTGGAAAGACGATCGACCACGACGAAAATAGCATTATTCCCTCTCTTGGTCCTGGGAAAACCGGTAATGAAATCCATACCAATTTTATCCCATTTCCATTCAGGAATAGCGAAGGGTTGAAGGGTGCCAGCAGGCCGTTGATGCTCTGCTTTTACACGACGACAGACGTCGCAATTTGCAATATACTGAGCAATTTCTCTCTTCATCCTAGTCCACCAGAACCTCTGGCGTAGGTCCTGATACATTTTAGTACTACCGGGATGAATGGTGAGAGGAGATTCATGAGCTTCCTTAAGGATCAATCGCCTCAGGTTGCGCACTTTGGGAACTACTAGTCGATTCCCGAAGTATACGACTCCTTGATCATTAATGGAGAAACAATCCGCAATTCCTTTCTGAATGTTCCTCTTGATGCGGGAGATTCCCGGATCTACCTTCTGTGCTTTGATAATTTGATCCGTAAGGGTAGGTTTTGCCACCAAGGTGGAGATAAAACCTTGAGGAACAATGTGAAGGTTAAGCTTCCGAAATTCCTCATGGAGAAGCGGTTGACTTTGTTGTAACATCAGGTTGTTGCAATAAGATTTACGACTTAGCGCATCAGCCATGACGTTGGCTTTCCCTGGGGTGTAGGTTATTCCTAAGTCGAAGTCGGTGATCAATTCAACCCAACGTCTCTGCCTGAGATTCAAATCCGGTTGGGTGAAAATATACTTCAGACTTTGGTGATCAGTGAATATTTCGCAACGATTACCGAGGAGGTAATGTCGCCAGGTCTTAAGTGCATAGACTACGGCTGCAAGTTCTAGATCATGAGTAGGATAATTCTCCTCATGTGGGTGCAATTGCCGTGAAGCGTAGGCAATTACGTGTCGATCTTGCATGAGAACGCAACCTAGTCCTTGTCGCGAGGCGTCGCAGTAGATAACAAAGTCCTTAGAGAAGTCTGGCGGTACCAGTACGGGAGCAGAGGTCAGGCGTCTTTTCAGTTCCTGAAAGCTGTGCTCACATTGTGGAGTCCATTCGAACTTCTTATCTTTCTTGAGGAGTTCGGTTAGAGGTTTGGCAACCTTGGAGAAGTTCTCGACAAAGCGACGACAATAGCTCGCTAAGCCTAGAAAACTCCGAACTTGCTTGACCGATTCGGGTGGAGTCCAGTTAAGGACGGCTTGAACTTGCTCAGGGTTAACAGCAATACCTTTACCAGATATTACATGACCCAGATAGGTCACTTCTGACAACCAGAATTCACATTTAGAGAATTTGGCATAAAGGCGATGCTCTCGAAGTTTCTTCAACACTAGCCTTAAATGTTCGGCATGTTCTTCCTCGTTCTTGGAGTAAATGAGTATATCATCGAGGTAAACTACGACGAATTTATCCAAATACTCCATGAAGATTGAGTTCATTAACCGAGAAAAGGTGGCTGGAGCGTTGGTTAAGCCGAAGGACATGACGGTGTACTCGTATTGGCCGTAACGAGTAACAAAGGCCGTTTTAGGAATGTCCCCGTTCCTGATTTTGATTTGGTGGTAGCCCAACCTCAAATCCATCTTGGAGAAGACTGAGGATCCAGCGAGCTGATCGTACAGGTCGTTGATCCTGGGAAGTGGATATTTGTTCTTGATTGTGACCAAATTGACAGGTCGGTAATCTACAACCATCCGGTCCGTACCATCCTTCTTCTTGACGAATAGGACGGGGCAAGCCCACGGAGATGAACTAGGTCGGATGAAACCCTTTTTCAAGGACTCATCGAGTTGTTTCTTAAGCTCGGCTAGTTCTAGTGGTGCCATCTTATAAGGTCTTCTAGCAATCGGAACGGTTCCTGGAATGAGGTCTATTACAAACTCAACATCCCTGTCAGGTGGAACACCTGGCAATTCCTCTGGAAAGACATCCGGGAAGTCACGGACTACCGGAACGTCCTCAAGGTCTGGTAAAGGGCTGGCGTTAAGAGAATATAATTGTCGCTTGGCTATTTGGGTCAAGACATGGACTATCTTCCCCGAAGGATGGGTGAGTTGAACAGTCCTAGAGAAGCAATCAATTTGGGCATGATGAGCTGACATCCAGTCCATACCCAGAATGATATTAATATCTGAAGATTTAAGGGCTATCAAAGACGCAAGGAAAACAAGTCTGTCGACTTGAATTTCATTTCCATAACTTACCCTAGAGGTCTGCCATCTAGATCCAGGGGTAGAGATTTCCATAGTGGATGGCAAGTCACAGAATGCAACGTTATGCAAACGAGCATAATTTTCAGATATAAAGGAATGAGAGGCTCCTGTATCGAAAAGAACAGATGCCGGGTGGCAATTAACAAGAAGCGTACCGAGAACGACGTTGGGGTCCTCTTGAGCTTCTTCGGCAGAGACACAGTTGACATGGCCACGTGAAGCGGTGACCGGTTTAGCATGAAACACTTTCCCTGTCGGCTTGCCACGGCCAACAGCTTTAGCAGATTGATTGGGGTTGGTCTGGGGGCATTCACGCATATAGTGACCAGATTCCCCACACTTGAAACAAGTCACGGAACTGGTACGTGGAGGAGCATTGTTAGTTGAACCCCCATAGGGCTTGGCTGGAGCAGACTGTTGAACGGGGCGAGGCGCCTGGAAAGATGGCCTCGGTGTGAACCTGGGTGGCAGGGCGGTGTTGGGTACCCACACGCGGCGCTTCTGAGGACCAGCACCGGATGAGGAACCCATGTCACGTCCATGCTTGCGTGTTGCGTCATAGTCAGTCTGACCAGTTTCAGCACTGATGGCTTTGTTGACAAGTTTCGAAAAAGATGTGCACTCATGCAGACGGAGGTCGCGGCGAAGCTCAGGACTAAGGCCCTTACGGAACCTTGCTTGCTTCTTGGCGTCAGTAGACACTTCCTCAGTTGCATATCGTGCGAGATTACCAAACTCCCTGCTATAGGCATCCACAGAAAGTCGGCCTTGGGTGAAACTGCAAAATTCTTCACGTTTACGGTCCATGAGACCCTCCGGAATGTGATGTTCACGGAAAGCCTCGCTGAATTCAGCCCAAGTTGTGACATGGCCCGCTGGGCGCATAGCTCCATAATTCTCCCACCATAGACTGGCGGGGCCTTCAAGATGATATGCAGCAAAGGTGACCTTGTCAGCCTCCGCTACCAGCGCGGAACGCAGTTTGTGAGAAATACTGTGAAGCCAGTCATTAGCGTCGAGAGGCTCGACGGAGTGGTGGAACGTGGGTGGATGCAATTTGATAAAATCACTGAGTGACACCACGTTAGCCCTCTGATGGTGTGCTGTATTCTGTTCAATACGCTCCAACAAACGGTTTGTCTCCCGCTTGTTTCTCTCAGCTTCCATCATCACCTCGGCTAGTGAAGGAGGATGAGGCAGATTTACATCCCTGGCTTCACTGCCTTCGGCCTGCTCTTGAGAAGCAGGGTTAGCGCGCGTGTTGACCATCCTAGGTAAACAAGACAATGATTTAGTCAGGATGGTAAAATTCCGACATAGGATTCATAATGTAAGAAATAACTCGGAATGCAAGATGATCATCCGTATGACATGGTAGATACAGAAACTGCTTCTTTTATTCCATCGTCATACACACCATACAGGGTTTAGTACAAGACCAAACAAAGTACTATTATGGTGAAAAGAGGATTACATCTCATCGGAGGCATTCCAAGCTCCTATACATTATTTTTCTACACCTCCGGAAGGAGTACAAACTAGGTCATATCCCACGAGTCACGCGGGACGATAGACGACACAGCTAGTGCGAACTAGTGATACTACCATTAACTCAGACCGATCCGTAGTAGTCCTCGTAGAAGTCACCTCCATAGCCTGGGAGCTCAACATGATCATCTGGAAACAGACGGTCTCGCGGAGCTTGTGGACCATAGGGGCTAGGATGAGGCCTTGGACCAACAAACGGTGGCCTGCGGGGACCGCGAGGTGGGGTGATGCCTCCTACATCACGCCAAACCATCACGTCTGGCAGAGCAGATCTCACAGGATAGAGATCGCGCATATCTGAGAATCCAGCTTGCACCGCCGGTGCGAACCGAGTCAAAGTGGCCCAGTGGTCAGCACGGGTGTTGAAGAGCTCTAGCCTTAAGGCCCGATTTTCACGGTCCTTATCCTCGAGCATCTCAGCAGTGGTGCGAGTCCGTGAATCCTCCTGAGTGGAGTCAGCATAGATAGCCTGGAGATACCCTTGTGCTCCCGGAAGTGATCCTGGCATATACCGGAAATCAGAGTCCCGAAATAACCCAGATCTGACTCGCATAATGGTCATCATAGAGTAGGCGGCGTCCTGCACAGCCATCTCAATGGTAACCCCGAGTCCATAAGAGCAGTGAAGAGGCTCGGTGGATCCAGGATAAGATGGAAATATCCTGACAGTGCAGAGATACTGGCTTTGATTAAAATCTCGGAATTGCTCTTCGACCGTGTACTCGGGATACCAGCGGTATCCAGCCTCAGTCATTACCCTGACCAACTTAGCAATATGGCCGGGTACATCTAGGCATCGAGTCAGGCGAACCACTTGATTGAGGTCGCGAGTGGCCATCTGAAAGCACAATCATAATGCAAAGGCATTAGAATTTCTAGCAAAATTTCGGCAGCATAACAGCTGTAAATGCTCAAAAAAGATTTGAGACATTTGACAAAGGATTTCATACACACTCAACATCATCATATCAAAGTTCTGGATCCATTCTAACAACATAATGTGGTAGTAGAACTGAACTAGGCTTGTATCCATCAAACTTATAAGGTACTACTGATTAGTAACTCGTGATCCTGATAGAGAGAACAGATCCTAATTCCTTAACCCCCGGTGGAAGAATGGACTGACTCAGATCAGAAAGTCATAAGGTATAAGGAGTAAAAAGAGCCTTACGTTCCATCCCACAAACAATTCCCCTACATATAACTAAAGAATTTCTAGACTCAACATCGACCAGTTTGGCTTGGAGAACCTACAGGCAGTCCGGCTCTGATGCCAACGCTGTCAGGACCCCGACTCGATGTCACATCGATCTAGCTGGTAACACCTCATATCACTTTGCGGCCTCACGCACGGTATCCCCACGGGTGTCGTCTTACCTTTTCCCGGGACCGTTTGCGCCTTTTGGCTCACGTATATGATAGTGTCGCTAGCATCCATATGATAAAGAGCCCGGGCTGACATGACTAGTCGTAAA
>NC_041392.1:204170101-204218483 GCF_002162155.2 Triticum dicoccoides
CAATACGCTCCAACAAACGGTTTGTCTCCCGCTTGTTTCTCTCAGCTTCCATCATCACCTCGGCTAGTGAAGGAGGATGAGGCAGATTTACATCCCTGGCTTCACTGCCTTCGGCCTGCTCTTGAGAAGCAGGGTTAGCGCGCGTGTTGACCATCCTAGGTAAACAAGACAATGATTTAGTCAGGATGGTAAAATTCCGACATAGGATTCATAATGTAAGAAATAACTCGGAATGCAAGATGATCATCCGTATGACATGGTAGATACAGAAACTGCTTCTTTTATTCCATCGTCATACACACCATACAGGGTTTAGTACAAGACCAAACAAAGTACTATTACGGTGAAAAGAGGATTACATCTCATCGGAGGCATTCCAAGCTCCTATACATTATTTTTCTACATCTCTGGAAAGAGTACAACCTAGGTCATATCCCACGAGTCACGCGGGACGATAGACGACACAGCTAGTGCGAACTAGTGATACTACCACTAACTCAGACCGATCCGTAATAGTCCTCGTAGAAGTCACCTCCATAGCCTGGAAGCTCAACATGTTCATCCGGAAACAGACGGTCTCGCGGAGCTTGTGGACCATAGGGGCTAGGATGAGGCCTTGGACCAACAAACGGTGGCCTGCGGGGACCGCGAGGTGGGGTGATGCCTCCTACATCACGCCAAACCATCACGTCTGGCAGAGCAGATCTCGCAGGATAGAGATCGCGCATATCTGAATATCCAGCTTGCACCGCCGGTGCGAACCGAGTCAAAGTGGCCCAGTGGTCAGCACGGGTGTTGAAGAGCTCTAGCCTTAAGGCCCGATTTTCACGGTCCTTATCCTCGAGCATCTCAGCAGTGGTGCGAGTCCGTGAATCCTCCTGAGTGGAGTCAGCATAGATAGCCTGGAGATACCCTTGTGCTCCCGGAAGTGATCCTGGCATATACCGGAAATCAGAGTCCCGAAATAACCCAGATCTGACTCGCATAATGGTCATCATAGAGTAGGCGGCGTCCTGCACAGCCATCTCAATGGTAACCCCGAGTCCATAAGAGCAGTGAAGAGGCTCGGTGGATCCAGGATAAGATGGAAATATCCTGACAGTGCAGAGATACTGGCTTTGATTAAAATCTCGGAATTGCTCTTCGACCGTGTACTCGGGATACCAGCGGTATCCAGCCTCAGTCATTACCCTGACCAACTTGGCAGTATGGCCGGGTACATCTAGGCATCGAGTCAGGCGAACCACTTGATTGAGGTCGCGAGTGGCCATCTGAAAGCACAATCATAATGCAAGGGCATTAGAATTTCTAGCAAAATTTCGGCAGCATAACAGCTGTAAATGCTCAAGAAGGATTTTGAGACATTTGACAAAGGATTTCGTACACACTCATCATCATCATATCAAAGTTCTGAAACCATTCTGGCAACATAATGTGGTAGTAGAACTGAACTAGGCTGGTAACCATCAAACTTATAAGGTACTACTGATTAGTAACTCGTGATCCTGATAGAGAGAACAGATCCTAATTTCTTAACCCCCGGTGGAAGAATGGACTGACTCAGATCAGAAAGTCATAAGGTATAAGGAGTAAAAAGAGCCTTACGTTCCAACCCACAAACAATTCCCCTACATATAACTAAAGAATTTCTAGACTCAACATCGACCAGTTTGGCTTGGAGAACCTACAGGCAGTCCGGCTCTGATGCCAACGCTGTCAGGACCCCGACTCGATGTCACATCGATCTAGCTGGTAACACCTCATATCACTTTGCGGCCTCACGCACGGTATCCCCACGGGTGTCGTCTTACCTTTTCCCGGGACCGTTTGCGCCTTTTGGCTCACGTATATGATAGTGTCGCTAGCATCCATATGATAAGGAGCCCGGGCTGACATGACTAGTCGTAAACCCAAAGTGGCACAGACTTACAGGGACATGCATCCATGACCCAGCTTCGAACGTGTCGGTCATCAGCAAGTGGGTCCGGGCTGTAGCACTGGGCTAGCAGGACTCCGGTAAACCGGGCTGTAGCGGGCTAACAGGACTCCGGTACTCAAAGCGTGACATTTCCCCGAAGGGACAGACACAGGAACGAAGAAGGACACATGCCGGCCAGCCTAAGTGTTCCAGAGCAGTAGCAAGCTACCATGGCTCAGCGGTAACACTAGGAGACATTTCCCGGTAAGAGAGGCTACTAAAGATAAACAACTAGATAGTCAGATCCAACACATACCAAGCATTTCAATCATACACACAATATGCTCGATATGTGTAAATACAACGAAGCATCACAACATGACTCTACGACACAAGTACTTTATTTAAGGCTCGGGGAGCCATACATAGCATACACAAAGGTACGGGTCTCACGACCCCACATACAAGTCATACAGTCATACAAACCAGCAGCGGAAATAACTTGTCTGGGTACAGACAACTAGTAAAATAAAAGAGGCTTGGAAAGCCTAGCTATACTACGTGGTCCTTCACAAGCTCAGGGTCACCACCTGGGTCTTTAGCCTACTCGTTGATGTCAACGTCTACATAGAACCCATCAGAAGGGGTTGCAGCGTCTTCTGTAAAAATGTAGATTATAGCAACATGAGTACAAAGGTACTCAGCAAGACTTACATCAGATCCTACATACATGCATAGTATCAAGAAGGGTTGGTGGAGTTATTGCAGCAAGCCAGCTTTGACTCTTGGCTAGGCTATCCTACGATACTCCAACTGAAATGGTTTTGCGCACACGAGTCCACTACTCACCACTTCAATACACTACCGAGGATCCACCTCCGTCTTCCTACGGAAGAGCCATCCTCGGCACTCACACTTATCTTGAGGCTTTTAGTAGTTTCCATTTACTTGTCTATGAACTGTATAAGCAACCAAGTAGTCCTTTACCGCGGACGCGGCTATTCGAATAGATCATGTTAACCCTGCAGGGGTGTACTTCTTCATACACGCTCTCACCACTTACCGTCGTTTACACGACATGTACTCGGCAACCTTCAAGCGGAAGCCCAACGTGGGTGTTGGCCACGACCTACCTAATCACCTAAGCCTCCAGTCCAGGTTTATCGCCTATCTAGGTTCCATCCGCAGGGAGTCCGGCCGAGGTTTCCCATACGGCCCCGAACGATGTGAACAGGGTTCCCGAGATACCTAACGGGTATTCGGTACACCCGGCCACGTACCTACCGCATCACAGCCCACCCCTACGGTCAGCGCTGTCCACGGCCTCCAGTAGGCTACAAACACCAGAAACTACTTGCAACTCCTGGACGGAGAACTAGGGTGAATAAGAAGCCGAGAGGGTCCATTGGTTTCGGGCCCAATGCATGGTAGTAGCTGATTCTTAAATCACACATACAGATCTCAGTGCTTAAGGTCGGCTTCAATGAAACAACCCACCATGTACTCCTACATGGCCTCTCATCGATACCTTTACCAAATCGTGTTCACCACACCACTCTCATTACCGACATAATCATTTCACTCCAACCCATCACCCCGATGAACCAGACCTGACACGACTCTAAGCATAGCAGGCATAGCAAGGTAGGAACAACACATACATATGGCTCAAGCAACTCCTACACATGCTAGTGGGTTTCATCTAGTTACTGTGGCAATGACAGGTCATGCAGAGGAAATGGGTTCAACTACCGTAGCACACAGCAGTTTGAATCGCGTTGTCTTAATGCAGTAAAAGAGAGCAGGAGCGAGAACATGGGATTGTATCGATATGATCAAATGGTTGGTTGCTTGCCTGATGGTTCGATGCACGGATACGGTTCTTCGTTAGGGTAATCACGGTACTCCTCGGGGACAGAACCTGTCGCAAAGGGCATCGATACACAAGCATCACCAAACAATGTGCAACAATATGATGCATGCATGAAACATGGCAATATGAGTGTATTGGGCTAATGCAACTAAAGCCAGAAGGGTTTGAACAAATTTGAATCAAAGATTCAAATTCCAATTCAAATATGGCCTTTTTAAGTGCCTTTTCTTGTTCTGCTTGAAACATCAATTTAACTTGTTTGATCATGCATGAAAATAGTACAGATGGATAGATTGGATTTTTCTGATCATTTTTCATATATAATTTGTCCAATTTGGAGTTACAGAATAAAAGTTATGAATTTTTGAAGTTTAAATAATATTCTGGAATTTCCTGATTTAATTTAAATCCAGAAAATCAATTACTGCGTCAGCCTGACGTCAGTGTGACGTCAGCAGGTCAACGGAACTGGTCCAGGTCAAACCTGACAGTGGGTCCCGCATGTCAGGGTGATTATTTTAATTAAAACTTAATTAAAACTAATCCTGTTTAATTAACAGGGCTGGGCCCCACCTGTCATTGACTCAGGGGAGTCAACCAGGGCCCACCCGTGGTCAAAGTTAATGTCGGCTGCCGGCGTTTAGTCGCCGGCGAGCCCGACGCGGCGGCGGAAGTGGTTTTGGTCATTTCGGCCACCAGAGGGGCCGCGGAGACCACCGGAGTGAAGCTGAGGCCAACCCGCAGCTCTTGGCGGAGCCCGTTGGGGTCGGGGTGGCCGGAGTCGACGGCGGCGAGCTCGGCTGCGGCCGCCGGGGTTCGGTCGTGCACGGGAACGGTGCTGGAGCTCGAAGTCGAGCAAAGCGAGGCGCTAGGGATGCTCTACGGGGTCTTGCGAACTCGTTGGACTCGCCGGGGTGACCAAATGGTCACCGGAGCTGCGTCGACGGCGAGCTCGGCGACGGCGGAGGTTCGGCCGTGGTGGGGAGGTGGCTACGGTGAGGGAACGAGGGGAAGGAGAGGGGGAAACGGTGGCGTAGCTCACCGCGGTTGCAGTGGGCGTCGAAGCGGGCTCGGGGACGCGCTGGAGACGGCGAATCGACGGCGACGGTGGTCGGAGCCCGAAGAGGGGAACGGCGACGTGGCGGCGATGCAGGGCTTCCGGGGAGCTGTGGAGCGGTGGGGAGGAAGAGGGAGTCGAGGCGAAGCTCCTGAGCTAGTCGGGGGAGCGAGGGGTGGCCGGAGACGGTGGCTATGGCGAACGGCGGCGACGGTGGTGTTCGGCCGTGTGAGAGGGGAAGCGAGAGAGAGGAGAGGAGAGCCGGGGGAGAGGCGTGGCGTCGTCCAGGGCGTCGAGCGAGGAGGGGAGGCCAGGCAAGCAGGCGAGCAGGTGGCGTGGCGCGGTGGCGCGCGCGCGCGCCGGCCACACTCCCCTCCCTCTGTCGGGACGAAGACGACAGAGGAGGGAGGTGGGCTGGGCCGGCTGCCGGCTGGGCCAGCCAGCTGGCTGGGCCGCACAGTGGAGGAGCCCAGGTAAGCTCCTCCTGTTATATATTTTCTTTTTTTTAATTTCTGACATTTGTTTTGATTTAAATAATATATTAAATCATTTATTTAACTTATGCCAATTTTTGCAGGAGCTATTTATATTATTCCAGAGCTCTTTTATAATTGGCATAATATTTGGGCATATATTAATATATATAATTAATATATTTCCAATGCAAATATTTATGCATTAATTCCAAATGCCCAAAATAAATGTCCATGAGCCACTAAAAATATTGGTTTGATTTTTATCTCTGTCCAATATTTTCAGAGAGCAACATGAGCATTTTCTTGGATCCTTTTGGAGAAATTTTTATTTGGGTCATTTTCAAAATGGTTCTGAGGGTTTCACAGATCCCCATTTCAAGTTTCTGATGAAAGAGTAAACATGATGCAACACTCTAATGCATGACTAGCTAGGGTGTGACAAAGTGTGTGATTGCTACTATGTTATAAATCCTTTGAGTATTGTGTGTGTCAGCATTACCGATCCAGGGATGACACTGAAGCACAGAGACTTGACCGTTTGAGGTCGGGTCGCTACAAGTAAGAACAACACCTAAGCACCAGTCCACCCACATATCAAATTATCAAAGTAGCAAACACAAATCGAACCAACATGATGAAAGTGACTAGATGAAATTCCCGTGCACCCTCAAGAACGCTTTGCTTATCATAAGAGACCGTTTTGGCATGTCCTTTGCCTCAAAAGGATTGGGATACCTTGCTGCACTTTTGTCACTACTATCGTTACTTGCTCGTTACAAATTATATTACTATAAAACTACTCTGCTACTTACAATTTCAGCACTTGTAGACATTACCTTACTGGAAACTACTTGTCATTTCCTTCTGCTCCTTGTTGGGTTCGACACTCTTACTTATCGAAAAGAGCTACAATTGATCCCCTATACTTGTGGGTCATCAAGGCTATTTTCTGGCGCTGTTGCCGGGGAGTGAAGCGCCTCTGGTAAGTGGAATTCGGTAAGGAAACATTTATATAGTGTGCTGAAATTTATTGTCACTTGTTATTATGGAAAACAATCCTTCGAGGGGTTTGTTCGGGGTATATTCACCTCATACGGAATCACAATTAGTGACACATCAACCTACTGCACCTACTGAAAATATTGAATATGAAATCCCTTCGGGTATGATAAAACAACTACTAGCTAATCCTTATGTGGGAGATGGAACCGAACATCCTGATATGCACCTAATATATGTGGAACAAATTTGTGGATTGTTTAAGCTTGCAGGTTTACCCAAATATGAGGTGATGAAAAAGGTTTTCCCTTTATCTTTTAAGGGAAAAGCATTGGCATGTATAGGCTATGCGATGATATTGGATCATGGAGTTGGAATCGTTTGGAATTGGAGTTCCACCAAAAAAAATTATCCTATGCATCTAGTTCATCGTGATCGGAATTATATATATAATTTTTGGCCTCATGAAGGAGAAAGTATCGCTCTAGCTTGGGGGAGGCTTAAGTCAATGTTATATTGATGCCCCAATCATGAGCTCTCAAGTGAAATTATTATTCATAATTTTTATGTTCTGCTTTCTCGTAATGATCAAACCATGCTTGATACTTCTTGTGTTGGTTCTTTTATGAAGAAGACTATTGAATTCCGGTGGGATCTTTTGGAAAGAATTAAACACAACTCTAAATATTGGGAACTCGACAAAGGTAAAGAGTCAGGTATTAAGCTTAAGTATGATTGTGTTAAATCTTTTATGGATACCGATGCTTTTCAAAAGTTTAGCACTAAATATGGACTTGACTCTGAGATAGTAGCTTCCTTTTGTGAACCATTTGCTACTCATGTTGAACTCCCCAAAGAGAAGTGGTTTAAATATCACCCACATATTAAAGATGAAATTAAAGAACCGATACCGGTTAAAGAAGAAACTATACTTTATAATGTTGATCCAGTTGTTCCTGCTGCTTATATTGAGAAACCACCTTTCCCTGTTAGGATAAAGGAACATGCTAAACTTTCAACTATGGTTAACAAAAGCTATATTAGAACACCTAAACCTGATGAACAAATTAAAGTAGAACCTAGCATTGCTATGGTTAAGGATCTCTTAGAGGAATATATGGATGGGCATGTAATTTACTTATGTGAAGAAGTTGCTAGAATTGCTAAACCTGATAGAAAAGATAAACATAGACCGGTTGTTGGCATGCATGTCATCTCAGTTAAAACAGGAGATCACTATTATCATGGTTTATGTGACATGGGTGCTAGTGTGAGTGCTATTCCTTACACTTTATATGAAGAAATTATGAAAGACATAGCACCTGCTGAGATAGAAGAAATAGATGTTACTATTAAACTTGCTAATAGAGACACTATATCATCAATTGGGATTGTTGGAGATGTTGAAGTCTTGTGTGGGAAAATAAAATACCCTACTGATTTTCTTGTTCTTGTTTCCCCACAAGATTTAGTTTTGTCCCATTATCTTTGGTAGACCCTTCTTGAACATAGTTAATGCTAAGATAGATTGTAAGAAACAAACTATCGGTGTCAGCTTTGGTGAAGAGTCTCATGAGTTTAATTTTTCCAAGTTTAGTAGAAATCTTCATGAAAAAGAATTTCATAGAAAGTATGAATTAATTGTTCTTGCTTCTATTGCTGTGCCACCTACTGATCCTTTAGAACAATATTTGCTAGACCATAAAAATGATTTACATATGCATGAAAGAAATGAAATAGATAAAAAATTCTTTGAACAACGTCCTCTACTTAAACACAACTTGCCTATTGAAACTCTTGGAGGTCCTCCTTCATCTACTGGTGATCCTATGTTTGAATTAAAACAACTGCCAGACACTTTGAAATATGCTTATCTTGATGAAAAGAAAATATATCCTGTTATTATCAGTGCTAACCTTTCAGAACATGAAGAAGAAAGATTATTGAAAGTTCTAAGGAAGCACCGGGCTGCTATTAGATATACTCTCGATGATTTAAAGGGCATTAGTCCCAATCTATGTCAGCACAAAATTAATATGGAACCTGATGCTAAACCAGTTGTTGATCACCAACGTCGGTTAAATCCGAAGATGAAAGAGGCGGTAAGAACGAAAATATCAAAAAAATTGGAAGCATGTATAATCTATCCCATAGCTGATAGTAGATGGGTAAGTCCTGTTCATTGTGATCCTAAGAAAGGAGGTATTACTGTTGTTCCTAATGATAAGAATGAACTTATTCCACAAAGAATTGTTACAGGCTATAGAATGGTAATTGATTTTAGAAAATTAAACAAAGCAACTAGAAAAGATCATTACCCTCTGCCTTTTATTGATCAAATGCTTGAAAGATTATCTAAGCACACACACACTTTTGCTTCCTTGATGGATATTCGGGCTTTTCACAAATACCTGTATCTCAACCTAATCAAGAAAAGACCACTTTTACTTGTCCCTTTGGAACTTATGCTTATAGACGTATGCCTTTTGATTTATGTAATGCACCTGCTACCTTTCAAAGATGTATGCCTGCTATATTCTCCGACTTTGTGAAAAGATTGTTGAGGTTTTCATGGATGACTTCTTTGTCTATGGGAAGTCTTTTGATGATTGTTTAAGCAATCTTGATCAAGTTTTGCAGAGCTGCAAACAAACAAATCTCGTCTTGAATTGGGAGAAGTGCCACTTTATGGTTAATGAAGGCATTGTCTTGGGTCATAAAATTTCTAAAAGAGGTATTGAAGTGGACCAAGCTAAGGTTGATGCAATTGAGAAAATTCCATGTCCTAAGGACATCAAAGGTATTCATAGTTTCCTAGGTCATGTTGGTTTCTATAGGAGATTTATCAAAGATTTTTCTAAAATTTCTAGGCCTCTTACTAATCTTTTGCAAAAGGATATTCCTTTTGTTTTTGATGATGATTGTATTGAAGCCTTTGAAACACTCAAGAAATCTTTAATTTCTGCACCTATTGTTCAACCACCTGATTGGAACTTGCCTTTTGAAATTATGTGTGATGCTAGTGATTATGCTGTTGGTGTTGTTCTAGGACAAAGAGTTGATAAGAAATTGAATGTTATTCATTATGCTAGTAAAACTCTAGACAATGCTCAAAGAAATTATGCTACTACTAAAAAAGAATTCTTAGTAGTGGTGTTTGCTTGTGATAAATTTAGACCTTATATTGTTGATTCCAAAGTAGTTGTTCACACAGACCATGTTGCTATTAAATATCTTATGGAAAAGAAAGATGCTAAACCTAGACTTATTCATTGGGTTCTCTTGTTACAAGAATTTGATTTACATACCATTGATAGAAAAGGAGCTGAGAACCCCGTAGCTAATAACTTGTCTAGGCTTGAAAATGTGCTTGATGACCCACTACCTATTGATGATAGTTTTCTTGATGAGCAATTAGGTGCAATAAATGTTGCTAATAGTACTCCTTGGTATGCTGACTATGCTAATTACATTGTTGCTAAATATTTAACACCTAGCTTTACATACCAACAAAGGAAAAAAATCTTCTATGATTTAAGACATTACTTTTGGGATGGCACACATCTTTATAAATAAGGAGTAGATGGTATTGTTAGACGTTATGTTCATGAGCATGAACAGGGACAAATCCTACAGAAATGTCACTCCGAGGCTTATGGAGGGCATTGATGTCTACTAAACAACCTTCTTCTTGTAGACGTTGTTGGGCCTCCAAGTGCAGAGGTTTGTAGGATAGTAGCAAATTTCCCTCAAGTGGATGACCTAAGGTTTATCAATCCGTAGGAGGCGTAGGATGAAGATGGTCTCTCTCAAGCAACCCTGCAACCAAATAACAAAGAGTCTCTTATGTCCCCAACACACCCAATACAATGGTAAATTGTATATGTGCACTAGTTCGACGAAGAGATTGTGATACAAGTGCAATATGGATAGTAGATAATAGTTTTTCTAATCTGAAAATATAAAAACAGCAA
The DNA here is from genome assembly GCF_002162155.2 of Triticum dicoccoides. Taxonomy (NCBI): domain Eukaryota; kingdom Viridiplantae; phylum Streptophyta; class Magnoliopsida; order Poales; family Poaceae; genus Triticum; species Triticum dicoccoides. The sequence continues at coordinate 204,180,399 of NC_041392.1, forward strand.
GGTAACGAATGATAAAAGTGAGCGTAAACGGTATTGCAATGCGTGGAAATAAGGCCTAGGGTTCATACTTCCGCTAGTGCAAGTTCCCTCAACAATACTAACATAATTGCATCACATAACTATCCCTCAACATGCAACAAAGAGTCACTCCAAAGTCACTAATAGCAGAGAACGAACGAAGAGATTATGGTAGGGTACGAAACCACCTCAAAGTTATTCTTTCCAATCAATCCGGTGGGCTATTCCTATAAGTGTCACAAATAGCCCTATAGTTCATACTAGAATAACACCTTAAGACACATATCAACCAAAACCCTAATGTCACCTAGATACTCCAATGTCACCTCAAGTATCCGTGGGTATGATTATACGATATGCGTCACACAATCTCAGATTCATCTATTCAACCAACACAAAGGACCTCAAAGAGTGCCTCAAAGTTCCTACAGGAGAATCACGACGAAAACGTGTGCCAACCCCTATGCATAGGTTCATGGGAGGAACCCGCAAGTTGATCACCAAAACATACATCAAGTGAATCACGTGATATCCCATTGTCACCACAGATATCCACGGCAAGACATACATCAAGTGTTCTCAAATCTTTAAAGACTCAATCCGATAATATAACTTCAAAGGGGAAACTCAATTCATTACAAGAGAGTAGAGGGGGAAAGAAACATCATAGGATCCAAATATAATAGCAAAGCTCGCGATACATCAAGATCGTATCATCTCAAGAACACAAGAGAGCGAGAGATCAAACACATAGCTACTGGTACATACCCTCAGCCCCGAGGGAGAACTACTCCCTCCTCGTCATGGAGAGCACCGGGATGATGAAGATGGCCACCAGAGAAGGTTTGCCCCCTCCGGCAGGGTGCCGGAATGGGTCTAGATTGGTTTTCGGTGGCTACGGAGGCTTCTGGCAGCGGAACTCCTGATCTATGTTGCGTTCTGGAAGTTTTAGGGTACGTGGATATATATGGGTGCAGGGAGGACGTCGGAGGAGCCACGAGGGTCCCACGAGACAGGGGGCGCGCCTAGGGGGCGCCCCCACCCTCGTGAGCACCTCGTGTATCTTCTGACGTGGGGTCCAAGTCCATCAGGTGTGTTTCCTTCCAAAAATAACTTCTCTAGTCGATTTCGTTCCGTTTCGACTCCGTCTGGTATTCCTTTTCTTCAAAACACTGAAATAGGCATAAAACACAAATCTGGGCTGGGCCTCCGGCTAATAGGTTAGTCCCAAAAGTAATATAAAAGTGGATAATAAAGCCCAATATTGCCCAAAACAGTAGATAATATAGCATGGAGCAATCAAAAATTATAGATACGTTGGAGACGTATCAAACATCCCCAAGCTTAATTCCTGCTCGTCCTCGAGTAGGGAAATGATAAAAAAGAATTTTTGATGCGGAGTGCTACTTGGCATAATTTCATTGTGATTCTTCTTAATTGTGGCATGAATATTCAGATCCATATGATTCAAGGCAAAAGTTTAATATTGATATAAAAACAATAATACTTCAAGCATACTAACAAAGCAATTATGTCTTCTCAAAATAGCATGGCCAAAGAAAGTTATCCCTACAAAATCATATAGTCTGGCTATGCTCCATCTTCACCACACAAAGTATTTAAATCATGCACAACCCCGATGACAAGCCAAGCAATTGTTTCATACTTTTGATGTTCTCAAACTTTTTCAATCTTCACGCAATATATGAGCGTGAGCCATGGACATAGCACTATAGGTGGAATAGAATGGTGGTTGTGGAGAAGACAAAAGGGAGAAGATAGTCTCACATCGACTAGGCGTATCAACGGGCTATGGAGATGCCCATCAATAGATATCAATGTGAGTGAGTAGGGATTGCCATGCAACGGATGCACTAGAGCTATAAATGTATGAAAGCTCAACAAAAGAAACTAGTGGGTGTGCATCCAACTTGCTTGCTCACGAAGACCTAGGGAATTTTGAGGAAGCCCGTCATTGGAATATACAAGCCAAGTTCTATAATGTAAAATTCCCACTAGTATATGAAGGTGACCACATATGGGACTCTCTATATGAATAACATGGTGCTACTTTGAAGCACAATATATGAGACTCACTATATCAAGGTGCTACTTTGAAGCACAAGTGTGGAAAAAGGATAGTAACATTGCCCCTTTTTATTTATTTTCTTTTTTTTGGGCCCCTTTTTTTCTTTGGCCTTTTTTTATTATTTGGCCTTTCTTTTTTATTTGGCCTTTCACTTTTTTGGGGGACAATGCTCTATTGAATGATGATCATCACACTTCTATTTACTTACAACTCAAGAATTACAACTCGATACTTAGAACAAGATATGACTCTATATGAATGCCTCCGGCGGTGTACCGAGATGTGCAAGGATGCATGAGTGACATGTATGAAAGAATTATGAACGGTGGCTTTGCCACAAATACGATGTCAACTACATGATCATGCTAAGCAATATGACAATGATGGATGTTTCATGTTGAACTAGATGGTGGAAAGTTGCATGGCAATATATCTCGAAATGGCTATGGAAATGCCATAATAGGTAGGTATGGTGGCTGTTTTGAGGAAGGTATATGGTGGGTTTATGATACCGGCGAAAGTTGCGCGGTATTAGAGAGGCTAGCAAGGGTGGAAGGGTGAGAGTGCATATGATCCATGGACTCAACATTATTCATAAATAACTCATATACTTATTGCAAAAATCTATTAGTTATCGAAGCAAAGTATTACACGCATGCTCCTAGGGGGATAGATTGGTAGGAAAAGACCATCGCTCGTCCCCGACCGCCACTCATAAGGAGGACAATCAAAAAATAAATCATGCTCCGACTTCATCACATAACGGTTCACCATACGTGGATGCTACGGGAATCACAAACTTCAACACAAGTATTTCTCAAATTCACAACTACTCAACTAGCATGACTCTAATATTACCGTCCTCATATCTCAAAACAATCATCAAGTATCAAACTTCTCCTAGTATTCAACACACTCATAAGAAAATTTTATTATTCTTGAATACCTAGCATATTAGGATTTTAAGCAAATTACCATGCTATTTAAGACTCTCAAAATAATATAAGTGAATCATGAGAGTTCATCTATTTCTTCAAAATAAAACTACCACCATGCTCTAAAAGGATATAAGTGAAGCACTAGAGCAAACGTCAAACTACTCCGAAAGATATAAGTGAAGATCAATGAGTAGTCGAATAATTATGCAACTATGTGAAGACTCTCTAACATTTAATAATTTCAGATCTTGGTATTTTATTCAAAAATCAAGCAAAGCAAAAGAAAATGACATGACGCTCCAAGCAAAACACATATCATGTGTCGAATAAAAATATAGCTCCAAGTAAAGTTACCGATGAACGAAGACGAAAGAGGGGATGCCTTCCGGGGCATCCCCAAGCTTAGGCTCTTGGTTGTCCTTGAATATTACCTTGGGGTGCCTTGGGCATCCCCAAGATTAGGCTCTTGCCACTCCTTATTCCATAGTCCATCGAATCCTTACCCAAAACTTGAAAACTTCACAACACAAAACTTAACAGAAAACTCGTAAGCTCCGTTAGTATAAGAAGATAAATCACCACTTCAAGGTACTGTAATGAACTCATTATTTATTTATATTGGTGTTAAACCTACTGTATTCCAACTTCTCTATGGTTTATAAACTATTTACTAGCCATAGATTCATCAAAATAAGTAAACAACACATGAAAAACAGAATCTGTCAAAAACAGAACAGTCTGTAGTAATCTGGATCAAACGTATACTTCTGGAACTCATAAAATTATAAAATAAATTGTTGGACCTGAGGAATTTATATATTAATAATCTTAAAAAAGAATTAACTAAATAGCACTCTCCAAACAAAAATGGCAGCAATTCTCGTGAGTGCTAAAGTTTCTGTTTTTTACAGCATGATCAACAAGACTTTCCCCAAGTCTTCCCAAAGGTTATACTTGGCACAAACACTAATTAAAAGCATAAAACCACATCTAAACAGAGGATATATGAATTATTTATTACTAAACAGGAACAAAAATAAAATTGGGTTTCCTCCGAACAAGCGCTATCGTTTAACGCCCCTAGCTAGGCATGATGATTTCAACGATGCTTACATAAAAGATAAGAATTGAAACATAAAGAGAGCATCATGAAGAATATGACTAGCACATTTAAGTCTAACATGCTTTCTATGCATAGGGATTTTGTGAGCAAACAACTTATTGGAACAAGAATCAACTTGCATAGGAAGGTAAAACAAGCATAACTTCGAAACTTTAAGCACATAGAGAGGAAACTTGATATTATTGCAACTCCTACAAGCATATATTCCTCCCTCATAATAATTTTCAGTAGCATCATGAATGAATTCAACAATATAACCAGCACCTAAAGCATTCTTTTCATGAGCTACAAGCATAGAAATTTTATTACTCTCTATATAAGCAAAATTCTTCTCATTCGGGATAGTGGAAGTATCGTAAGAGACTTGGATACTATAAATTGTTTCCACATTAAAAGAGTAATGTTCAGAAAAGGGGTAACCATAATCATGCCAAGTTATATAAATATAATCCTCACTACTTTTTACAGCATATGTATCATCACAATAATTATCATAAGTAGGAGGCATGTTATCATCATAACAACTTTGCATATCAAAACTTGAGAGGCTAAAAATATCATCTTCATTAAACATAGCATCCCCAAGCTTGGGACAAACATTAATTGCAGCAAATATATTCTCAAATATGTCATCCTCATCAAACATAGCTTCCCCAAGCTTGGGCCTTTTCATATCATAAGCATAATCACTCTCATCATTAATAGTATGGATAGCACCAATAGTATAGCAATTATCATATTCTTCCAAGCAAGTGCCAAAAAGATTTTCGAGATCATAGGAAGTATCATTATATTCCTCAATTATATTTTCATGAGGCACAATAGTAATAGGATCATCATTATTTGGGAGAGATATCTTTTTACCTCTCTTCCTTTTTCTTTTCTTCTTCTTCACCACATCATGTGTGGGTTCAATCCTCTTTTTGGAGCTCCTTATTAATGAGATTGGTTGAATAGGAGGCTCCTCCTCGTTACCTGGTTCATCATAAGAAATAATAGGAGGATATTGGGAAGTCTCTTCCCTTTCATTAGTATTCTCTTCATCCTCTATTTGTTTTCTTTTCTTTATGTAATTGGCAATATAAGGATTTTCAATGCAATTCACCGCACAATACATATAAATATTTTCTAGATCAAAATCAAGAACTTTATCAAGGGCAAATTTTGGAATATCCTTAGTTATACATTTCATTTTTTCATAACCCAAAAGAAGGCTAAGCTCTTTATGATGCTCAAAGGTAATCAAATTATCACAATATTTGGACACGACTTGATCATGAAACAAATAGCATTGGAGCTTTAAATGACCATGTTCATTGCAAAGTTCACAAGGAGCACAAAAAAGCATCTAGCTCTTCTTGCAACAATTTGGTTTCTAAGTACTTATGCCTCTTCCAATATCTATCTTCCCTATTTGGTGTGTACTTGCAAACCCAATCTTCTCCAAAAAAATTGACATGTTTATAGGAGGCATTTTCATCATAACTAGTGCAATCATCATTAGCATCATGGATATTCAAAGAATTCGTACTAACAACATTGCAATCATGCTCATCATTCAAAGATTTAGTGCCAAACATTTTATGGATTTCTTCTTCTAGCACTTGAGCACAATTATCCTTTCCATCATACTCACGAAAGATATTAAAAAGGTGAAGTGTATGAGACAAACTTAATTCTGTTTTTTTGTAATTTTCTTTTATAAACTAAACTAGTGATAAAACAAGAAACTAAAAGACTCGATTGCAAGATCTAAAGATATACCTTCAAGCGCTAACCTCCCCGGAAACGGCGCCAGAAAAGAGCTTGATGTCTACTACAAAACCTTCTTCTTGTATACGTTGTTGGGCCTCCAAGTGCAGAGGTTTGTAGGACAGTAGCAAATTTCCCTCAAGTGGATGACCTAAGGTTTATCAATCCGTAGGAGGCGTAGGATGAAGATGGTCTCTCTCAAGCAACCCTGCAACCAAATAACAAAGAGTCTCTTGTGTCCCAAACACACCCAATACAATGGTAAATTGTATAGGTGCACTAGTTCGGCGAAGAGATGGTGATACAAGTGCAATATGGATAGTAGATAATAGTTTTTGTAATCTGAAAATATAAAAACAGCAAGGTAACGAATGATAAAAGTGAGCGTAAACGGTATTGCAATGCGTGGAAATAAGGCCTAGGGTTCATACTTTCGCTAGTGCAAGTTCCCTCAACAATACGATCACATAAATATCCCTCAACATGCAACAAAGAGTCACTCCAAAGTCACTAATAGCGGAGAACGAACGAAGAGATTATGGTAGGGTATGAAACCACCTCAAAGTTATTCTTTCCAATCAATCCGGTGGGCTATTCCTATAAGTGTCACAAACAGCCCTAGAGTTCATACTAGAATAACACCTTAAGACACAAATCAACCAAAACCCTAATGTCACCTAGATACTCCAATGTCACCTCAAGTATCCGTGGGTATGATTATATGATATGCGTCACACAATCTCAGATTCATCTATTCAACCAACACAAAGGACCTCAAAGAGTGCCCCAAAGTTCCTACCGGAGAATCACGACGAAAACGTGTGCCAACCCCTATGCATAGGTTCATGGGTGGAACCCGCAAGTTGATCACCAAAACATACATCAAGTGAATCACGTGATATCCCATTGTCACCACAGATATCCACGGCAAGACATACATCAAGTGTTCTCAAATCTTTAAAGACTCAATCCGATAATATAACTTCAAAGGGGAAACCCGATCATTACAAGAGAGTAGAGGGGGAAAGAAACATCATAGGATCCAAATATAATAGCAAAGCTCGCGATACATCAAGATCGTATCATCTCAAGAACACGAGAGAGAGAGAGAGATCAAACACATAGCTACTGGTACATACCCTCAGCCCCGGGGGAGAACTACTCCCTCCTCGTCATGGAGAGCACCAGGATGATGAAGATGGCCACCGGAGAAGGATTGCCCCCTGTGACAGGGTGCCGGAGCGGGTCTAGATTGGTTTTTGGTTGCTACGGAGGCTTCTGGCGGCGGAACTCGTGATCTATGTTGCGTTCTGGAAGTTTTAGGGTACGTGGATATATATGGGTGTAGGGAGGACGTCGGAGGAGCCACGGGGTCCCACAAGACAAGGGGCGCGCCCTAGGGGGGGCCACCCTAATGAGCACCTCGTGTATCTTCTGACGTGAGGTCCAAGTCCATCAGGTGTGTTTCCTTCCAAAAATAACTTCTCCAGTTCATTTCATTCTGTTTCGACTCCGTCTGATATTCCTTTTGTTCAAAACACTGAAATAGGCATAAAACAGCAAATCTGGGCTGGGCCTCCGGTTAATAGGTTAGTCCCAAAAGTAATATAAAAGTGGATAATAAAGCCCAATATTTCCCAAAACAGTAGATAATATAGCATGGAGCAATCAAAAGTTATAAATACGTTGGAGACGTATCAGGCATCATGCTGGAGATAGAACTGCTCACAAGGTATTGCAATCTGGATTTTATTGGCCTACTCTCTTCAATGATGCTTGTAACTACGCCTCATCTTGTGATGAATGACAAAGAATAGGTAATATTGGTAAGCATCAAGAAATGCCTATGAATTATTCACTTGCTGTTGAACCATTTGATGTTTGGGGATTTGATTACACGGGACCTTTTCCTTCCTCTAATGGGTATACACATATTTTGGTTGCTGTTGATTGTGTTACTAAATGGGTAGAAGCCATTCCAACCAGTAGTGCTGATCACAACACCTCTATTAAAATGCTTAAGGAAGTTATTTTCCCAAGGTTTGGAGTCCCTAGATATTTAATGACTGATGGTGGTTCACACTTTATTCATGGTGCTTTCCGTAAAATGCTTGCTAAGTATGATGTCAACCATATAATTGCATCACCTTATCATCCTCAGTCTAGTGGTCAAGTTGAACTTAGCAATAGAGAAATAAAATTAATTTTGCAAAATACTATTAATAGGTCCAGGAAGAATTGGTCTAAGAAATTAGATGATGCACTTTGGGCTTATAGAACAACATATAACAATCCTATGGGTATGTCTACTTATAAAATGGTTTATGGAAAAGATTGTCATTTGCCTCTTGAGTTAGAACATAAAGCTTTTTGGGCAGTCAAAGAGCTCAACTATGATTTCAAACTTGCTGGTGAAAAGAGGTTATTTGATATCAGCTCATTAGATGAATGGAGATCCCAAGCATATGAAAATGCAAAGTTATTCAAAGAAAATGTTAAAAGATGGCATGACAAAAGAATCCAAAAGTGTGAGTTTAAAGTTGGAGAATATGTTCTTTTGTACAACTCTCGCTTTAGATTTTTTGCAGGGAAGCTCCTCTCGAAATGGAAAGGCCCATATGTCATCGAGGAGGTTTACCGGTCTGGTGCCACTAAAATAAATAGTTCTGAAGGTACTAACCCGGAGGTTGTCAATGGGCAACGAATAAAGCATTATATCTCAGGTATGCCTATTAATATTGAAAGTAATATTATCCAAACTATGACACCGGAACAACACATAAAAGAGTCCTTCCGGAACACCCCAGAATCGTGAAAATAAGGAGGTACGTGATACGGTAAGTAAACGGACTCCGAAAGTCCACAAAAATTATTTTTGTCAGTTTTGGAATATTTTAGAATTTTGGAAATGAAGAAACTCCCAGGAAGCGTCCCCTGGTGGGCACAAGACACCAAGGTGCGACATGCTTGCCTGGCGCACCCAGGTGGGTTGTGCCCACGTGGGACACCTCCTGTACTCTGTTTTTCTACCATATGCTTGTCCTCCAAGATAAAAAATTATTTATATACTCCCCGAACCTGTTGATCTCCGTATTGCGGAGAAATCCTCTGTTCTCTTTTCTTGTTGTTTTCTGACGGATTCAACTAGACCAACATCATGTCTTCCTCACCCTTCAACAATGGAGAAGGAGACATAAGGTCAGTCCAGGAAGAGGAGGAAAGTCCCTTTGGGATTCACCCTCCGGCCTCCAAGAGGGGTACACTGGCTGGCATCTCTACTCATCCTGATCCTCATCAAGCCATGGGATCACCGAACAATCAAGCGAGCCTGGAAGTGCAAGAAGAGCTCCCACCGAGGAGGCCCTTACACAGGTTACATCATAATAATTTTCATAATTTGATTCCCAATTATGGGTTCGAGAATACTCCTCGTAGGCACATGCCGTCCAACTGGGACATATCCTGGCCAAGAGAAAACAATGCGGCAACAAAACCGTGGGGCCCTGAGAATAAACACATAATGACTGAGGTGAAGAAAAACAATGAACTAATTCATCAAGCCCTTCGGGACATTCAAGGCTTGAGGGATCTACTCGTGGTCATATTGGAGAATACTACTTCATCACCACCATCACCTTCTTCACCTCCAAAGGAGAACTGAGTATCAGGTATGGGCACTCCCCTTGGCTTCCCCCAAGCTTGGGGGAGGTGCCCCGGTATCGTATCATCCCACTATCTTCTTTTGCTTTTACTTATCTTAGTTCGATCTTTTTTGCTTTAGATGAAATAAAGTTTAGTTAGATCCTTTCTTATTTGAGGATTTGCTTAGTGATCCATCATTGTAATCGTGTGCAAGTTATATAATAAAGTTTAGTTTGAGTTTTTGATTTCTTTACTTTCATGTTGCAAATAAATAAAAGAAAAGAAATAAGAACGGAAACAAATAAAGGAAAGGAAATAAATAAAGAAAAGATTATATACTAATCCTATGGTAGGTGATGGCACCACACAAGGAAAAGTATAAGTAGAAAATTTTATTAGAGATTGACAAACATAGCATTAGTCAATGATGCAACTCATGAAAGAATTAATAAGTGAAGAGAAGATTCACATATAAATATACTATCCTAGAAATCTTTTGTGATTGTGTGCCCTCATCAAAATATTATATGCCAAAATTGTTGACATTGGACAAGGAAAACAACTTAATGGTTTATGTTTGTTTATATTCACATAGAAGTCATATTGTCATAGATCCTTCAACATGTGGTGCTTGCCCCTATCTTTGCTAGCCAAAAATTCCACACTAAGTGGAGATACTACTTGTGCATCCAAAAACCCTTAAACCCAAATCCTTTTCAAGTGTCCACCATACCTACATAGGGATTGAGAAAGATCCCTCAAGTAAGTTGTCATCGGTGCAAAAAGGCAATAAAAATTGCTTCTAAATGTGTAAGATCATTTAGTGTAAGAGAAAATTGAGCGTTGTACGAACTTGGATGACAAAGAATAAAAGCGACAGACTGCATAATAAAGGTTGTCATCTTAACGGGCAATACAACATGACGTTCTCTTGCATTAAGGGATTGAGCATACACACAAAAAAGCGCATGGCAACCTCTGCTTCCCTCTGCGAAGGGCCTATCTTTTACTTTTATGTATTTACTTTTATGCAAAGAGTCAAATTATCCTTCTATTCCTTTTTATTTTTATATTTGTCAAGCATCATGTGGTGAGGAAAGATCTAGGCACATATGTCCAGTTGAATATAGATAGCATGAGTTATTATTGTTGACATCACCCTTGAGGTGAGTATGTTGGGAGGCGAAACTATAAGCCCCTATCTTTCTATGTGCCCGGTTGAAAAGTTTTGCTCATAGGTACGAGGTGAGTGTTAGCAATCATAGAAGACTATATGATGGTTGAGTATGTGGACTTGCTTAAAAGGCTCCGACACGTGACTCTGATACGTCTCCAATGTATCTATAATATTTGATTGTTCCATGCTATTATATTATTTGTTTTGGATGTTTAATGGGCTTTAATATACCTTCTTATATTATTTTTGGGACTAACCTACTAACCAAAGGCCCAGTGCAAATTGTTGTTTTTTTCTATTTTAGTGTTTCGCAAAGAGGAATATCAAACGGAATCCAAACGGAATGAAACCTTCGGGAGAGTTATTTTTGGAACAAACGTGATCTAGGAGACTTGGAGTGGGCGTCAAGAAAGAAGCAAGGAGACCACGAGGTAGGAGGGCGCACCCAGGGGGTAGGCGCGCCCCCACCCTCATGGGCCCCTCACAGCTCCACCGACGTACTTCTTCCTCCTATATATACCCATATACCCCGAAAACATCCAGGAGCACCATGAAACCCTATTTCCACCGCCGCAACCTTCTATACACGTGAGATCCCATCTTGGGGCCTTTTCCGGCGCTATGCCAGAGGGGTAATCGATCATGGAGGGCTTCTACATCAACACCATAGACTCTCCGATGATGTGTGAGTAGTTTACCACAGATCTTCGGGTCCATAGTTATTAGCTAGATGGCTTCTTCTCTCTCTTTGGATCTCAATACAAAGTTCTCCTCGATTCTCTTGGAGATCTATTCGATGTAATTCTTTTTGCGGTGTGTTTGTCGAGATCCGATGAATTGTGGGTTTATGATCAAGATTATCTATGAACAATATTTGATTCTTCTCTAAAATCTTTTATGCATGATTTAAATATCTTTGCAAGTCTCTTCGAATTATCAGTTTGGTTTGGCCTACTAGATTGATCTTTCTTGCAATGGGAGAAGTGCTTAGCTTTGGGTGCAATCTTGCGGTGTCCTTTCCCAGTGACAGCAGGGGCATCAAGGCACATATTGTATTGTTGCCATCGAGGATAAAAAGATGGGGTTTATATCATATTGCTTGAGTTTATCCCTCTACATCATGTCATCTTGCCTAATGTGTTACTCTGTTCTTATGAACTTAATACTCTAGATGCATGCTGGATAGCGGTTGATGTGTGGAGTAATAGTAGTAGATGCAAAATCGTTTCGGTCTACTTGTCACGGACGTGATGCCTATATACATGATCATGCCTAGATATTCTCATAACTATGCGCTTTTCTATCAATTGCTCGACAGTAATTAGTTCACCCACCGTAGAATTTGTTATCTTGAGAGAATAGTGAAACCTATGGCCCCCGGGTCTATCTTCCATCATATTATTTTCCTATCTATTTACTATTTTTATCACTGCTTATTTTGCATTCTTTATTTTCCAATCTATACACCAAAAATATTTATCTTATTATCTCTATCAGATCTCACTTTCGTAAGTGACCGTGAAGGGATTGACAACCCCTTTATCGCATTGGTTGCGAGGTTCTTGTTTGTTTGTGCAGGTACTAGGCGACTTGTGTGTTACCTCCTACTGGATTGATACCTTGGTTCTCAAAACCGAGGGAAATACTTATGCTACTTTGCTGCATCACCCTTTCCTCTTCAAGGGAAAACCAACGCATGCTCAAGAGGTAGCAAGAAGGATTTCTGGCGCCGTTGCCAGGGAGGTTGCACCAAGTCAAGTCAAGATTTGGTCTCCCGTCAACAAGCCATTTCTGGCGTCGTTGCTAGGGAGATCTAGCACCAGTCAAGACATACCAAGTACCCATCACAAACTCTTATCCCTCGCATTACATTATTTGCCATTTAATTCTCTTTTTCCTCTCCCCCACTTCACCTTTGCCTTTTCTTCGCCTTCTTCCCGTATGTATCTTTGTTTGTGTTTCCATGTGCCTTCCATTTTCCTACATCTTTGCTTGCTAAAAATCTATTGATATGGATCTACTTAAAGTGTTCTACTTGGATCATCTTCGATCCTTATGCGCTCGTGCTGAAACCCCAACTAGCCTAGTTGACGGGAAATCTTTAGATGAGCATGCTCATTTTGTGCGTCACCGTTTGTCTGAGAAACGGAGACTCTTATGGGATCAAATAAACAGATTGCTGTGTTATGCTTGGAATCTTTGTGAAATTTATGATTTTACTTGTTGCTCTAAGAACCCTAAAAAACACCTGCCCTACCTATGTGAGTTTAATGATAATGAAATCTTATCTTCTTATGCAAAGGGTGTTTATAGTTACTACGATATCGAACAAATTGAATAATTTGTTGCTTTTAAGGGTTCTTATGAAGTTGCTTCTTTGATTGAAAAGTATGATGTTACTCTCTATGAATCTGAAAATTTTGACATACTTAAATATTGCTATGAAAACTATGCTCATAATGTCTATGTCAAAGAATTTATTGAAAGAATAACCTCTGTTTTGGAAGAAAATAATGATATGCATGAATCTATAGATAATTACGATTCTGATGATTTGATTGAAATATCCCTTGATGAACATGATGCTTGCTATTCTTGTGGCTATGATGCCAATATTTATGAAGATGAATTTGCTATAGTTCCTTATATTAAACATGAGATCATTGTTATGGCACCCATACTTCATAGTTCCTTTGATGAAAAGCATGATTTCAATGATGTTATTATAAATTATATTAACGTCAATTGTCCTAATAATATGCAAAATCCTAAGCTTGGGGATGCTAGTTTTTCTATAACTACTATTGGTTGCAATGATCATGATTGGGGTGATTCTTCTTTTGATCTTGAAAATTTATTTAAGCCCCATGATGAATATGTGATTGATAATAGTTTTTGCAATATTATTGAAAGTGGGTTTGGAAGAGTGTCAACTTTAGATCCCACATATTTGGAGAATGTTCAATCTTATGAAATTTTTGATAAAAATGGGTTTGGAGAGGTCATTACTTTAGTTAATGGTAATCCCACTATTTCGGAAGAGTGTCAACTTTGCATGCATGTGGATCGTGTTGAAAATATTTTATGTGATAGCCATGTAATTATTATGAGAGAGGAAAATATGATTGTAGAAATTTTCATGTTACTAAATTACCTCTCATTATGCTGAGATTGCTATTGTTTCTTACCGCTTCCTTGCATATGCTAGTTTTTGCTTGCTATGATAATTTGTTTGCCTATAAGATGCCTATGCATATGAAGTATGTTATACTTAGATGTTTTGTCACGTGTTTTATGATGCTCTCTTTTGTGCTTCAATTCTTGTCTTTCATGTGAGCATCATTGAAATTATCAATGCCTAGTTAGGGGAGTTAAACGATAGCGCTTGTTGGGAGGCAACCCAATTTTATTTTTGTTTCTTGTTTTTTTGTTCCTGTTTAGTAATAAATAATTCATATAGATTCTTTTTATATGTGGTTTTATGTTTTTAATTAGTGTTTGTGCCAAGTAGAACCTTTGGGAAGACTTGGGGGAAGTCTTTGCGATCTTGCTGTAAAAAACAGAAACTTTAGCGCTCACGAGATTTGCTGCCATTTTTTACTGGAGAGTGAGATTAGGTTGATTCTTTTTGCAGATGATTAATAGACAAATTCCTCACGTCCACCAATTTATTTAATAATTTTTAGGGTTACATAAGTATTCAAACCTACAGATTACTACAGACTGTTCTTTTTTTGACAGATTCTGTTTTTCGTGTGTTGTTTGCTTATTTTGTTGAATCTATGGCTAGTATCGGGGGGTATGAACCATAGAGAAGTTGGAATACAGTAGGTTTAACACCAATATAGATAAAGAATGAGTTCATTACAGTACCTTAAAGTGGTGGTTTGTTTTCTTATACTAACAGAGCTCATGAGATTTCTGTTGAGTTTTGTGTTGTGAAGTTTTCAAGTTTTGGGTAAAGATTTGATGGATTTTGGAATAAGGAGTAGAGCCTAAGCTTGGGTATGCCCAAGGCACCCCAAGGTAAAATTCAAGGACAACCAAAATCCTAAGCTTGGGGATGCCCCGGAAGGCATCCCCTCTTTCGTCTTCGTTTATCGGTAACTTTACTTGAGTCTATATTTTTATTCACCACATGATATGTGTTTTGCTTGGAGCATCTTGTATGATTTGAGTCTTTGCTTTTTAGTTTACCACAATCATCCTTGCTATACACACCTTTTGGAGAGACACACATGAATCGGAATTTATTAGAATACTCTATGTGCTTCACTTATATCTTTTGAGCTAGACAATTTTGCTCTAGTGCTTCACTTATATCTTTAAGAGCACGGTGGTGGTTTTATTTTATAAAAATTATTGATATCTCATGATTCGCTTATATAATTTTGAGAGTTTTTTAGAACAGCATGGTAATTTGCTTTGGCTATAAAATTAGTCCTAATATGATAGGCATCCAAGATGGGTATAATAAAAACTATCATAAAAAGTGCATTGAATACTATGAGAAGTTTGATACTTGATGAATGTTTTGAGATATGAAGATGGTGATATTAGAGTCATGCTAGTTGAGTAGTTGTGAATTTGAGAAATACTTGTTCTAAAGTTTGTGATTCCCGTAGCATGCACGTATGGTGAACCGTTATGTGATGAAGTCGGAGCATGATTTATTTATTGATTGTCTTCCTTATGAGTGGCGGTCGGGGACTAGCGATGGTCTTTTCCTACCAATCTATCCCCCTAGGAGCATGCACATAGTACTTTGTTTCAATAACTAATAGATTTTTGCAATAAGTATGTGAGTTCTTTATGACTAATGTTGAGTCCATGGATTATACGCACTCTCACCCTTCCACCATTGCTAGCCTCTCTAGTACCGCGCAACTCTCGCCCGTACAATACACCCACCATATACCTTCCTCAAAACAGCCACCATACCTACCTATTATGGCATTTCCATAGCCATTCCGAGATTTATTGCCATGCAACTTACCACCGTTCCATTTGTTATGACACACTTCATCATTGTCATATTGCTTTGCATGATCATGTAGGACATCGTATTTGTGGCAAAGCCACCTTAATAATTCTTTCATACATGTCACTCTTGACTCATTGCACATCACGGTACACCGCATTCACATAGAGTCATATTTTGTTCTAATATCGAGTTGTAATTTTCGAGTTGTAAGTAAATAAAAGTGTGATGATCATCATTATCAGAGCATTGTCCCAAGTGAGGAAAGGATGATGGAGACTATTATTCCCCCACAAGTCGGGATGAGACTCTGGACGAATTCTATAAAAAAATAAAAAAATGAGAGAAAAAAGAGAGAAGGGACAATGCTACTATCCTTTTACCACACTTGTGCTTCAAAGTAGCACCATGATCTTCATGATAGAGAGTCTCCTATGTTGTCACTTTCATATACTAGTTGAAAATTTACATTATAGAACTTGGCTTGTATATTCCAATGATGGGCTTCCTCAAAATGCCCTAGGTCTTTGTGAGCAAGCGAGTTGGATGCACGCCCACTTAGTTCTTTTGTTGAGCTTTCTTTCACTTATAGCTCTAGTGCATCCGTTGCATGGCAATCCCTACTCACTCACATTGATATCTATTGATGGGCATCTCCATAGCCCGTTGATACGCCTAGTTGATGTGAGACTATCTTCTCCTTTTTGTCTTCTCCACAACCACCATTCTATTCCACCTATAGTGCTATGTCCATGGCTCACGCTCAAGTATTGCATGAAGATTGAAAAAGTTTGAGAACATCAAAAGTA
Source organism: Triticum dicoccoides (assembly GCF_002162155.2). Classification (NCBI taxonomy): domain Eukaryota; kingdom Viridiplantae; phylum Streptophyta; class Magnoliopsida; order Poales; family Poaceae; genus Triticum; species Triticum dicoccoides. The sequence goes on from NC_041392.1 coordinate 204,196,928, forward strand.
TGAAACAATTGCTTGGCTTGTCATCGGGGTTGTGCATGATTTAAATATTTTGTGTGGTGAAGACGGAGCATAGCCAGACTATATGATTTTTTAGGGATAACTTTCTTTGGTCATGTTATTTTGAGAAGACATGATTGCTTTGCTAGTATGCTTGAAGTATTATTGTTTTTATGTCAATATTAAACTTTTGTGTTGAATCTTTCGGATCTGAACATTCATGCCACAACAAAGAAAATTACATTAAGAATTATGCTAGGTAGCATTCCACATCAAAAATTCTGTTTTTATCATTTACCTACTCGAGGACGAGCAGGAATTAAGCTTCGGGATGCTTGATATGTCTCCAACGTATCTATAATTTTTGATTGTTCCATGCTATTATATTATCTGTTTTGGATGTTTAATGGGCTTTAATAACCTTTTGTATTATTTTGGGGAATAACCTACAAACCAAAGGCCCAGTGCAAATTGCTGTTTTTTTGCCTATTTCAGTGTTCCGCGGAAAAGGAATATCAAACGGAATCCAAACGGAATGAAACCTTCGGGAGAATTATTTTTGGAACAAACGTGATCCAAGAGACTTGGAGTGGACATCAAGAAAGAAGCGAGGAGGCCACGAGGCAGGAGGGCGCGCCCAGGGGGGTAGGCGCGCCCCCACCCTCGTGGGCCCCTCATAGCTTCACCGATGTACTTCTTCCTCCTATATATACCCATATACCCCGAAAACATCCAGGAGCACCACGAAACCCTATTTCCACCGCCGCAACCTTCTGTACCCGTGAGATCCCATCTTGGGGCCTTTTCCGGTGCTCTTCCGGAGGGGGAATTGATCACGGAGGGCTTCTACATCAACACCATAGCCTCTCCGATGATGTGTGAGTGGTTTACCACAGACCTTCGGGTCCGTAGTTATTAGCTAGATGGCTTCTTCTCTCTCTTTGGATCTCAATACAAAGTTCTCCTCGATTCTCTTGGAGATCTATTTGATGTAATTCTTTTTGTGGTGTGTTTGTTGAGATCCAATGAATTGTGGGTTTATAATCAAGATTATCTATGAACAATATTTGATTCTTCTCTGAAATCTTTTATGCATGATTTAAATATCTTTGCAAGTCTCTTTGAATTATCATTTTGGTTTGGCCTACTAGATTGATCTTTGTTGCAATGGGAGAAGTGCTTAGCTTTGGGTTCAATCTTGCGGTGTCCTTTCCCAATGACAGCAAGGGCAGCACAACACGTATTGTATTGTTGCCATCGAGGATAAAAAGATGGGGTTTATATCATATTGCTTGAGTTTATCCCTCTACATCATGTCATCTTGCCTAATGCGTTACTCTGTTCTTATGAACTTAATACTCTAGATGCATGCTGGATAGCGGTCGATGTGTGGAGTAATACTAGTAGATGCAGAATCGTTTCGGTCTACTTATCGCGGACGTGATGCCTATATACATGATCGTGCCTAGATATTCTCATAACTATGCGCTTTTCTATCAATTGCTCGACAGTAATTTGTTCACCCACCGTAGAATTTGCTATCTTGAGAGAATCCACTAGTGAAACCTATGGCCCCCGGGTCTATCTTCCATCATATTGTTTTCCTATCTATTTACTATTTTTATCACTGTTTATTTTGCAATCTTTATTTTCCAATATATACACCAAAAATACCAAAAATATTTATCTTATTATCTCTATCAGATCTCACTTTCGTAAGTGACCTTGAAGGGATTGACAACCCCTTTATCACGTTGGTTGCGAGGTTCTTGTTTGTTTGTGCAGGTACTAGGCGACTTGTGTGTTACCTCCTACTGGATTGATACCTTGGTTCTCGAAACTGAGGGAAATACTTACGCTACTTTGCTGCATCACCCTTTCCTCTTCAAGGGAAAACCAACGCATGCTCAAGAGGTAGCAGACTCTTCCTCAAAAGATGATGAATTGTAGTTGCAAAGTTTACTGAGAACATAGTTTGTTGGTTTCTAATAGAGTTTTTGCTTTATACTTCGATTGTGTGATGAACTGTTACTTATTCATAGGAAGTATATGATGCAAGTTCTATGATAAAAGTCCTATGTTTAATTTTGTTGCTGTCATAATAATCAACATGATGCTTCTATGTCCGTATTTTATTTTTATCGACACCTCTCTCTCAAAGCATGTGGACATAATTTTCAATTTCGGGTTTCGCCTGAGGACAAGCGAGGTCTAAGCGTGGGGGAGTTGATACGTCCATTTTGCATCATGTTTTCTTACTGTTATTTATAATGTTTTTATCCATAATAATGCTTTTTGGAGTAATTCTAATGCCTTTTCTCTCATAATTTACAAGGTACACACAAAGAGGGAGAATTCCGGCAGTTAGAAATCTGGACCTGGAAAAGCTACGTCAGGCCACCTATTCTGCACAACTCCAAATAAGCTGAAACTTGATGGGGATTTTTTATGGAATATATAAGAAATATTGGAGCCAATAACTACCAGAGGGGGGCCACCAGGTGGGCACAACCCACCTGGGCGCGCCAGGGCCCCCAGGCGCGCCCTGGTGGGTTGTGGCCTCCTCGGCCCACCTCCGGTGCCCATCTTCTAGTACATAAGTCATTTTTACCTAGAAAAAAAAATAAGGAGAAGGCTTTTGGGACGGAGCGCTGCCGTCTCGAGGCAGAACTTGGGCAGGAGCACTTTTGTCGTCCGGCAGAGCGATTCCGCCGGGGCAACTTCCCTCCCGGAGGGGGAAATCATCGTCATCATCATCACAAACAACTCTCCCATCTTGGGGAGGGCAATCTCCATCAACATCTTCAACAACATGATGTATACTACGCAACCTTCTTCTTGTAGACGTTGTTGGGCCTCCAAGTGCAGAGGTTTGTAGGACAGTAGCAAATTTCCCTCAAGTGGATGACCTAAGGTTTATCAATCCATGGGAGGCGTAGGTTGAAGATGGTCTCTCTCAAACAACCCTGCAACCAAATAACAAAGAGTCTCTTGTGTCCCCAACACACCCAATACAATGGTAAATTGTATAGGTGCACTAGTTCGGCGAAGAGATGGTGATACAAGTGCAATATGGATGGTAGATATAGGTGGATGGTAGATATAGGTTTTTGTAATCTGAAATTATAAAAACAGCAAGGTAACAAGTAATAAAAGTGAGCGTAAACAGTATTGCAATGCTAGGAAACAAGGCCTAGGGTTCATACTTTCACTAGTGCAAGTTCTCTCAACAATAATAACATAATTGGATCATATAACTATCCCTCAGCATGCAACACAGAGTCACTCCAAAGTCACTAATAGCGGAGAACAAACGAAGAGATTATTGTATGGTACGAAACCACCTGAAAGTTATTCTTTCGGATCGATCTATTCAAGAGTTCGTACTAGAATAGCACCTTAAGACACATATCAACCAAAACCCTAATGTCACCTAGGTACTCCAATGTCACCTCAAGTATCCGTGGGTATGATTATACGATATGCATCAAACAATCTCAGATTCATCAAACAATCTCAACCAACACAAAGTACTTCAAAGAGTGCCCCAAAGTTTCTACCGGAGTGTCAAGACGAAAAAGTGTGCCAACCCCTATGCATAAGTTCACGAGCGGAACCCACAAGTTGATCACCAAAACATACATCAAGTGGATCACGTGAATATCCCAATGTCACCATAGATAAGCACATGCAAGACATACATCAGGTGTTCTCAAATCCTTAAAGACTCAATCCGATAAGATCACTTCAAAGGGAAAACTCAGTCCATTACAAGAGAGTAGAGGGGGAGAAACATCATAAGATCCAACTATAATAGCAAAGCTCGCGATATATCAAGATTGTACCATCTCAAGAACATGAGAGAGAGAGAGAGATCAAACACATAGCTACTGGTACATACCCTCAGCCCCGAGGGTGAACTACTCCCTCCTCATCATGGAGAGCGACGGGATGATGAAGATGGCCACCAGTGAGGGATTCCCCTTCGGCAGGGTGCCGGAACAGGGTCCCGATTGGTTTTTGGTGGCTACAGAGGCTTGCGGCGGCGGAACTCCCGATCTTTTCTGCTCCCTGATGTTTTTAGGGTATATGGACATATATAGGCGAAAGAAGTCGGTCAGGGGAGCCACGAGGGGCCCATGAGGGTGGGGGGCGCACCCAGGGCGTGCCTCCCTGCCTCATGGCTTACTTGAAGCTTCCCTGACATCTACCCCAAGTCTCCTAGATTGCTTCCGTTCCAAAAATAACTCTCCCGAAGGTTTCATTCCATTTGGACTCCATTTGATATTCCTTTTCTTCGAAACACTGAAATAGGCAAGAAAACAACAATTTGGGCTGGGCCTCCGGTTAATAGGTTAGTCCCAAAAATAATGTAAAAGTGTTTAGTAAAGCCCATAAACATCGAAAACATATAATATAATAGCATGAATACTTCATAAATTATAGATACGCTGGAGACGTATCAGCATCCCCAAGCTTAATTCCTGCTCGTCCTCGAGTAGGTAAATGATAAAAGAAAGAATTTATGAAGTGTGAATGCTAGCAGGTGCACAAGTTTAATCAATGGTAATTTCAATCACCTTTTCTAGCATCATTATATATCATGACAGTAGCTCAACTCATAGGACTTCTCATGATCAAGTAACAAGCTATTCACATGTTAAAGTATAGATCATAAATTTCTTGAAAACTAACGAACCGTGTTATTAGTCATCAAACAATTACAATTCATATTATTTTTAGGAAGGGTCTATGTCAGAGCTTTGATTCAGCAAACTTCACATACTCAACTATCATTTAGTCTTTCACAATTGCTAACACTCACGTGATATTTATGGGTTCCAAGTTTTAGTCAGACACAAAGAAAGATAGGGGCTTATAGATTCGCCTCCCAACCTTTTACCTCAAGGGTAATGTTAACAATAATAGTTCACGATGCCTTACATCCAATTGGATATATATATATATATATATATATATATATATATATATATATATATATATATATATATATATCAGGATCTTTCCAACACAATGTGCTTGCCAAAGGATAAAATGTAAAAAGGAAAGGTGAAGATCACCATGACTCTTGCATAAGGTATAAGACAAGAATAAAAGATAGGCTGTTCGCAAAGGGAAGCAGAGGTTGTCATGCACTTTCATAGTTGGATGCACAAAATCTTAATGCGAAAGAAAGTCACTTTATATTGCCACTTGTGATAGGGACCTTTATTATGTAGTCCGTTGCTTTTATTGCTTCCACATCACAAGATCGTATAAAGCTTATTTTCTCCACACTAATAGATCATACATATTTAGAGAGCAATTTTTATTGCATGCATCGATGACAACTTGCTTGAAGGATCTTACTCAATCCATAGGTAGGTATGGTGGACTCTCATGGCAATACTGGTTTAAGGGATGTTTGGAAGCACAAGTAGTATCTCTACTTGGTGCAAAGAATTTGGCTAGCATGAGGGGGAAAGGCAAGCTCAACATGTTGAATGATCCATGACAATATACTTTATTTCAGATATAAGAAAACATAACTCATTACGTGGTCTTCCTTGTCCAACGTCAACCTTTTAACATGTCATATTTTAATGAGTGCTCACAATTACAAAAGATGTCCAAGATAGTATACTTATATGTGAAATCTCTCTTCCCTCAATATTCTTTCATGAATTGTTCAAGTGACCAATACAATGTTTGCTAACCTTCAATAAATTTACCACCTCTACTTCTTATATGTGAAGTCATTACTCCGCATGGGATAAGCATATGAAACATATATAATTTCAGATTTATTATATTCAATTCATTCAACCATTTACTCATAGTATATATGTGAAGCACATGAATGAATAACAAACTACTCCGAAAGATATAAGTGAAGATCAATGAGTTGTTAAATAATTATTTAGCTATGTGAAGACTCTCCCATTTAATAATTTCAGATCTTGATACTTTATTCAAAAAACAAGCAAAACAAAAAAATGACATCTAAGAATAGCAAATATCATGTGAAGAAGCAAAAACTTAGGATCAACCGATACTAACCGATAGTTGTTAAAGAAGAAAGGTGGGATGCCAACCGGGGCATCCCCAAGCTTAGACGCTTGAGACTTCTTGAAATATTATCTTGGGATGCCTTGGGCATCCCCAAGCTTGAGCTTTTTTGTCTCCTTAATTCCTCTCATATCACGGTCTCCCTAAATCTCAAAAGCTTCATCCACACAAAACTCAACAAGGACTCGTGAGATAAGTTAGTATAAACCAATGCAAAAACATTATCATACTCTTCTATAGCAAATAACTAAAATTATTAATAAACATTGCATATTAAATGCCTCCTCATATTTAATAGGCCTATCCTCAAATATAATCATTAAACAAGCAAACAATGCAAACAATGCAAACATAACAGCAATCTGCCTAAACAGGACAGTCTGTGAAGAATGCAGAAAGATCCATACTTCTCTAGCTCCAAAAATTACGGAAGAAAATTCCTACTGTATTAAATTTATCAGAACTTATTATGCAAAAGGTTTCAACATTTTACCACATTCTGAATTTTCCAGGGAATTTTTGCAACAGTGGTAAACTTTCTGTTTTCAAACAGCAACATGTAGACTTGTAAAATAGGCATAGTAAAGGCCATCAATGCCACTTTTATTGAAATAAAAGATGCAAAACATTGTTCTAAATAACATAAAGCAAATACTAACAAAATAAATTGATGCTCCAAGCAAAACACATATCATGTGGTGAATAAAAATATAGCTCCAAGTAAAGTTACCGATGAACGAAGACGAAAGAGGGGATGCCTTCCGGGGCATCCCCAAGCTTAGGCTCTTGGTTGTCCTTGAATATTACCTTGGGGTGCCATGGTAATCCCCAATATTAGGCTCTTGCCTGTCCTTATTCCATAGTCCATCGAATCTTTACCCAAAACTTGAAAACTTCACAACACAAAACTTAACAGAAAACTCGTGAGCTCCGTTAGTAAAAGAAAACAATCCACCACTTCAAGTTACTATAATGAACTCATTATTTATTTATATTGGTGTTAAACCTACTGTATTCCAACTTTTCTATGGTTCATAAACTCTATTACTAGCCATAGATTCATCAAAATAAGCAAAAAACACACGAAAAACAGAATCTGTCAAAAACAGAACAGTCTGTAGTAATCTGTAGGTTTCGAATACTTATGGAACCCCAAAAATTCTAAAATAACTTTCCGGACGTGAGTAATTTATCTATTAATCATATTAAAAAAGAATTAACTAAATAACGCTCTCCATTAAAAAATGGCAGCAAATCTCGTGAGCGCTAAAGTTTCTGTTTTTTACAGCAGGATCACAAAGACTTTCCCCAAGTCTTCCCAAAGGTTCTACTTGGCACAAACACTAATTAAAAGCATAAAACCACATCTAAATAGAGGATATATGAATTATTTATTACTAAATAGGATAAAAATAAAAGAACAAAAATAAAATTGGGTTGCCTCCCAACAAGCGCTATCGTTTAACGCCCCTAGCTAGGCATGATGATTTGAATGATGCTCACATAAAAGATAAGAATTGAAACATAAAGAGAGCATCATGAAGAATATGACTAGCACAATTAAGTCTAACCCACTTCCTATGCATAGGGATTTTGTGATCAAACAATTTATGGGAACAATAATCAACTAGCATAGGAAGGCAAAACAAGCATAACTTTAAACGTTTAAGCACACAGAGAGGAAACTTGATATTATTGCAATTCCTACAAGCATATGTTCCTCCCTCATAATAATTTTCAGTAGCATCATGAATGAATTCAACAATATAAATATCACATAAAGCATTCTTTTTATGATCTACAAGCATAGAAATTTTATTACTCTCCACATAAGCAAAATTCTTCTCGTTCGGAATAGTGGGAGTATCATAAGAAACTCGAATACTATAAATTGTTTCCACATTAAAGGAGTAATGTTCAGAAAAAGGGTAATCATAATCATGACAAGTTTTATAAATATAATCATCACTACTTTTTATAGCATAAGTATCATCACAATAATCATCGTAAGTAGCAACTTGGTTCTCATCATAATCGATTGAAACTTCTTCCAAGATAGTGGAATCATTCCTAAATAAAGTCATGACCTCTCCAAATCCACTTTCACAATTATCACAATAAGATTCAACACCCTCCATAATAGTGGGATCATTACTTCCTAAAGTTGACACTCTTCCAAACACACTTTTATCAATATAATCATCATAAATAGGAGGCATGCTATCATCATAATAAATTTGCTCATCAAAACTTGGGGGGCAAAAAATATCATCTTCATCAAACATAGCATCCCCAAGCTTGTGGCTTTGCATGTCATTAGCATCATAGGTATCCAAGGAATTCATACTAACAACATTGCAATCATGCTCATCATACAAAGATTTAGTGCCAAACATTCTAATGCATTCTTCTTCTAACACTTTGGCACAATTATCGGAATTCTTATTTTCATGAAAGACATTAAAAAGATGAAGCATATGGGTATCCTCAATTCCATTTTTTATAATTTTCTTTTATAAACTAAACTAGTGATAAAACAAGAAACTAAAAGATACGATTGCAAGATCTAAAGATATACCTTCAAGCACTAACCTCCCCGGCAACGGCGCCAGAAAAGAGCTTGATGTCTACAACGCAACCTTCTTCTTGTAGACGTTGTTGGGCCTCCAAGTGCAAAGGTTTGTAGGACAGTAGCAAATTTCCCTCAAGTGGATGACCTAAGGTTTATCAATCCGTAGGAGGCGTAGGATGAAGATGGTCTCTCTCAAGCAACCATGTAACCAAATAACAAAGAGTCTCTTGTGTCCCCAACACACCCAATACAATGGTAAATTGTATAGGTGCACTAGTTTGGCGAAGAGATGGTGATACAAGTGCAATATGGATAGTAGATAATAGTTTTTGTAATCTGAAAATATAAAAACAGAAAGGTAACGAATGATAAAAGTGAGCGTAAACGGTATTGCAATGCGTGGAAATAAGGCCTAGGGTTCATACTTTTGCTAGTGCAAGTTCCCTCAACAATACTAACATAATTGGATCACATAACTATCCCTCAACATGCAAGAAAGAGTCACTCCAAAGCCACTAATAGCGGAGAACAAACGAAGATATTATTGTAGGGTACAAAACCACCTCTAAGTTATTCTTTCGGATCGATCTATTCAAGAGTTCGTACTAGAATAACACCTTAAGACACATATCAACCAAAACCCTAATGTCACCTAGATACTCCAATGTCACCTCAAGTATCCGTGTGTATGATTATATGATATGCATCAAAGAATCTCAGATTCATCTATTCAACCAGCACAAAGTACTTCAAGGAGTGCCCCAAAGTTTCTACCGGAGAGTCAAGACGAAAACGTGTGCCAACCCCTATGCATAAGTTCACGAGCGGAACCCGCAAGTTTATCACCAAAACATACATCAAGTGGATCACGTGAATATCCCAATGTCACCACAATAAGCACATGCAAGACATAGATCAAGTGTTCTCAAATCCTTAAAGACTCAATCCGATAAGATCACTTCAAAGGGAAAACTCAATCCATTACAAGAGAGTAGAGGGGGAGAAACATCATAAGATCCAACTATAATAGAAAAGCTCGCGATACATCAAGATCGTACCATCTCAAGAACACGAGAGAGAGAGAGAGAGATCAAACACATAGCTACTGGTACATACCCTCAGCCCCGAGGGTGAACTACTCCCTCCTCGTCATGGAGAGCGCCGGGATGATGAAGATGGCCACCGGTGAGGGACTCCCCCTCCGGCAGGGTGCCGGAACAGGGTCCCGATTGGTTTTTGGTGGCTATAGAGGCTTGCGGCGGCGAAACTCCCGACCTATTCTGCTCCCCGATGTTTTTAGGGTATATGGACATATATAGGCGAAAGAAGTCGGTTAGGGGAGCCACGAGGGCCCCACGAGGGTGGGGGCGCGCCTAGGGGTAGGGCGTGCCTCCCTGCCTTGTGGCTTCCTCGAAGCTTCGCTGACGTCTACTCCAAGTCTCCTGGATTGCTTCCATTCCAAAAATAACTCTCCCTAAGGTTTAATTCCGTTTGGACTCCGTTTGATATTCCTTTTCTTCAAAACACTGAAATAGGCAAGAAAACAACAATTTGGGTTGGGCCTCTAGTTAATAGGTTAGTCCCAAAAATAATATAAAAGTGTTTAGTAAAGCCCATAAACATCCAAAACATATAATATAATAGCATGAATACTTCATAAATTATAGATACGTTGGAGACGTATCACAACACCATCTCATATCAAACCCCAGTTCAACTCTTGTGTTCAATCTTGTTACCGGAACTATAGATTGCTGCTTGTGGGTGACTAGTAGTATTGATTACGTCTTGTAGTTGATTACTATATGGTTTATTTGGTGGAAGATTATATGTTCATATCCATTATGGTATTTAATACCCATATGATCTTGAGCATGATTATTATTTGTGAGTAGTTACCTTTGTTCTTGAGGTCGCGGGAGAAATCATGTTGCAAGTAATCATGTGAACTTGATATGTGTTTGATATTTTGATAGTATGTATGTTGTTATTCCCTTAGTGGCGTCATGTGAACGTCGACTACATGACACTTCACCATATTTGGGCCTAAGGGAATGCATTGTGGAGTAGCAATTAGATGGTGGGTTGCGAGAGTGACAGAAGCTTAAATCCCAGTTTATGCGCTTATCCGTAAGGGACCAATTGGATCCAAAAGTTTAATTATATGGTTAGAATTTATTCTTAATATTTTTCTCGTAGTTGCGGACGCTTGCGGGAGGGTTAATCATAAGTAGGAGGTTTGTTCAAGTAAGTACAACACCTAAGCACCGGTCCACCCACATATCAAATTATCAAAGTAGTGAACACAAATTGAACCAACATGATGAAAGTGACAAGATGAAATTCCTGTGCACCCTCAAGAACGCTTTGCTTATCATAAGAGACCGTTTTGGCCTGTCCTTTGCCTCAGAAGAATTGGGCTACCTTGCTGCACTTTTGTTACTACTATTTTTACTTGCTCGTTACAAATTATATTGCTATCAAACTACTCTGCTACTTACAATTTCAGCACTTGCAGACATTACCTTACTGGAAACTACTTGTCATTTCCTTCTACTCCTTTTTGGGTTTGACACTCTTACTTATCGAAAAGAGCTACAATCGGTCCCCTATACTTGTGGGTCATCAATTAGCACCTTTAGGATCGACAAAACCTTCTGGTTTCATCATATACAACTCTTCTTTGAGAAATCCATTAAGGAATGCAGTTTGACGTCCATTTGCCAGATTTCATAATAATAAAGTGCGGCAATTGCTAACATGATTCAGACAGACTTAAGCATCGCTACGGGTGAGAAGGTCTCATCATAGTCAACTCCTTGAACTTGTCAAAAACCATTCGCAACAAGTCGAGCTTTGTAGACAATAACATTACCATTAGCGTCAATCTTCTTCTTGAAGATCCATTTATTCTCTATGGCCGATCATCGGGCAAGTCAACCAAAGTCCACACTTTGTTCTCATACATGGATCCCATCTCAGATTTCATGGCCTCAAGCCATTTCGCGGAATCTGGGCTCATCATCGCTTCCTCATAGTTCGTAGGTTTATCATGGTCTTGTAACTTGACTTCCAGAACGGGATTACCGTACCACTCAGGTGCGGAACATACTCTGGTTGACCTACGAGATTCGGTAGTAACTTGATCTGAAGTTTCATTATCATCATCATTAGCTTCCTCACTAATTGGTGTAGGCATCACGGGAATAGTTTTCCGTGATGAACTACTTTCCAATTCAAGAGAAGGTACAATTACCTCATCAAGTTCTACTTTCCTCCCACTCACTTCTTTCGAGAGAAACTCCTTCCCTAGAAAGGATCCATTCTTAGCAACAAATATCTTGCCTTCAGATCTGTGGTAGAAGGTGTACCCAACAATTTCTTTTGGGTATCCTATGAAGACACACTTCTTCGATTTGGGTTCGAGCTTATCAGGCTGAAGCTTTTTCACATAAGCATCATAACCCCAAACTTTAAGAAACGACAGCTTAGGTTTCTTGCCAAACCACATTTCATACGGTGTCGTCTCAACGGATTTTGATGGTGCCCTATTTAACGTGAATGCAACTGTCTCTAATGCATAACCCCACAATGATAGTGGTAAATCGGTAAGTAGATCGCACCATATCTAATAAAGTACGGTTACGATGTTCGGACACACCATTACGTTGTGGTGTTCCAGGTGGCGTGAGTTGCGAAACTATTCCACATTGTTTTAAATGAAGACCAAACTCATAACTCAAATATTCACTTCCGCGATCAGATCGTAGAAACTTTATTTTCTTGTTACAATGATTTTCCACTTCACTCTGAAATTCCTTGAACTTTTCAAATGTTTCAAACTTGTGCTTCATTAAGTAGATATACCTATATCTGCTCAAATCATCTATGAAGGTCGTAAAATAACGATACCCGCCGCGAGCCTCAACACTCATCGGACTGCATACATCGATATGTATTATTTCCAATAAGTTAGTGGCCTGCTCCATTGTTCCAGAGAATGGAGTTTTAGTCATATTGCCCATGAGGCATGGTTCGCAAGCATCAAATGATTCTTAATCAAGTGATTCCAAAAGTCCATCCGCATGGAGTTTCTTCATGCGCTTTACATCAATATGACATAAACGGCAGTGCCACAAATATGTTGCACTATCATTATCAACTTTGCATCTTTTGGCATCAATATTATGAATATGTGTATCACTACGATCGAGATTCAACAAAAATAGACCACTCTTGAAGGGTGCATGACCATAAAAGATATTACTCATATAAATAGAACAACCATTATTCTTTGATTTTAATGAATAACCGTCTCGCATCAAACAAGATCTAGATATAATGTTCATGCTCAACGCTGACACCAAATAACAATTATTCAGGTCTAAAACTAATCCTGAAGGTAGATGTAGAGGTAGCGTACCGATGACGATCACATCGACCTTGGAACCATTTCCGACGTGCACCGTCACCTTGTCCTCAGCCAATATTTGTTTAATCCGTAGCCCCTGTTTTGAGTTGCAAATATGAGCAATAGAACCAGTATCAAATACCCATGCGCTAATATGAGCATTAGTAAGGTACACATCAATAACATGTATATCAAATATACCTTTGTTCACATTTCCATCCTTCTTATCTGCCAAATACTTGGGGCAGTTCCGCTTTCTAGTGTCCATTCCCTTTGCAGTAGAAGCACTTAGTTTCAGGCTTAGGTCCAGACTTGGGCTTCTTCCTGGGAGTAGCAACTTGCTTGCCATTCTTCTTGAAGTTCCCCTTCTTTCCTTTGCCCTTTTTCTTGAAACTAGTGGTCTTGTTAACCATCAATACTTGATGCTCCTTCTTGATTTCTACCTCCGCAGCTTTGAGCATTGCGAAGAGCTCGGGAATAGTCTTTTCGATCCCTTGCATATTATAGTTCATCATGAAGCCTTTGTAGCTTGGTGGCAGTGATTGAAGAACTCTGTCAATAACACTATCATCCAGAAGATTAACTCACAACTGAGTCAAGTGGTTATGGTACCCAGACATTCTGAGTATGCGTTTATTGATAGAACTGTTCTCCTCCATCTTGCAACTGTAGAACTTGTTAGAGACTTCATATCTCTCAACGGCCATTTGCTTGAAATATTAACTTCAACTCCTTGAACATCTCATATGGTCCATGACGTTCAAAACGTCTTTGAAGTCCCAATTATAAGCCGTAAAGCATGGCACGCTGAACTATTGAGTAGTCATCAGATCGAGCTTGCCAGACGTTCATAACATCAACATTTGCTCCTACAGCGGGCCTTTCACCTAGCGGTGCATCAAGGACATAATTCTTCTGTGCAGCAATGAGGATAATCTTCAAGTTACGGACCCAGTCCGTGTAGTTGCTACCATCATATTTCAACTTAGCTTTCTCTAGGAACGCATTAAAATTCAAGGGAACGGTAGCACGGGCCATTGATCTACAACATAGATATGCAAAAACTATCAGGACTAAGTTCATGATGAATTAAGTTTAATTAATAATATTACTTAAGAACTCACACTTAGATAGACATCCCTCGAGTCATCTAAATGATCACGTGATCCATATCAACTAAACCATGTCTGATCATCATGTGAGATGGAGTAGTTTTCAATGGTGAACATCTCTATGTTGATCATATCTACTATATGATTCACGTTCGACCTTTCGGTCTCAGTGTTCCGAGGCCATGTCTGTACAAGCTAGGCTCGTCAAGTATAACCCGAGTATTCTGCACGTCCAAAACTGTCTTGCACCCGTTGTACGTGAACATAGGGCTTATCACACCCGATCATCACGTGGTGTCTCGGCACGATGAACTGTCGCAACGGTGCATACTCAGGGAGAACACTTATACCTTGAAATTTTAGTGAGGGGTCATCTTATAATGCTACTATCGTACTAAGCAAAATAAGATGCATAAAAGACAAACATCACATGCAATCAAAATATGTGACATGATATGGCCATCATCATCTTGTGCCTTTGATCTCCATCTCCAAAGCACCATCATGATCTCCATCGTCACCGGCTTGACACCTTGATCTCCATCGTAGAGTCGTGGTCGTCACGCCAGCTATTGCTTCTACAACTAATGCTAACGCATAGTGATAAAGTAAAGTAGTTACATGGCGATTACATTTCATACAATAAAGCGACAACCATAAGGCTCCTGCCAATTGCCGATAACTTTTACAAAACATGATCATCTCATACAATAACGTATGTCACATCATGTCTTGACCATATAACATCACAACATGCCCTGCAAAAACAAGTTAGATGTCCTCTACTTTGTTGTTGCAAGTTTTAGGTGGCTGCTACGGGCTTCTAGTAAGAATCGTTCTTACCTACACATCAAAACCACAACAATGTTTCGTCAAGTTTGCTGTTTTAACCTTCAACAAGGACTGGCCGTCGTCAAATTCGATTCGACTAAAGTTGGAGAAACAGACACCCGCCAACCACCTTTATGCAAAACAAGTTGCATGTCTATCAGTGGAATCGGTCTCATGAACGTGGTCATGTAAGGTTGGTCCGTGCCGCTTCATCCAACAATACTGTCGAATCAAAATAAGACGTTGGTGCTAAGTAGTATAACTATGATCACTGATAAGTCTCCAACATATCTATAATTTTTTATTGTTCCATGCTATTATATTATCTGTTTTGGATGTTTAATGGGCTTTAATATGCTCTTTTATATTATTTTTGGGATTAACCTATTAACCGGAGGCCAGTGCCAGTTTTTGTTTTTTTTCCTATTTTAGAGTTTCACAGAAAAGAATACCAAACGGAGTCCAAACGGAATGAAACCTTCGCGATGATCTTTCTTGGACCGAAAGCAAACCAGAAGACTTGGAGTTGAAGTCTGGAATTCCACGAGGCGACCACGATGCAGGAGGGCACCCCCAGGGGGGTAGGCGCGCCCCCACCCTCGTGGGCCACTCATAGCTCCACCGACGTACTTCTTCCGCATATATATACATACATACTCTTATACCCTAGATCGATCGCAGAGGGCCATGAAACCACTTTTCCACTGCCGCAACCTTCTATACCCATGAGATCCCATCTTGGGGCCTTTTCCGGTGATCTGCCGGAGGGGGAATCGATCACAGAGCGCTTCTACATCAACACCATAGCCTCTCCGATGAAGCGTGAGCAGTTTACCACAGACCTTTGGGTCCATAGTTATTAGCTAGATGGCTTCTTCTCTCTCTTTGATTCTCAATACAAAGTTCTCCTTGATGTTCTTGGAGATCTATTCGATGTAATACTCTTTTGCGGTGTGTTTGCCGAGATCCAGTGAATTGTGGGTTTATGAACAAGATTATCTATGAATATTATTTGGTTCTTCTGTGAACTCTTATATGCATGATTTGATATCTTTGTAAGTCTCTTCGAATTATTGGTTTAGTTTGGCCTACTAGATTGATCTTTCTTGCAATGGGAGAAGTGCTTAGCTTTGGGTTCAATCTTGCAGTGTCCTTTCCCAATGACAGTAGGGGCAACAAGGCACGTATTGTATTGTTGCCATCGAGGATAAAAAGATGGGGTTTATATCATATTGCTTGAGTTTATCCTTCTACATCATGTCATCTTGCTTAAAGCGTTACTCTGTTCTTATGAACTTAATACTCTAGATGCATGCTGGATAGCGGTAGATGTGTGGAGTAATAGTAGTAGAGGCAAAATCGTTTCGATCGACTTGACACGGACGTGATGCCTATATTCATGATCATTGCCTAGATATTCTCATAACTATGCGCTTTTCTATCAATTGCTCGGCAGTAATTTGTTCACCCACCGTAATACATGTTATCTTGAGAGAAGCCACTAGTGAAGCCTATGGCCCCCGGGTCTCTTTCTTATTATATTGCATCTCTTTTATTTATATTGCATCTCGTTTACTATTTTGCAATCTTTACTTTCCAATATATACAACAAAAATACCAAAAATATTTACTTTAATGTCTTTATCAGATCTCACTTTTGCGAGTGACCGTGAAGGGATTGACAACCCCTTTATCGCATTGGTTGCAAGGTTCTTGATTGTTTATGCAGGTACTAGGTGACTTGTGTGTTGTTTTCTACTGGAGTGATACCTTGGTTCTCCAAAACCGAGGGAAATACTTATGCTACTTTGCTGCATCACCCTTTCCTCTTCAAGGGAAAACCAACGCATGCTCAAGAGGTAGCAAGAAGGATTTCTGGTGCCGTTGCCGGGGAGATCTACGCCAAGTCAAGACATACCAAGTACCCATCATAAACTCTAATCCCTCGCATTACATTATTTGCCATTCGCCTCTCGTTTTCCTCTCCCCCACTTCTAAAATGGTTTTTGAAAACCTTTGCATTTCCTGCGCCCTTCTTCCCTTCGTCCTTCTGTTTGCTCGTGTTACCATGTGCCTTCTATTAGCTTGCATCTTCGCTTGCTAAATATCTATTGTTATGGATCCTCATCCTCTTGCTAATATTTTTAAACTATCCAATTATGATGAACCAATTGCTAGTGAGTTGAGTGCACTAGATTATCTTTATGAGGTTTTGCTTGAAATTCGTGAATCTGAAAATTGTGATGAAGTGTTGAAAGAAGAAAATTATAAAGTGATTCACGATAGCTCCTTGAATGAAAAGCATGATTGCAATGATGTTATTATAAATTCTATTAATATCAATTGTGCGAATAATATGAAAAACCCTAAGCTTGGGGATGCTAATTTTGCTATGTCTACTACTTGTTGCAATGATCATCATTGGGGTGATTCTTCTTATAATCTTAAAAGTTTATTTAAGCCCCATGATGAATATGAGATTGATAATAATGCTTGCAATAATATTAAAAGTGGGTTTGGAAGAGTGTCAACTTTAGATCCCACATATTTGGATAACGTTCAATGTTATGAAGTTTTTGATAAAAGTGGGTACGGAGAGGTCATGACTTTATTTTATGATAATCCCACTATTTTGGAAGAGTGTCAACTTTGCATGCATGTGGATCATGAAGAGAAAATTTTATGTGATAGCTATATTGTTTAATTTGATTATGATCCTACATGTAATTATGATGAGAGAGGAAAATATGGTTGTAGAAATTTTCGTGTCACTAAATTACCTCTCGTTATGTTGAGATTGCTATTGTTTCTTTCTCCTTCCTTGCATATGCTAGTTTTTGCGTGTCTTGATAATTTTTTTGCTTATATAATGCCTATGCATAGGAAGTATGTTAGACTTAGATGTGATTTTCATATGCTTTATGATGCCCCCTTCGTGTTTCAATTGCTATCTTTCATGTGAGCATCATTAAAATTTTAGATGCCTAGCTTAATGGCTTTAAAGAATAGCGCTTGTTGGGAGGCAACCCAATTTTATTTTTGTTCTTGCTTTTTAGGTCATGTTTTGCTTTGAAGAAATTATCTAGCCTCTGGTTAGATGTGTTTTTATGTTTTAATTAGTGTTTGTGCCTTGGGTGATTGTTGTTTGATCTTGCTGATAAAAACAGAAAGTATCCGCTCATGAAAATAATTTTAGTTTTTTACCAGAGAGTGATAAAATACCAATTCCAACTACAGTAGATCAATACACAAATTATCCTAGTTTTCCTAATTTTTCAGAATTTTTGGAGTTACAGAAGTATTCGAAAGTTACAGATTGCTACAGACTTTTCTGTTTTTGACAGTTTCTGTTTTTCGTGTGTTGTTTGCTTATTCTGATGCATCTATGGCTAGTATCGGGGGGTATGAACCATAGAGAAGTTGGAATACAGTAGGTTTAACACCAATATAAATAAAGAATGAGTTCATCACAGTACATTAAAGTGGTGGTTAATTTTCTTATACTAATGGAGCTCATGAGATTTTTTGTTGAAGTTTTGTGTTGTGAAGTTTTCAAGTTTTTGGTTAAAGATTTGATGGATCTTGGAATAAGGAGTGGAAAGAGACTAAGCTTGGGGATTTCCAAGGCACCCCAAGGTAAAATTCAAGGAAAACCAAAAGCCTAAGCTTGGGGATGCCCCGGAAGGCATCCCCTCTTTCGTCTTCGTCTATCGGTAACTTTACTTGAGGCTATATTTTTATTCACCACATGATATGTGTTTTGCTTGGAGCGTCTTGTCTGATTTGAGTCTATGACTTTTAGTTTACCACAATCATCCTTGCTGTACACACCTTTTGGGAGAGACACACATGAATCAGAATTTATTAGAATACTCTATGTGCTTCACTTATATCTTTTGAGCTAGATAATTTTTGCTCTAGTGCTTCACTTATATCTTTTTAAGAGCATGGTGGTGGTTTTATTTTATAGAAATTATTGATCTCTCATGCTTCAGTTATATTATTTTGAGAGTCCTTCAGAACAGCATGGTATTTTGCTTTGGCTATAAAATTAGTCCTAATATGATGGGCATCCAAGATGGGTATAATAAAAACTTTCATATAAAGTGCATTGAATACTATGAGAAGTTTGATTCCTTATGATTGTTTTGAGATATGAAGATGGTGATATTAGAGTCATGCTAGTTGAGTAGTTGTGAATTTGAGAGATACTTGTGTTAAAGTTTGTGATTCCCGTAGCATGCACGTATGGTGAACCGTTATGTGATGAAGTCGGAGCATGATTTATTTTCTGATTGTCTTCCTTATAAGTGGCGGTCAGGGACGAGCAATGGTCTTTTCCTACCAATCTATCCCCCTAGGAGCATGCACATAGTACTTTGTTTCGATAACTAATAGATTTTTGCAATAAGTATGTTAGTTCTTTATGACTAATGTTGAGTCCATGGATTATACACACTCTCGCCCTTCCACCGTTGCTAGCCTCTCTAGTACCACGCAACTTTCGCTGGTACCATAAACCCACCATTTACCTTCCTCAAAACATCCACCATACCTACCTATTATGGCATTTCCATAGCCATTATGAGATATATTGCCATGCAACTTTCCACTGTTTCATTTATTATGACACACTACATCATTGTCATATTGCTTCGCATGATCATGTGGTTGACATCGTATTTGTGGCAAAGCCAACATTCATAATTTTTCATATATGTCACTCTTGAATCATTGCACATCCCGGTACACCGCCGGAGGCATTCACATAGAGTCATATTTTGTTCTAAGTATGGAGTTGTAATTTTTGAGTTGTAAGTAAATAAAAGTGTGATGATCATCATTATTAGAGCATTGTCCCAGTGAGGAAAGGATGATGGAGACTATGATTCCCCCACAAGCCGGGATGAGACTGCGGACGAGAAAAAAAAAATAAAAAATGAGAGAAAAAGAGAGAAGGGGCAGTGCTACTATCCTTTTTCCACACTTGTGCTTCAAAGTAGCACCATGATCTTCATGATAGAGAGTCTCCTATTTTGTCACTTTCATATGCTAGTGGAAATTTTCGTTATAGAACTTGGCTTGTATATTCCAATGATGGGCTTCCTCAAAATGCCCTAGGTATTCGTGAGCAAGCGAGTTGGATGCACACCCACTTAGTTTCTTTTTGAGCTTTCATACACTTATAGCTCTAGTGCATCCGTTGCGTGGCAATCCCTACTCACTCACATTGATATCTATTTATGGGCATTTCCATAGCCCGTTGATACGCCTAGTTGATGTGAGGCTATCTTCTCCTTTTTGCCTTCTCCACAACCACCATTCTATTCCACCTATAGTGCTATGTCCATGGCTCACGCTCATGTATTGCGTGAAGATTGAAAAAGTTTTAGAACATCAAAAGTATGAAACAATTGCTTGGCTTGTCATCGGGGTTGTGCATGATTTAAATATTTTGTGTGATGAAGATAGAGCATAGCCAGACTATATGATTTTGTAGGGATATCTTTCTTTGGCCATGTTATTTTGAGAAGACATGATTGCTTTATTAGTATGCTTGAAGTATTATTGTTTTTATGTCAATATTAAACTTTTATTTTGAATCTTTCGGATCTGAACATCCATACCACAATAAAGCAAACTACATTGATAATAATGTTAGGTAGCATTCCACAACAAAAATTTTGTTTTTATCATTTACCTACTCGAGGACGAGGAGTAATTAAGCTTGGGAATGCTTGATACGTCTCCAACGTATCTATAATTTTTGATTGTTCCATGCTATTATATTATGTGCTTTGGATGTTTAATGGGCTTTAATATGCTATTTTATATTATTTTTTGGACTAACCTATTAATGTAACACCCCAAATTTTCAATTTGGAATGTTATACATAGATCATTCTTGCATATCATATTTTATTGCGTTTCGTCCCGCGATCCTCGAAAATCCTAAGCAACTCAAGGACCCTCGGAGAGAGTTGGGGATTTCCCGGTTTTCATATTTGATTTTTATCGAATATTGAAACGAGGAGGTTGGTTTAATTATTTTTTTCTCTCCGAAAATATTTCATATGAAAATATATGAGAGGAGATAATATGACTTCTCCAAAATAATTGAAATATTGGAGGAAAAATATTAAAATCAAATATTTGATTTTATTCGGATTTTATTGCAATTTTATTTGCATTAGAAAAATTGCACATTTTCAAGATTGCCTTTTAGGGCCAAGAAAATGTTCATCTCGTTCTAAATATTTTGTTTAGACGGTGAAATTTTGTTTTGGCATTTTTAGTTTTTTATTTTATTTTCTAGGATTTTTTCTGTTCGGCGGAATTGTTTAAAAAAAAAACTTCGGGTGCCGACTGGGCCGAAACCCAGCCGGGCCGGCCCATCTCCCCGCGCCGCCGTCTCCCCCAGGACGCGCTGCCGCCACCGCCGACTCGGACAAGAGTCCGAGCCGGACTCCTCTTCCGCCGCCACCTTGCCCCTTCCCCCAAGCCACCGCCCCCCTTTATATGCCGCCCCAAGCTCCCCCGCCACCACCACCAACCCCACCGCCG
>NC_041392.1:204218764-204237306 GCF_002162155.2 Triticum dicoccoides
TGCCGCCGCAGCGCCGCGCCGCCGTGCCCTGCCGCCCCGCAAGCCCGCCGCCCCGCCGCCGGAGCCCCGCGCCTCACCGGATCCGATGAGGTAGCTGTTCGCTACTGGTTTTCTCTAGAAAACTGATTCGGTTTTTTTGAAAACCCTAGTTCGTTTTTTTAGATCGGTTCGCCGGTTTTTCTCGGTTTAGTTATTTAGCGGACGTTCGCCTGTATGTTCATTTAAACGAACGGTTTTCGCTCGTTAGTTACAGAAAACGAATGCTCGTTCGTTAGCCTGTTCGTCTGTTTTCTTTTTATCGGATTTTTCCGCGATTATTTTCGATCGCGATTTCTGATCCGATTTTCGTTTCATTTTATCTTTGCGCTCGTTTATCAGAATCAGGCGATTCAAGCACCTAGATCTTCGTCTCGAAACTCTTTTTCTGCTTAATCAACTTAAACAAGATTTTGGCACAGTAAAAAATGACTTTAGTTCAGATTAGTAAATGGACCTTGTTTCTGTTGCCGTTTGAGTTTCGTTGCTCCGTTTGATTTGATTCTTTTTGCGAACTGGAGTTCTTAAGTCGAACTTTCTGGTCAATCTCCCTTATTTGAGTTTTGCCCATGCATCCTTGCTTGATTGCTTATGTATGCTGTTGTTTGTTTGCGATTGAATTCCCAGAGTGCGAAGCGTGCTATTTGGAGTCCCTAGGTTTCGCGGATCGTCAGCAAGGCAAGTAACACATTGATCATACTCTTTCCATACCCAGTTTTTATGCATTAGTTCAATCCTCAAACATTGCATGGTTAGGATGTCATTAACATGTGGGTTGGGAAGTAGTTGATGAGGTAGAACCTATTGCCCTGTTATATTCAAACCTTGGGAGTTACTTCTACGTGTTGCTTATATTGCTATGCTATGCTCGTAGACGTGGTTTGGGTGAGTGAAATCCATGACAGATGTGAGATTGTTAATTAATGGTTAAACTTAAGGTGGCAACTTGAATACATATCTGGGTGGATTGAGGCACCTGGAGAATCCAGTGTTGCCTGTATTTTTGGAGATCCCGGGGTTCCGTGTGATATTCCTATGGACCGCCACCCAGGCTCAAAGGGAACTGAGATGATTCATGCTAGAAACTTCCGTGTGCAGCCACAAGCTATTATGGGTTCTAGCATAGTTGAGTAAGTTACGTGAAGCTCTCGAAGAGGCGGATCAGCAGGTAGAGGGATGTAGGTTTGGTATGGTCTGCCCGGAGTACAGAGTTAATGATTCTGAAAGACTGTGTCTCGGTCATCCGTTTCTCAAACACCGTGTAGTGCGAGAAATCTAACGGAGGCGATCGAGTCTTGTGGAGAAAAGTGCACAAACCTCTGCAGAGTGTACAATCTAATCATGGTTAGCCGTGTCCCTGGTTATGGACAATCTTGAGTATCTAGTACTTGGAGTATCTTAAGTATCTCATCACTCTTAATTAATAATGTTGGGTTGATAATTACTTTTAATTGGGATTGAGTTGGAGGAACCTTCTCAACAATGTTTCAACTACCATGATGGTTAGATTAAAATCTATTCCTTTGCTGTAGTAAAAAATTGGCTTTCCACAAAAACTATAACCATAGAGCTTTCCACCAGCCAAATATGCATGTAGTGATAGCAATATTCTGTTCTTGCTCTACTGTGTTATATTGCCAGCATATTCCATGTGCTGACCCGTTTTCGAGCTGCAACGTATTATGCTGCAGACTTTTCAGACGAGGAGTAAGGTTCGTTAGGTTGTTGCCGTGTAGCTCAGCTATGCCATTGGAGTTGATGGACTCACTTTATCTTCCAAGCCTTCCGCTGTTATCGTATTAGATGGCCTTAAGCCATATTTATTGTAATAAGTTCTCTTTTGAGACATTCGATGTAATAAGTGTGTGATTGCTACTCTGTTATAAATCCTCGAGTACTGTGGGTGTCGGCATTACCGATCCAGGGATGGCACTGAAGCACAGAGACTTGACCATTTGAGGTCGGGTCGCTACAAGATGGTATCAGAGCACACGCTGAGTGTAGGACACGACCACTAAGATAAACCCTAGGTCACTCTTCTCTACTCATTTCTGACTCCTCTCCATTTCCACTCTTTAGGATGGCGGAGTTGAATAACAAGTTTACACAGTCGGATGAAGACACACCCTTTGGATGCCACCTAAAGGAAGTCACTAGGTACTTGAATATTGGAATACCAAGCTTCACCGGGACGTACAACACCACCTTACCAGAAGAGGAGCACTGGATGATTCAAGTACAAGTTCCAGGAAGGATGTTCACGCCAACCTCTAAGCCCATAGAGTTTTCTTTTGAAGCATCCACCTGGAGTCTAGGCAAGAGCATGGCAACCCACATTACCATGGGACGCATTGGAGAAGTCTACAATAAGGATCTCAAGGACACCATCTACCAGATATGTGGGCGCCGAGACGAGCAATGGGAGATGATCAGCACCAAGAAGGACAGATCCATTGCAGCTTTCATCCAGGAGTTAAACCAGCACATTCGACGCCAGGAGAATCAGATGTGCGCAGACATGATAGAGTTGAAGAAGGACGAGACTAGGATCATCGAGCTGGAAGAAGAACTCAAGTCTACACGCGATGTATACGAGGAGGAAATTGGGACACTATTGGAGAAGAATGACGACTTGATTAAGAAGATCGGAGTATTCATGGGAGATCCAGCACCGGGAAGAGAAGACGACGATTCCACTTGATTAAGAAGATGCTGAGAAGGTGCGCTTTGCCACACATCAATTGGATGGACCAGCAGCCTCATGGTGGGAGAATTACACGGCCACTTTCCCCATAGCCAACGTCACTTGGGATCAGTTTCAGCAAGCTTTCCGTACAGCCCATGTCTCAACTGGAGCCATGAATATGAAGAAGCGTGAGTTTCGCAACTTACGCCACGGGAACAGTACTGTGGCCCAGTACATGGATGAGTTTAGCAAGTTATCTCGCTATGCCCCTGATGATGTGGCCACAGATGCTGCAAAGCAGGAGAAGTTTATGGAAGGGCTGAATGATGAGATGAGCATGCATTTGATGGTGGCAACCTTCAACAACTACCAAGAGTTGGTAGATAAGGCCCTTATGATTGAAGGGAAGCAGCAGGAGATTGAGAGCCATAAGAGGAAGTGTGGACAAGGGAGGTATAACTCAGGAGCTCAGCAGAAGCCTCGCCTAACCCCGAACTCGGGAGGACTTGTTCATAACTATGGAGGTCACAACCACACCAGAGGAAGTTCACATAACCACAATGGTTCTAAGAATGGGAATGGGAACGGAACAAACAACAATCAGAACCGCCCCAATCCAGCCACACCCGCCAAAAGAGGTCTAAGTCACATTACTTGCTTTAAGTGCGGGGAGACTGGACACTATGCCATGGAGTGCCCTGAAGCGAAGAATGGAGACGGTAATGGGAGCACTGGGAAGAAGCCCAATCCATTCAACAAAGGACAAGTGAACCACGTTAACATGGAGGAGGTTGAAGAGAAGCCAGACGCGGTTATAGGTAAGTTTTTGGTTAAGTCATTTACCGCTCTTATTCTTTTTGATACTGGTGCATCACATTCATACATATCAAGGGGATTTGTGGATAAGTTTAAACTACCAACCCAAACCCTTAGGAACCTCGGTTAGTGAGTTCACCTGGAGCAGAATATATGGCTAGTCGATGGTGCGACTATATACCCCTAACCATTGGCAACCATGTTTTTCCGTCCGACCTAATAATCTTGGAGTCACAAGGATTGGATGTGATATTAGGCATGGACTAGATTTCAAAGTATGGAGGAAGCATTGACTGTGCTAGTAAGTCAATTTATCTTACCACCCCGAAGGGAAAAAGGATCAAGTATGTATCTAGGCATGTGCCTAGGAGGAACCAAGTGAATACCCTCACGGGAGTTGTTCAGGAGGAAGTGCTGGTAGTGAAGGATTACCCGGATGTTTTCCCAGAGGAGTTACCAGGCATGCCACCGGATCGAGACATCGAGTTTTTGGTAGAGCTATTGCCAGGTACAGGGCCAATATCCAAGAGACCCTATTGGATGCCCGCAAATGATCTGGAGGAGATTAAGAAGCAGATCAAGGAGTTATTGGAGAAAGGTTACATTTGACGGAGTTCATCACCATGGGGAGCCCCAGTGCCTTTGGTTGAGAAGAAGGATAAGTCTCTAAGAATGGTTGTTGATTATCAGGCCTTGAATGAAGTGGCCATCAAGAACAAATACCCACTCCTGATGATCAATGATTTGTTTGACCAGCTGCAAGGAGCCAAGGTGTTTTCAAAGGTCGATCTATGATCGGGATACCATCAGTTGAAGATTCGAGAGAAGGACATACCAAAGACAACATTCACCACGCGGTACGGGTTGTACGAATATACGGTCATGTCATTTGGACTGACTAACGCCCTTGCCTATTTCATGAGGATGATGAACAAGGTGTTCATGGAGTATTTGGACAAGTTTGTTGTGGTGTTTATTGATGATATAATGGTATACTCGAAGAATGAAGAGGAGCACAAAGAGCATTTGCGTTTAGTTCTCAAGAAACTCAGGGAACATTAGTTGTATGCCAAGTTCAGCAAATGCGAGTTTTGGTTGAAGGAAGTCGGATTACTAGGACATGTTATATCAGGAGAAGGTATAGCAGTAGATCCCAGGAAGGTTCAGTCAGTCACTGAATGGTTGGCACCCACTTCAATTAGCGAGATCCCTAGTTTTCTTGGACTCGCAGGATACTATCGGAGATTCATTGAGATTTTTTTCCAAGATTGAGAAGCCAATGACAGAGTTATTGAAGAAGGATACCAAGTTTAAATGGACGAAAGATTGCAAGGCAAGTTTCTAGGAGTTAAAGAAACGGTTGATTACATCCCCGGTGCTGACACTACCAGATATACACAAGGATTTCCAAGTGTATTGCGATGCCTCACGCTTAGGACTTGGAAGTGTGCTTATGCAGGACGGAAGAGTTGTTTCATATGCCTCACGACAACTAAAACCACACGAGTTGAATTATTCCACGCATTATTTGGAGCTAGCAGCCGTAGTGGATGCGTTGAAGACTTGGAGACATTACCTTATTGGAAACCGTTGTGATGTGTATACGGATCATAAGAGTTTGAAGTACATCTTCACACAGAAGGAGCTGAACCTTAGGCAGAGGAGATGGTTGGAGCTTATAAAGGATTATGACATGAAGTTGCACTACCATCCAGACAAGGCCAATGTCGTAGCGAACGCTTTCAGCCGGAAGAGTTATGCTAATACCCTAGAGAGTATGGGATTACCAAAGGAGTTAGCAGAGGATATCACGGAACTTCGATTGGAGATTGTTCCTAGAGGTTTTGTTGCAACAATGGAGGTTCAGTCTACATTGTTGGGAAAGATTCGAGAAGCTCAGAAGGATGACCAAGAGATTGCTCGAATAAAGGAGAGAATGAGCAAAGGAAAGGCCAAAGGTTTTCGTGAGGATGAGCACGATACCTTATGGTTTGAGGACCGGGTTTATGTGCCCAATAACCCAGAGATTAGGAAGTTAATACTTCAGGAGGGTCATGACTATAACGCCCTTGATGCGGCTATATCTCCCACGTGTCGAAGCACGACTTAGAGGCATAACCGCATTGAAAGCAATGTCGCAAGTGAGGTAATATTCGCTAACAACCCATGTAATACAATAAGGGAAAAGATACATAGTTGGCTTACAATCGCCACTTCACACAAATACATGAATAAAGCATTACATCATCCAGATACAATCAAGGTCCGACTACGGAACCAAAATAAAAGAAGACTACCCCAATAGCGACAAGGTCCCCGATCGACCCCAGCTGGGCTCCACTACTGATCAACTTGAACGAAACAACACAAAGGACAGGGTCTTCATCGAGCTCCTCCTTGAGCTTGGTTGCGTCACCTGCTCGGTAACATCGGCACCTGCAAACTGGTTTTGGAAGTATCTGTGAGTCACGGGGACTCAACAATCTCACACCCTCGCGATCAAGACTATTTAAGCTTATGGGTAAGGTGAAAGATATGAGGTGGAGCTGCAGCAAGCGACTAGCATGTTTGGTGGCTAACATACGCAAATGAGAGCGAGAACAGAAGGCAAAGCACGGTCGATAAAACTATGATCAAGAAGTGATCCTAGAACAACCTACGTCAAACATAACTCCAACACCGTGTTCACTTCCCGGACTCCGCCGAGAAGAGACGATCACGGTTACACACGCGGTTGATGTGTTTTAGTTAAGGTCAACTTCAGGTTTTCTACAACCGGATGTTAACGAATTCCCATCTGCCCATAACCGCGGGCACGGCTTTCAAAAGTTCAAACCCTGCAGGGGTGTCCCAACTTAGCCCATGACAAGCTCTCACGGTCAACGAAGGATATACCTTCTCCCGAGACATTCCGATCAGACTCGGTATCCCGGTTCTAGAAGACACTTCGACAAGTTAAAACAAATCCAGCAACACCGCCCGAATGTGCCGACAAATCCCGATAGGAGCTGCACATATCTCGTTCTCAGGGCACACTCAGATGAGACTAGCTACGAGTAAAACCAACCCTCAAGTTTCCCTGAGGTGGCCCCGCAGGCAGCTCGGTTCGGACCAACACTTAGAGAAGCACTGGCCCGGGGGGTTAGAATAAAGATGACCCTTGAGTCTGCAGAACCTAAGGGAAGGTGGTAGGTTGTTAGTGCAAATGGTAAAACCAAGGTTGGGCATTGCTAGAGGAGTTTTATTCAAGGCGAACTGTCAAGGGGTTCCCATTGTAGCCCAACCGCATAAGGAAAGCAAAATCCGGGAACATAACACCGATATGACAGAAACTAGGGCGGCAAGAGTGGAACAAAACACCAGGCATAAGGCCGAGCCTTCCACCCTTTACCAAGTATATAGATGCATTAATTAAATAAGAGATATTGTGATATCCCAACAAGTAAACATGTTCCAACAAGGAACAACATCTCCATGTTCCAACAAGGAACAAACTTCAATCTTCACCTGCAACTAACAACGCTATAAGAGGGGTTGAGCAAAGCAGTAACATAGCCAAACAACGGTTTGCTAGGACAAGGTGGGTTAGAGGCTTGGTTCAACAATATAGGAGGCATGATAGGCAAGTGGTAGGTATCGTAGCATAGACATAGCAAAAGAGCGAGCAACTAGCAAGCAAAGATAGAAGTGATTTCGAGGGTATGGTCATCTTGCCTGAAATCCCGCAAGGAAGAAGAGCGCGTCCATGAAGAAGACAAACGTACGTAGTTGAACGAATCCTCACAAACGCGACGTTACCGGAATCAACCCGAAGAAGCAACACCGGAAAGAAGCACACAACATAGTAAACAACCATCACATAAGCATGGCATGATGCACAATCAAGTATGATGCATGTCCGGTTTAATGAAGCATGGCATGGCAAAATGCACAAACAATCCTACAAATTAAGTGGAGCTCAACATGCAATGATGCATATTGACGAAACACCACGACAAGTTATTTAGTTCGATCTCGTTTATGTACCCAACAATATTAAATGTTGTAAAACATGGCATGAGGGTGAAGCAAAGTAAAACTACCTATCTAGTCAGGGTTAAATGAGGCCGGAAACAACGAACAACACTTCCGAAAAATCCCCATATGCATCTCTTAGATTTGGTGCTGTTCTTCCCTAAACACAATTTTAGAGTTGTTAAACATGCAAAGTGATGCCACCATGTTAAACTAGGCATTTTTCTACCCCATTTACATATAAACTTTGTTAAGTTTGGAGCTACAGTTATTTAGTTATGAATTAAAGCATTTTAACATGGCATAGGAGCAAATTTAAACAAACAACATTTTAAATATTTTAAACATGGATGAAAATGACAAATTATTAAACTAGATGAAAAACTAAGCAAGTTTCATATTAAGTTTGTTTTAATCCGATGCATGGTTGGTGAGATATTAAATGCATGAAGTTGAAGGTCTTTTCTACAAAAGTGCTCTCTATGGGATATTTGGAAAATCCTCCTGAACTGAAAAAAACATAACGGGCCGAAAGGTGAACTGGCCCAATAGGCACAAAGGGATGGAGGGGGTGCTGCTCACCCATGGGCCTCTTGGGCCGGCGGATCTGGGCTGGGGCGTGGTCAACGCACAGTGAGCGTGGCTGTGCTCATTCGTTCGAAGCAGGGGCGATGGCCACCCTGGTTCGTTGTTGCCAGCGAGTTTGATGGTCGGCGCGGGCTCGAGGGCATGGGGGAAGGCACGGCTCCGGCGAGCAGGGGCCGGAGACGGCACGGCGGAGCGGCTTGCGGAGGTGCTGGGACTTCACTCGAGGCAGGCAGTCGGCGCAGCTGCTCCTCTCATTCAACGCGGGGATACAGGGGAGCGGCCACAGGATGACTTGGCACGACAGCTCGTCAGTGGTCTTCGGCGAGGGCACCGGTGACGGGGACGAGGTCCAGCCGGCGGGATCCGGCCGGAACGGGCAAGGGCGGCGAAGACACGGATCCGGGCGGTCGAGGCCGGCGGAACTTGATCCCGGCGACGACAGAGCTTCCGCGAGCAGACATGGCATCTCCCACTGGTTCCCTGTACAGAGACAGAGAGGGTGAGGCGAGAGAGATGAGAGATCTCTTGAGAGAGAGAGAGAGAGAGAGCGAAGCGTGAGGGAGGGAGAGAGAAACGACAGTGAAGAAGAAGAACAAGAGAAATGAAGGAGGCAGAGCAGCTGCGGCATGGTACAGCGAGCGAAGAAAAGGGAGCGGGCGCTGGGACCTCCGATGGTTGCTGCTACTTGCGGCAGCACCCGAGGCAAGCCCCTCGAGCACGAACAGGTGGGAGGAGGAGGAACCTGCAGGCTTCGGTGGTGGGCTGGCGAGGAGGTCGAGGGAGATCGGGTGAGGCGCTGGTTGGGGCGTTTTGGATCGAGGAAGATCCCGAGGTGGGAGATGAGTGCGGCGGCGGCAGGGACAAACTTCCTAGATTTTAGGGTTGGGCTAAAGTTTGGTCCGGTGAATATATAGCAGGTGGACTAGGCTTAGGGGCTACCTCGTCCCTCTGATCGTAATCGGACGGTCGCGAATAAATAGGCTAGGAAGTCCCAAATAAGAAAACGGAGACGCTTTGTAGATGTTTGGGGATGATCCGTACACAATGGTGACGACTGTCCAGGTCGGGTCCGGGACAACTTTTGGACGCGCGCGCGAGGCTTGGCTGCGGGCTGACGAGAGAGCTTAAGTTGGACATGGCGGTAGGTAGTGTGCTGTGTAGACGATCTCGAGCTGAGAGAAGAGAAGAGAGGGAGGCCCGACGACTGTTTCCGGAGACCGAAAACGTTCGACGTTAGACCGGCTATAATGCCGCTATAGTTATACGTTGGGGCATCAAACGGACTCCGAACGCGATGAAACTTGGCAGGCGGCCTACCTACAACAAAACAACACCGCACGCCAACTTTCATCCCATTCTGAGAACATTTTCCGGCCACTTATAAAATACTATTTCGGACATGCCTCGGGCGCGTGCAAGTGTGTCTGGGCTCAGAATGGACAACGGAAGGAACGAGGAGACCAGGACGGATGCAAGTTTGGAAAACATGATGATGCAATGCACATGATGGCATGATATGAAATGCATGACACGCAAGCAAAGACAAGGCAACAACAGCGAATAACTGGAGGACACCTGGCACATCGGTCTCGGGGCGTTACAACACTCCACCACTACGAGAGGATCTCGTCCCGAGATCTAGCACCGGAGGGCAAACGGAAGAGAAAGAGAAGAGGTTAAATTAAGTTTCTTCTTTGACAAACGAGTGAGACCAAAGAACCTTGAAAAGGTTAATCCAATCGAGAGAAGCATACAACGGAGATGACGAAGCTGAAAACACTCTGTTAGAAAAGAGGAACAAGGGAGAACAACTTCGGGCAGCCCTCCGATTGTAAAGAAAATGAATTGAATAAGAACTTGGGCAAAGGGGCACAATACTCCAGTTAAAACAAGATAGGGAAGGAATTAAACTTGACAAGATGAGAGGATACTTGAAAAGAGGGCACGACACTCCGGTTAAAAGGATAAGCATGAAAAGAACATGGTCCTGACAATCCGAGATGATGAGTGAAAAGAGCAACACCTCAATGCCTCCGGATGAAAGAATCAAAGATAGATCGTCGGAACAAAAGAGCGGAGAAGAAAATAACAACTCCTACCACAATTGAATTTGTAAAGCACCATTGCAAGAAAGGATTGCACGGGGTTGTTGGGAAAACAACAACGAAGAGGATAAGCTTGTAGTGGGCTTATGGAAAACATCTCAAGAACTTGAGGTGAAATTCTGCCACTAACGAAAACAATATTGGATTGATAAGAACAAGAAGACGAGGAACTTGTTCATCGGAAGGATAAAGAAGAACTTGGGTCATTTATGAGCACCATAAATAGCAAAATCCTTAGGGAAGGCTTTAGGTGAAACATAACCCAAGATAACTCCAATGACGAGATTGATGGA
This sequence comes from Triticum dicoccoides, assembly GCF_002162155.2. NCBI lineage: Eukaryota > Viridiplantae > Streptophyta > Magnoliopsida > Poales > Poaceae > Triticum > Triticum dicoccoides. Next base: position 204,229,303 of record NC_041392.1, read on the forward strand.
TTTAAAATACCTCATTCTTAACAACCTGTGAATCATGAAACATGAACTCAGATTATCAAGAATGACATAATACAACCTCTACTGATACGGAAGGAAGAATTGCACTCCGGATTGCAAGATGAAGAATAATTGAGCTCCTCTGAAAAGAATGTAGATGAACACTTCGAGAAGGAATTAAATCCTTGATGAACCATCAGGTAGAACCTTCATGAAGAACTCCGGTAACAAAAGGATAACGAGAAGAAAGAGAAGTTGAAAACACAAAGTGAAACCTTGCAACGATTAGATGGATCTTCACGATGATATAATTGAGAGAACTTGGAACTCCGAGAAAGAAAGACGAATAATTGAGATCAGGAATTGGATGAACCTCCGGAATAAGGAATTGAGTTCACTCGATGAAACAAGAATAAGAATTACATTATGCTTATCCTTCACCAATTAAATTGATGACAATCAACGGATTTGGCATACTACTTATTCTCGTTGAAAGGATTAAGATAGATATAGAGCAAACTTGAGAAGGTCTTCAACGAACCACCGGAAGGATTGAAAAGAACGAAAGAGTTGATATGATAAACGAATGACGAGAAGTCTTGAACGAACAACCGTAAGAATTGAAAAAAAGAACGAATAAAACATAAAGAAACACCGGGAAGAATTAGCAAATACCCGAAGATGTTTGAGAGGATTTAGATACATGAGAACAAAGAGATCATGAGCCGATTAGAGAATATTAGAATGATGCACCGGTGAGACTTAGAGAGAAAAAAAAGAGCTGAAAGCTGAGAATGAATAATCCCAAAATAATGGCCTTCGGAGAATCAAACTGAAAAGACTACTGAATTACTCCGGATGGGTGAAAATCTCACAACCGAAAACAATTATGAGAGGATGGCAACAGCTAGAATCATGAATCTTGAAGAGCATGGATTAGATTTGGAGGAAAAACTCTTCTTCGGTCTTCAAAATCCTAAGAATGACGACGAGAAACACCAACAAAAATTATTGAGGTACTTCGGAAATAAAATTGGAAAGGTTGAACCAACGATGAAAGAATTTGGAAGATCTTGGAGAAAGACATTTGACTGATGATAAATCATTCTTACGACAAACTTCGAAAGAATTTAGGCTAGCTCCAGGAAAATAGAAGAGTCAGGTAAGATCCTGGAAAACGACCTATGGGTTAGGGCCCACTCAAAAGAAACACCGTTGGATGATTATGAGGTGCACCGGTATGATAAAACTTCTGAAACGAGGAAAAGATATGATCGACACCAAAAGCTTGATTTGAGTCCACCGGAGAAGAAAAGAATGAAGAGTGACGAACTTGAAGAGCATCTTCATGAGAACCACCAGGTAGAACATTCAAAGAAAAGAATGAAGAGACTTCCATCGATAAAAAGAATAGTGAAAAAGAACTCTGAAACCTTGAAGAAAAGGGGTGGGTGGGAGGGTGGGAAAAAACAAAGGCAACTTGGAGACGGAAGAAATGAACACCGTTGAGAAGAACTGATAATCGATCTTGCTGATATTGAAAAGATCGGACCCACTTGAAGAGAAGCACGCCGGTAAAAAGGATTGACATGACAAACTCGATGATCGAGAAGGATTAGTATTCGCATAAGAGTATGAGAACACCGCTTGGGAAGATATGGAATCAACATTTGACTTCTAAGCAACTCGAATACCACAACTCAAAACAAAACAAAGGATTGCCTCGCAGAATAAGCCGGAACAAACATATGATAGAGATTTCGTCCGAAGTTTTCATGGTGGGGCCTACACGGGCTCGATCATACAGCACCATCATGTACAAGGCAGTGCACATGACATACGAAGCGTCCCCGAGTCGGCATAGCCAAGGACTCTTTAAGACACAACGAGACCACTGTAAAACCAACCGTGAATAGGCGGACCACTAGACGTCGAACCCCAATTTCATATCATACATCTGTCGGAAAGATATCCTAAGAGCTACTTGAATTCCCACTTATAAACTCCCGAAATTTTCCGGTTATGCAATCAGGTGTTGGGGATACAGGGGAAGCATAATATCTCACCCAAAACTAACAAATCCTACATCCAGCTGTATACATCCATCAACACATAACCAAGAAACCTTCGGAAATTATCTACCTCAACCTTCGAAAAGCATCCGTTATACGAGTTATGGCAATACTCCTGAACTCCCGCCCCAGTACTGGGTGGCGCCGAGGTTATCTCACCAACAACTGCATAAAAGAGATTTTCGATGTCGGCGAACTAAACTCAGGTATTCCAGAACTGCAATGATAAAATTGTGACGACAACACCTCGGAGCTCAACTCCCCGGGACACTGCCACAACCCCTAAATGACAGGAGGCACCAAGAACAATGTTCTCGTCACAAATCGATCGGAACGATTCCAAGATACCCGCGTGATCCTAAAACTTTTTTAGTGAAATTTGAGAAGAGAAGAGTCAAAAATCTACGTCAGGATGCCTCACCAGAGCGATGAAGGGTCTGGGGAGTAAAAAGAAGTCCTAACTCTCCGATATATAATTCCTAAATGACTCAAAACATTTTTTAGACTCAACAACGGTTGCTAAAAACGATCAAGCAGTGGGGGCTCCTAAGGTCGGGGAAGGCTCTGATACCAACTTATAACGCCCTCGATGCGGCTAAATCTCCCACGTGTCGAAGCAGGACTTAGAGGCATAACTGCATTGAAAGCAATGTCGCAAGTGAGGTAATCTTTGCTAACAACCCATGTAATACAATAAGGGAAAAGATACATAGTTGGCTTACAATCGCCACTTCACACAAATACATGAATAAAGCATTACATCATCCAGATACAATCAAGGTCCGACTACGGAACCAAAATAAAAGAAGACTACCCCAAAAGTGACAAGGTCCCCGATCGACCCCAACTGGGCTCCTCTACTGATCAACTTGAACGAAACAACACAAAGGACATGGTCTTCATCGAGCTCCTCCTTGAGCTTGGTTGCGTCACCTGCTCGGTAACATCGGCACCTGCAAACTGGTTTTGGAAGTATCTGTGAGTCACGGGGACTCAGCAATCTCACACCCTCGCGATCAAGACTATTTAAGCTTACGGGTAAGGTGAAAGATATGAGGTGGAGCTGCAGCAAGCAACTAGCATGTTTGGTGGCTAACATACGCAAATGAGAGCGAGAAGAGAAGGCAAAGCACAGTCGATAAAACTATGATCAAGAAGTGATCCTAGAACAACCTACATCAAACATAACTCCAACACCGTGTTCACTTCCCGGACTCCGCCGAGAAGAGACCATCACAGTTACACATGCGGTTGATGTGTTTTACTTAAGGTCAACTTCAGGTTTTCTACAACCGGACGTTAACGAATTCCCATCTACCCATAACTGCGGGCACGGCTTTCGGAAGTTCAAACCCTGCAGGGGTGTCCCAACTTAGCCCATGACAAGCTCTCACGGTCAATGAAGGATATACCTTCTCCCGAGACATTCTGATCAGACTCGGTATCCCGGTTCTACAAGACACTTCGGCAAGTTAAAACAAATCCAGCAACACCGCCCGAATGTGCCGACAAATCCCGATAGGAGCTGCACATATCTCGTTCTCAGGGCACACTCAGATGAGACTAGCTACGAGTAAAACCAACCCTCAATTTCCCCGAGGTGGCCCCACAGGCAGCTCGGTTCGGACCAACACTTAGAGAAGCACTAGCCCGGGGGGCTAAGAATAAAGACGACCCTTTAGTCTGCAGAACCCAAGGCAAGGTTGTAGGTTGTTAGTGCAAATGGTAAAACCAAGGTTGGGCATTGCTGGAGGAGTTTTATTCAAGGCGGACTGTCAAGGGGTTCCCATTATAGCCCAACCGCGTAAGGAACGCAAAATCCGGGAACATAACACCGGTATGACGGAAACTAGGGCGGCAAGAGTGGAACAAAACACCAGGCATAAGGCCGAGCCTTCCACCCTTTACCAAGTATATATATGCATTAATTAAATAAGAGATATTGTGATATCCCAACAAGTAAACATGTTCCAACAAGGAACAACATCTCCATGTTCCAACAAGGAACAAACTTCAATCTTCACCTGCAACTAACAACGCTATAAGAGGAGCTGAGCAAAGCAGTAACATAGCCAAACAACGGTTTGCTGGGACAAGGTGGGTTAGAGGCTTGGTTCAATAATATAGGAGGCATGATAGGCAAGTGGTAGGTATCATAGCATAGGCATAGCAAAAGAGCAAGCAACTAGCAAGCAAAGATAGAAGTAATTTCGAGGGTATGGTCATCTTGCCTGAAATCCCGCAAGGAAGAAGAGCGCGTCCATGAAGAAGACAAACGGACGTAGTTGAACGAATCCTCACAAACGCGACGTTATCGGAATCAACCCGAAGAAGCAACACCGGAAAGAAGCACACAACATAGTAAACAACCATGACATAAGCATGGCATGATGCACAATCAAGTATGATGCATGTCCGGTTTAATGAAGCATGGCATGGCAAAATGCACAAACAATCCTACAAATTAAGTGGAGCTCAACATGCAACGGTGCATATTGACGAAACACCACGACAAGTTATTTAGTTTGATCTCGTTTATGTACCCAACAATATTAAATGTTGTAAAACATGGCAAGAGGGTGAAGCAAAGTAAAACTACCTATCTAGTCAGGGTTAAATGAGGCTGGAAACAACGAACAACACTTCCGGAAAATCCCCATATGCATCTCTTAGATTTGGTGCTGTTCTGCCCTAAACACAATTTTAGAGTTGTTAAACATGCAAAGTGATGCCACCATGTTAAACTAGGCATTTTTCTACCCCATTTACATATAAAGTTTGTTAAGTTTGGAGCTACGGTTATTTAGTTATGAATTAAAGCATTTTAACATGACATAGGAGCAAATTTAAACAAACAACATTTTAAATATTTTAAACATGGATGAAAAGAACAAATTATTAAACTATATGAAAAACTAAGCAAGTTTCATATTAAGTTTGCTTTAATCCGATGCACGGTTGGTGAGATATTAAATGCATGAAGTTGAAGGTCTTTTCTGCAAAAGTGCTCTCTATGGGATATTTGGAAAATCCTCCTGAACTGAAAAAAAACATAACGGGCTGAAAATTTAACTGGCCCAATAGGCACAAAGGGATGGAGGGGGGTGCTTCTCACCCATGGGCCTCTTGGGCCGGTGGATCTGGGCTGGGGCGTGGTTAACTCACAGTGAATGTGGCTGTGCTCGTTCGTTCGAAGCAGGGGCCATGGCCGCCCTGGTTCGTTGTTGCCAGCGAGGTCGATGGTCGGCACGGGCTCGAGGGCATGGGGGAAGGCACGGCTCCGGCGAGCAGGGGCCGGAGACGGCACGGCAGAGCGGCTTGCGGAGGTGCTGGGATTTCACTCGAGGCAAGCAGTCGGCGCAGCTGCTCCTGTCGTTCAACACGGGGATATAGGGGAGCGGCCGCAGGATGACTTGGCACGGCAGCTCGTCGGTGGTCTTCGGCGAGGGCACCGGTGACGGGGACGGGGTCCAGCTGGCTGGATCCAGCCGGAACAGGCAAGGGCGGCGAAGACACGGATCCGGACGGTCGAGGCCGGAGGAACTTGATCCCGGCGACGACAGAGCTTCCGCGAGCAGGCATGGCATCTCCCACTGGTTCCCTGTACATAGACAGAGAGGGTGAGGCGAGAGAGATGAGAGATCTCTTGAGAGAGAGAGCGAAGCATGAGGGAGGGAGAGAGAAACGACAGTGAAGAAGAAGAACAAGAGAAAGGAAGGAGGCAAAGCAGCTGCGACGTGGTACAGCGAGCGAAGAAAAGGGAGCGGGCGCTAGGACCTCCGATGGTTGCTGCTGCTTGCGGCGGCACCCGAGGCAAGCCCCTCGAGCACGAACAGGTGGGAGGAGGAGGAACCTGCAGGCTTCGGTGGTGGGCTGGCGAGGAGGTCGAGGGAGATCGGGTGAGGCGCTGGTTGGGGCGTTTTGGATCGAGGAAGATCCCGAGGTGGGAGATTAGTGCGGCGGCAGGGACAAACTTCCTAGATTTTAGGGTTGGGCTAAAGTTTGGTCCGGTGAATATATAGCAGGTGGACTAGGCTTAGGGGCTACCTCGTCCCTCTGGTCGTAATCGGACGGTCGCGAATAAATAGGCTAGGAAGTCCCAAATAAGAAAACGGAGATGTTTTATAGATGTTTGGGGATGATCCGGACACAACGGTGACGACTGTCCCGGTCGGGTCCGGGACAACTTTTGGACGCGCGCGCGAGGCTTGGTCGCGGGCTGACGAGAGAGGTTAAGTTGGACATGGCGGTAGGTAGTGTGCTGTGTAGACGGTCTCGAGCTCAGAGAAGAGAAGAGAGGGAGGCCCGACGACTGTTTCTGGAGTCCGAAAACGTTCGACGTTAGACCGGCTATAATGCCGCTATAGTTATACGTTGGGGCATCAAACGGACTCCGAACGCGATGAAACTTGGCAGGCGGCCTACCTACAACAAAACAACACCACACGCCAACTTTCATCCCATTCCGAGAACATTTTCCGGCCACTTATAAAATACTATTTCGGACATGCCTCGGGCGCGTGCAAGTGTGTCTGGGCTCAAAACGGACAACGGAAGGAACAAGGAGACCAGGACGGATGCAAGTTTTGAAAACATGATGATGCAATGCACATGATGACATGATATGAAATGCATGACACGCAAGCAAAGACAAGGCAACAACAGCGAATAACTGGAGGACACCTGGCACATCGGTCTCGGGGCGTTACAATGACTCACCATACTCGATACACCCCGAAAACACCAAGATGTATTTGTATTTAAAGGAACGTTTCCGGTGGATAGGGATGAAGAAAGATATTGCCGAGTATGTAGCCGTATGAGATGTATGTCAGAGAGTGAAGGCAGAGCATCAAAAGCCAGCAGGATTGTTACAGCCTATGCCGATACCCGAGTGGAATTCGGATAAACTTGGCATGGATTTTATCACCGGATTACCCAGGACCAAATCAGGATATGATTCTATATGGGTAGTAGTTGATCGCTTGACCAAAGTGGCTCACTTTATCCCAGTGAAAACAACTTATACAAGTGCGAAGTTGGCCAAGATATATATGTCCAGGATCGTATGTCTCCATGGAGTTCCGAGGACCATCGTATCAGATATAGGAACACAGTTTTCCTCAAAGTTTTGGCATCAGCTGCACCAGACTTGGGGAACGAGAGGATGATCTTCGCAAAGACCACACACATCTATTTTCTAGCCAACCCGAATCTCGAGGGCGAGATTCATCTCAAGGGGGGTAGGTTTGCATATCATATTTTATTGCATTTCGTTTCACGGTCCTCAAAAATCCTAAGCAACTCAAGGACCCTCGGAGAGAGTTGGGAATTTCCCGGTTTTCATATTTGATTTTTATCGAATATTGAAACGAGGAGGTTGGTTTTAATTATTTTTTTCTTGCCGGAAATATATCATATAAAAATATATGAGAGCAGATAATATGACTTTTCCAAAATAATTGAAATATTGGAGGAAAAATATTAAAATCAAATATTTGATTTTATTCGGATTTTATTGCAATTTTATTTGCATTAGAAAATTGCACGTTTTCAAAATTGCATTTTAGGGCCAAGAAAATGTTCATCTCGTTCTAAATATTTTATTTAGACGGTGATTTTTTTTGGCAATTTTAGATTTTTATTTTATTTTCTAGGATTTTTTTTTCTGTTCGGCGGAATTGTTTTAAAAAACTTCGGGCGCCGACTGGGCCGAAACCCAGTCGGGCCGGCCCATCTCCCCGCGCCGCCGTCTCCCCCCAGGACGCGCCGCCGCCGCCGCCGACACAAACAAGAGTCCGAGCCGGCCTCCTCTTCTGCCGCCGCCTTGCCCCTCCCCCAAGCCTCCGCCCTTCCCCCCACTTTATATGCCGCCCAAAGCCCCCCGCCATCACCACCAACCCCGCCGCCGCTGCAGCCCGCCTCCCGAGCCGCG
>NC_041392.1:204237843-204248290 GCF_002162155.2 Triticum dicoccoides
AGCCGCGCCTTGCCGCCGCAGCGCCACCGCCGCCCCTCGCCGCAGCGCCGCGTTGTCGTCGCCCCGCCGCCCCGCAAGTGTAACACCCCGGATGTAACTTTCCCTTTTTGTACTCCAACTCTTGCCGTTTCCAGCGTTAAGTTATATTTATTTCTAGGGTTCGGGTGTTTGTCTCCGTGTGTTGTTTTCTTTGTCATGCATCTCGTATCATGTCATCATGTGCATTGCATTTGCATACATGTTCGTCTCATGCATTCGAGCATTTTCCCCGTTGTCCGTTTTGCATTCCGGCGCTTCGTTCTCCTCCGGTGGTCATTTCTAGCTTTCTTTCGTGTGTGGGGATTAAACATTTCCGGATTGGACCGAGACTTGCCAAGCGGCCTTAGTTTACTACCGGTAGACTGCCTGTCAAGTTTCGCGCCATTTGGACTTCGTTTGATACTCCAACGGTTAACCGAGGGACCGAAAAGGCCTCGTGTGTGTTGCAGCCCAACACCCCTCCAATTTGGCCCAAAACCCACCAAACTCTGCTCCATGTCCTAGAGCATTCGATCACGATCGCGTGGCTGAAAACCGCACCTCATTTGGACTCTCCTAGCTCCCTCTATGCCTATATAAAGGCCCCCCGAAATTCGGATCTCTCTCCCTCCCCGAAACCCTAGATCCATTTCCCACGCCGCCGCCGGACAAAAACTGCCGGGCCGGACGTGTCCGACCCGACCTCTGCCGCCATGTGGCGCTCCCCGATTCACCGCCGCCCACTCTCTCCTCTCGGCGCCGCTGAAGCCCGCCGGCCCGCGGGAGGCCCTCCCCGGCCCGCGCGAGGCCGCGCCGCCCCGCGGCTTCTTCTCCGACGCCGGACGCCGCCCCGCCGCCGCTCGCCGCCTCACCCGACGACGTCGGCTGCCACCTCGCCGCGACCACCGCCGCCTCCACGCCACCGGCCGCCGCACCGCACCATCGCGGCCGCCCCTCGCCGCCACCGGCCGGCGCCGCCTCTCCGCCGCCCTCTCCGGCCTCCTCCTCTCCTACCCTGGCGACCCCTCCAACTCCGACCGCCATCGTCTTCAACCCCGGCGAACCTCGATTTTTGCGCGCGTGAACAGTACTGCTACAGTGATCTGGATCCAGATCTGGAATCTCGGTTGACTTTCTCCTCCCGAAACCCTAATTTTTATGCAAACTTTGACCTGCCGTAACTTTGCATCCGTAGCTCCGATTTGGGCATATAGCATATCAAAATGTTCATCTCGACGAGTACATCATTTCATTCCATTGCGTCATTTCCATTTGAGCTCATCTTGATGCCCAAAATGCTGTTAGAAGGAGGCTTCGTGAGTTAATTGTCAGATCTGCTAGTTCATCTTAGACTTTTGTCATTTTTGCCATGATTAATGTGTGCATGATATGACTGTGAGTCCTTCATATGTTTTGTTAAGCATTTTGTTATCTTTCCAGAGGTGCAACCCATGCATTTTTAGGATGTGTGTGGTGACTTGTGCAAGCTTGCAAAGTAAGGCACCCGGTAAATCTGTTTTCAGGGACTTTGTAGTTTTCATTAAGTCTGGGATTATTTAGTTCATGGTGTTATATGTTCGTGTTGTTTCCTAGTGATCCCTGCCTCTTTTGAGGATGATCAGTAAGGGAGTTTTGTTATTCATGTTATGATCTATCCATCCATGTCTTTGTTTGCAATATTGGAGCAACCTAGCTTGAGTCAATCGAGCTCTACTTCTGCTTCGTTGTGAATCTGGGCAGATCGTCAACTCATTTACGATTTTGCCGGCGTTGTTGTAGTTGATCCGTGCATGCTATGCCATTGTTCTTGCCATGTCTAGCTTGTATTTTGTGCCTTCTTAATGAACGAGTGCTTTTCTTGCCATGACTTGCACCGTAGTGAGTGCATCGAGCTCGTTAACATGCCTTTGTGAGTTATATTTCAGCATGTCTCAGTTTTCACTAAGTCTGAAAACTAATTGTGTTTTAGCTATGTTCGTGTGCCCGTTAGTATATTTTGTGAACCCTTTTGACCCCAGGTCACTTTGGGTCTTTTGTTAAGCTTGTTGAGTAGCTCCATGCCATGTTCTTACTTGTCTTAATCAGGTCATGTATCATGTTGTTTTGCTGATCCGAAGAGGGCTTCATGATCTGAAATTTCAGACAAGTGTTAATTTCACTAAGTCTGCAATCTGTTTTGCATTTGCGTTTTTGCCATGCTTGTTTGAACCTCATAATGGATGAATTGGCCGTAGCTCAGTGCTAATCTTTTGTAAGCATCTTGTGTGCATCCCTGCCATGTATTTTGTTGTCATGTTTGGTGGCTGTAGAGTGTTCATCTCATTGCATTTAGATGCCTACTTGCTGTAAATCGCAGACCGGTGTCATTCTTAAAACGCTTGCCATTTCCAAACCGTAACTCCGATTCCGATGATCTTTATATCGTTTTCAAGCGATTTCATCTCATCTTTCCAGTGGCACCCTTGGAATTCCAAGTTGAGGCCAGGTTCATGCATTTCCTGTCATATCTTGCATTTTGCATCCCGCATCGCATCCCGCATAGCATGTCATCATTTCATCATATTGCTTGGTCTTGCACGTGGTTGATTGTATCCTTGTTGCTTGTTTGTCTTGTTTGGGTAGAGCCGGGAGACGAGTTCGCTACCGAGGAGCCCGTTGAGTTTGCTTGTGAGGATCCAGTCAACTCTGACAACTGTGCAGGCAAGATGATCATACCCTCGAAATCACTACTATCTTTGTTATGCTAGTTTGCTCGCTCTTTGCTATGCCAATGCTATGATGCCTACCATTTGCTTGACAGCCTCCCAATTGCCATGTTGAAACCTCTAACCCACCATTGTCCTAGCAAACCGTTGATTGGCTATGTTACCGCTTTGTTCAGCCCCTCTTATAGCGTTGCTAGTTGCAGGTGAAGATTGGAGGCCGTTCCTTGTTGGCACATTTTTTTACTTGTTGGGATATCATTATATGGCCATGTTATCTTAATGCATCTATATACTTGGTAAAGGGTGGAAGGCTCGGCCTCTCGCCTAGTGTTTTGTTCCACTCTTGCCGCCCTAGTTTCCGTCATATCGGTGTTATGTTCCCGGATTTTGCGTTCCTTACGCGGTTGGGTTATAATGGGAACCCCTTGATATTTTGCCTTGATTAAAGCTTTTCCAGCAATGCCCAACATTGGTTTTACCATTCGCCACCTAGCCTTTTCTTTCCCTTGGGTTCTGCAGACTCAAGGGTCATCTTATTTTAAACCCCCCCCCCCGGGCCAGTGCTCCTCTGAGTGTTGGTCCACCTGTGAGCTACCGGTGGCCACCAGGGGCAACTCTGGGCTGGCCTACCCGTACCTAGGACAATCTGAGTGTGCCCTGAGAAAGAGATATGTGCAGCTCCTATCGGGATTTGTCGGCACATTCGGGCGGTGTTGCTGGTCTTGTTTTAACCTGTCGAAGTGTCTTGAGTTACCGAGATACCGAGTCTGATCGGAACGTCTTGGGAGGAGGTCTATTCCTTCATTGACCATGAGAGCTTGTCATGGGCTAAGTTGGGACTCCCCTGCAGGGATTGAACTTTCGAAAGCCATGCCCGTGATTATGGGCAGATGGGAATTTGTTAACGTCCGGTTGTAGATAACTTAAACATGAATTTAATTAAAATGAATCAACCGTGTGTGTTACCGTGATGGCCCCTTTCCGGCGGAGTCCGGGAAGTGGACACGGTGTTGGAGTAATGATTGCGCAGGTTGCTCTCTAGTTTCTCGCTCGTGCTTTGCCTCCTCTTCTCGCTCTCTTTTGCGAATAAGTTAGCCACCATACTTGCTAGTCGCTTGCTGTAGCTCCACTCATATTTTACCTTGCCCTTCCTATAAGCTTAAATAGTCTTGATCGCGAGGGTGCGAGATTGCTGAGTCCCTGTGGCTCACAGATACTATAACTCCAGATGCAGGTCCAGGTGATTCCGCTCCAGGTGACGCGTACGAGCTGAAGTGGGAGTTCGACGAGGACTCTCAGCGTTACTACGTGTCTTTTCCTGATGATCAGTAGTGGTGCCTAGTTGGGGTTTGATTGGGACCGTTGTCACATGTTGGGTTTTCTTCTATTTTGGCGCCGTAGTCGGGCCATGAGTGTTTGGATGATGTATGTTATTATGTACTCTGATGTGACGTGGCGAGTGTAAGCCAACTATGTTCTCCCCTTTATTATTCATATTACATGGGATGTTGTGAAGATTGCCTAACTTGCGACATATGCCTTCAATGCGATTATGTCTCTAAGTCGTGCCTCGACACGTGGGAGCTATAGTCGCATCGAGGGTGTTACAAGTTGGTAATCAGAGCCTTCCCCGACCTTAGGAGCCCCATTGCTTGATCGTTTTTAGCAGCCGAGTTGTGTCTAGAAAAATGTTTTGAGTCTTTAGGAATTATATATCGGAGAGTTTAGGAATTCTTTTTACTTCTGAGTCTCCTCATCGCTCTGGTAAGGCATCCTGACGTAGAGTTTTGACTCTTCTCTTCTCAAATTTCACCAAAAAAAATTTTAGGATCACGCGAGTATCTTGGAATCGTTCCGATGGCTTATGATGAGAACATTGTCTTGGTGCCTCCTGTCAGGGGTTTAGTGGAACTGTCCCGGGGAGTTGAGCTCTGAGGTGTTGTCATCATAATTTTATCGTTGCAATTCTGGAATACTTGAGATATGTTCGCCGACATCGAAAATCTCTTTTATGCAGTTCGTTGGTGAGATAACCTCGACGCCACCCAGTACTGGGGCGGGAGTTCGGGAGTATCGCCATAACTTGTATAACGGATGCTTTTCGAAGGTTGAGGTAGATGGTTTCCGAAGGTTTCTTGGTTATGTGTTGAAGGATGGATACAGCTGGATGTAGGATTTGCTAGTTTGGGTGAGATATTATGCTTCCCCTGTATCCCCAACACCTGATTGCATAACTGGAAAAGTTCGGGAGTTTCATAGGTGGGAATTCTAGTAGCTCTAGTTCTTCTTCCACGAATATTGGTTAGAGATTGGGATTTCTTACCGATTATTCGTTCTTGATCCGTACCTTGTTTATTTATTTCTCTACCTGAATTCTACGTGGCTTCTCAATTTATGGATATGTGACCATTTCAAGAGGAATGCATTCGTTCATTTTGTTCGGATGTGAAGACTATATGTTGCAATTTTCATTCCGTTGGATTCAGCTTCAATATTTATCTATCAATGTGCTAATGGTGGTCAACCTCTTCAGGATGGCTCCTCCAACACGCACGACTCCGAATCCTGATCTGCCACCGCCTCCACCTCCTCCAGAGGCATGGCAAGCTGTGATGGCCGCAACCAATGCAAACACACAGCTGATCATGCAAATTCTCCAAGAGCGCAATCAAGGCAGTCAAGGGAATCAAGGCAGCAATCAAAGTCACTTTGCTACACTCAACCAGTTCCTTGCTAACGGGCCAAAGACTTTCAGCAATTGTGTTGAGGCAACCGATGCTGACGATTGGCTTGTGGATCTATGTAAGCATTTCGAGTGCAGTAACGTCAGGCCTGAGGACTTTGTCAAGTTCGCTTCCTTCCAACTCAAAGATCAAGCTGCAGAATGGTTCTAGCAGTACAAGGATTCCAGAGGTGGACATGTTATCACTTGGGATGATTTCCGTCGAGATTTCCGAGCTCATCATATTCCGCAGAGCGTGGTTGAAAGCAAGCGTGAGGAATTCCGCAATCTGAAGCAAGGCTCTTTGTCTGTCTATGACTACAACAAGTTGTTCCAGAAGCTCGCCCGCTTTGCCAAGCAGGACGTGCCTGATGAGAAGAGCATGATATACCAGTTTAGGGGTGGTCTCAGAGAAGATATTCAGCTCGCTCTTGTTCTCTTCGAGCCCTTGAGATACGATGAGTTCTACAACATGGCACTGAAGCAAGAGTCTGCTCAGTTGAGGTGTGATGCTTCCAGGAAGCGAGTCAGAGATGCTACTCCTTCTTCCTCTACTCAAGTGGCCAAGCAGCATAAGTTTTGGCTTCCTCCTCCTCCGTTCCGTCAGCCGTATCAGCAGAAGAGCAAAGGTGGCAGTGGTTCTTCCCACCCACCCAACCCTGGCTTTCAGAACAAGACTTCGTCTCAAGCTCCAAGATCGAGTGCTCCGTATCACCGTACGCTTTCAGAGGTCACGTGCAACAAGTGCCAACAGAAGGGTCACTATGCCAACAAGTGTCTCAACCAGAGGCGTCTTCCTCCTCCTCCTCCTGTCAGATCGGCAAGTACAGCTGTGGTCAAGCATAACCCCAAGTCCGCCAAGGCCAATTTGATGAATGCAGCTCATGCAGAGGACTCGTCAGATGTGATCATGGGTAACCTTCCTGTTAATGATATTCCAGCTAAAGTTCTTTTTAACACTAGTGCATCGCATTGCTTCATCTCGAGACCGTTTACAAATAGGCATGAATTGGTTTCGCAAGTTTTGCCTAGTCCTTTAGCAGTTGTCTCTCCCAGCAAGCGCATGTAGGCTAACTCCATCGTTCCGGATGTTTCTATCACTTTGGGTGACTACAAGTTTCTATCTTCTCCAACGGTTCTCGGTGACTCGGATATTGATCTTATTCTCGGAATGGATTGGCTTTCTAAGCACAAGGCTCAGCTTGATTGTGCAGCCAGACAGATTCAATTGACTCATTCGTCTGAGGATGTAATTGTCTTTGCCACTCGTGATGATACTATCCGTCTGTTTTCTCTCAATGAGAAGGGTGAATTGGACGCTATTTCGCAAATTCCAGTCGTTTGCGAATATCAAGACGTCTTTCCAGAAGAGCTCCCAGGAATGCCTCCGCACCGGCCAGTTGAATTCGTTATTGAACTTGAGCCTGGCACGGAACCTGTGTGCAAACGTCCTTACAAGCTCGGACCTGAAGAGTTGAAGAAGCTGAAGAAGCAACTCGATGAGCAAGAAAGAATGGGTCTCATCCGGCCTAGTTCCTCTCCGTGGGGTTGTGGTGTTCTTTTTGTGAAGAAGAAGGATGGAACAGACCGACTTTGTGTTGATTACCGTCCAGTGAACAAGAAGACCATCAAGAACAAATACCCACTTCCCAACATCAATGAGCTGTTTGAACAACTCAAAGGTGCCCAAGTATTCTCCAAGCTTGATCTCCGTATGGGTTATCACCAGATTCGCATTCGTGAAGAAGATATTCCCAAGACAGCTTTCAGAACAAGCTTTGGTTCATATGAATACACTGTCATGTCTTTTGGCCTCGCCAACGCTCCTCCGATGTTCTCTCGCATGATGAACTTCATCTTCAATGCCTACACCAATGACTTCATTTTGGTCAATCTCGACGACATCCTGGTTTTCTCCAAGAACAAGGAAGATCATGCCAAGCATTTGCGTTTGGTTCTTGATAAGCTCAGGGAACATCAGTTCTACGCCAAGTTCTCCAAGTGCGAATTTTGGCTCGATGAGGTTCTTTATCTTGGTCATATCATCTCTGCCAAGGGCATTTCCGTGAATCCTGAGAAGGTGTCCACAATTGTGAATTGGGAACCTCCTCAGAACGTGAAACAACTCCGCAGTTTTCTCGGTCTCGCAAGCTATTGCCGAAGATTCGTTGAAAACTTTTCTAAGTTCGCGAAGCCTCTCTCTAATCTTCTCCAGAAGCACGTCAAGTACGTTTGGTCTCCGGAGTGTGATATTGCTTTCAACACTTTGAAAGAGAAGTCGATCACTGCTCCAGTTTTGACTCCGCCTGATGAATCCAAGCCGTACGAGGTCTTTTGTGATGCCTCTCTCCAAGGTCTTGGCGCAGTATTAATGCAAGAGAAGAAAGTTGTTGCTTATACATCTCGCCAGTTGAAGCCTAATGAGAAGAACTACCCCACTCATGATCTCGAGTTGGCGACAGTTGTGCATGCTCTGTTGACTTGGAGACATCTTCTATTGGGAAGAAAAGTGGATATTTTCACTGATCACAAGAGTCTCAAGTACATCTTCACTCAGCCTAATCTCAACCTCAGGCAAACTCGTTGGGTCGAAATGATTCAAGAGTATAATCCGAGTATTGAGTATACTCCAGGCAAGGCCAATGTGATTGCTGACGCATTGAGCAGAAAGGCCTACTGCAACAGTCTGATTCTTAAGCCTTATCAACCCGAGCTTTGTGAAGCTTTCCGCAAACTTAATCTGCAAGTTGTTCCTCAAGGTTTCCTCGCCAACCTTCAAGTCTCTCCTACCTTAGAAGACCAGATTCGCCAAGCCTAGCTTATTGATGCTATGGTGAAAAAGGTGAAGATCGGGATTGCCAAGAGTCAGTCCAAGTACAAGTGCTACCGCCTTGATGACAAGGACACTCTTTTCTTCGAGGATCGTATTGTTGTGCCCAAAGGTGAACTTCGTAAAGTGATCATGAACGAGGCTCACAATTCTCTCCTCTCCATCCACCCTGGGAGCACGAAGATGTATCAGGACCTCAAGCAAGCTTATTGGTGGGCTCGAATGAAGCGCGAGATCGCTCAATTCGTGAATGAATGTGATGTCTGCAGAAGAGTGAAGGCAGAACACCAAAGGCCAGTTGGTCTCCTCCAACCTCTTGCCATTCCAGAATGGAAGTTTGACCACATTGAAATGGACTTCGTGACTGGGTTTCCAAAGTCCAAGCGTGACAATGATGCCATATTCGTTGTCATCGACAAGCTCACCAAAGTGGCTCACTTTCTGCCTATCAAGGAGTCGATCACTGCAGCTCAATTGGCAGAACTCTATACCTCTCGTATTGTCTCTCTGCACGGTATTCCTCAAGTGATCTCTTCAGACCGTGGCAGCATATTTACCTTGAAGTTTTGGGATTCTTTTCAGAAGGCCATGGGCACTAACATCCTCTTCAGCACTGCTTTCCATCCTCAAACAAGCGGTCAAGTCGAGCGTGTCAACCAGATTCTTGAAGATATGCTCAGGGCTTGTGTGATCTCCTTCAGCATGAAGTGGGAGGATTGTCTTCCTTATGCTGAATTCTCATACAACAATAGTTTTCAAGCAAGTTCGGGCAAGGCCCCTTTTGAAATTCTGTATGGCAGGAAGTGCCGTACCCCTCTCAACTGGTCTGAAACCGGCGAACGTCAGCTTTTGGGCAATGACTTAATCACAGAAGCAGAAGAAATGTGCAAAGTCATTCGAGATAACCTCAAAGCAGCCCAATCCCGCCAGAAGTGCTACTATGATAGTAAGCACCGTGATTTGGCTTTTGAGATCGAAGATCATGTTTACCTCCGTGTCTCTCCTATGAAAGGTACTCGTCGCTTCGGTATCAAAGGGAAGCTTGCCCCTAGATATGTGGGACCTTTCAAGATTGTCAGCAAGAGAGGCGACCTCGCCTATCAACTCGAGCTTCCTTCAAACTTTGCAAATGTTCATGACGTGTTCCATGTCTCTCAGCTTCGAAAGTGCTTCAAGACTCCTGACTGCACCGTCAACATCGAGGACATTGAGCTCCAAGAAGATCTCTCTTATCGTGAGCACCCAGTTGCTATTCTTGAAGAGACTGAACGCAAGACTCGCAACAAGTCAATCAAATTCCTCAAAGTCAAGTGGTCCCACCATTCCGACCGTGAAGCTACCTGGGAACGCGAGGATCACCTCCGTTCTGAGTACCCGGAGTTCTTTCAATCCTAGATCTCGGGACGAGATCTTTTCGTAGTGGTGGAGTGTTGTAACACCCCGGATGTAACTTTCCCTTTTTGTACTCCAACTCTTGCCATTTCCGGCGTTAAGTTATATTTATTTCTCGGGTTCGGGTATTTGTCTCCGTGTGTTGTTTTCTTTGTCATGCATCTCATATCATGTCATCATGTGCATTGCATTTGCATACATATTCATCTCATGCATTCGAGCATTTTCCCCGTTGTCCGTTTTGCATTCCGGCGCTTCGTTCTCCTCCGATGGTCATTTCTAGCTTTCTTTCGTGTGTGGGGATTAAACATTTCCGAATTGGACCGAGACTTGCCAAGCGGCCTTGGTTTACTACCGGTAGACCGCCTGTCAAGTTTCGCGCCATTTGGACTTCGTTTGATACTCCAACGGTTAACCGAGGGACTGAAAAGGCCTCGTGTGTGTTGCAGCCCAACACCCCTCCAATTTGGCCCAAAACCCACCAAACTCTGCACCATGTCCTAGAGCGTTCGATCATGATCGTGTGGCCGAAAACCGCACCTCATTTGGACTCTCCTAGCTCCCTCTATGCCTATATAAAGGCCCCCTGAAATTCGGATCTCTCTCCCTCCCCGAAACCCTAGATCCATTTCCCACGCCGCCGCCAGACAAAAACTGCCAGGCCGGACGTGTCCGACCCGACCTCCGCCGCCACGTGATGCTCCCCGATTCGCCGCCGCCCTCTCTCTCCTCTCGGCGCCGCCGAAGCCCGCCGGCCCGCGGGAGGCCCTCCCCGGCCCG
>NC_041392.1:204248585-204334300 GCF_002162155.2 Triticum dicoccoides
GCGGCTTCTTCTCCGACGCCGGACGCCGCCCCGCCGCCGCTCGCCGCCTCGCCGCGACCACCGCCGCCTCCACGCCACTGGCCGCCGCACCGCACCACCGCGGCCGCCCCTCGCCGCCACCGGCCGGCGCCGCCTCTCCGCCGCCCTCTCCGGCCTCCTCCTCTCCTACCCCGGCGACCCCTCCAACTCCGGCCGCCGTTGTCTTCAACCCCGGCGAACCTCGATTTTCGCGCGCGTGAACAGTACTGCTACAGTGATCTGGATCCAGATCTGGAATCTCGGTTGACTTTCTCCTCCCGAAACCCTAATTTTTATGCAAACTTTGACCTGTCGTAACTTTGCATCCGTAGCTCCGATTTGGGCATATAGCATATCAAAATGTTCGCCTCGACGAGTACATCATTTCATTCCATTGAATCGTTTCAATTTGAGCTCATCTTGATGCCCAAAATGCTGTTAGAAGGAGGCTTCGTGAGTTAATTGTCAGATCTGCTAGTTCATCTTAGACTTTTGTCATTTTTGCCACGATTAATGTGTGCATGATATGCCTGTGAGTCCTTCATATGTTTTGTTAAGCATTTTGTTATCTTTCCAGAGGTGCAACCCATGCATTTTTAGGATGTGTGTGGTGACTTGTGCAAGCTTGCAAAGTAAGGCACCCGGTAAATCTGTTTTCAGGGACTTTGTAGTTTTCATTAAGTCTGGGATTATTTAGTTCATGGTGCCATATGTTCGTGTTGTTTCCTAGTGATCCGTGCCTCTTTTGAGGATGATCAGTAAGGGAGTTTTGTTATTCATGTTATGCTCTATCCATGCATGTCTTTGTTTGCAATATTGGAGCACCCTAGCTTGAGTCAATCGAGCTCTACTTTTGCTTCGTTGTGAATCTGGGCAGATCGTCAACTCGTTTGCGATTTTGCCGGCGTTGTTGTAGTTGATCCGTGCATTCTATGCCATTGTTCTTGCCATGTCTAGCTTGTATTTTGTGCCTTATTAATGAAAGTATGATTGTCTTGCCATGACTTGCACCGTAGTGAGTGCATCGAGCTCGTTAACATGCCTTCATGAGTTATATTTCAGCATGTCTCTGTTTTCACTAAGTCTGAAAACTGATTGTGTTTTAGCTATGTTCGTGTGCCCGTTAGTATATTTTGTGAACCCTTTTGACCCCAGGTCACTTTGGGTCTTTTGTTAAGCTTGCTGAGTAGCTCCATGCCATGTTCTTACTTGTCTTAATCAGGTCATGTATCATGTTGTTTCGCTGCTCCGAAGAGGGCTTCGTGATCTGAAATTTCAGACAAGTGTTAATTTCACTAAGTCTGGAATCTGTTTTGCATTTGCATTTTTTCTATGCTTGTTTGAACCTCATAATGGATGAATTGGCTGTAGCTCAGTGCTAATATTTTGTTAAGCATCTTGTGTGCATCCCTGTCATGTATTTTGTTGTCATGTTTGGTGGTTGTAGCGTGTTCATCTCATTGCATTTAGATGCCTACTTGCTGTAAATCGCAGACCGGTGTCATTCTTAAAACGCTTGCCATTTCCAAACCGTAACTCCGATTCCGATGATCTTTATATCGTTTTCAAGCGATTTCATCTCATCTTTCCAGTGGCACCGTTGTAATTCCAAGTTGAGGCCAGGTTCATGCATTTCCTGTCATATCTTGCATTTTACATCCCGCATCGCATCCCGCATAGCATGTCATCATTTCATCATATTGCTTGGTCTTGCACGTGGTTGATTGTATCCTTGTTGCTTGTTTGTCTTGTTTGGGTAGAGCCGGGAGACGAGTTCGCTACCAAGGAGCCTGTTGAGTTTGCTTGTGAGGATCCAGTCAACTCTGACAACTGTGCAGGCAAGATGATCATACCCTCGAAATCACTACTATCTTTGCTATGCTAGTTTGCTCGCTCTTCGCTATGCCAATGCTACGATGCCTACCATTTGCTTGACAGCCTCCCAATTGCCATGTTGAAACCTCTAACCCATCATTGTCCTAGCAAACCGTTGATTGGCTATGTTACCGCTTTGCTCAGCCCCTCTTATAGCGTTGCTAGTTGCAGGTGAAGATTGGAGGCCGTTCCTTGTTGGCACATTTTTTTACTTGTTGGGATATCATTATATGGCCATGTTATCTTAATGCATCTATATACTTGGTAAAGGGTGGAAGACTCGGCCTCTCGCCTAGTGTTTTGTTCCACTCTTGCCGCCCTAGTTTCCGTCATATCGGTGTTATGTTCCCGGATTTTGCATTCCTTGCGCGGTTGGGTTATAATGGGAACCCCTTGATATTTCGCCTTGATTAAAGCTTTTCCAGCAATGCCCAACATTGGTTTTACCATTCACCACCTAGCCTTTTCTTTCCCTTGGGTTTTGCAGACTCAAGGGTCATCTTATTTTACCCCCCCCCGGGCCAGTGCTCCTCTGAGTGTTGGTCCACCTGTCAGCTACCGGTGGCCACCAGGGGCAACTCTGGGCTGGCCTACCCTTACCTAGGACAATCTGAGTGTGCCCTGAGAAAGAGATATGTGCAGCTCCTATCGGTATTTGTCGGCACATTCGGGCGGTGTTGCTGGTCTTGTTTTAACCTGTCGAAGTGTCTTGAGTTACCGAGATACCGAGTCTGATCGGAACATCTTGAGAGGAGGTCTATTCCTTTGTTGACCGTGAGAGCTTGTCATGGGCTAGGTTGGGACTCCCCTGCAGGGATTGAACTTTCGAAAGCCGTGCCCGCGGTTATGGGCAGATGGGAATTTGTTAATGTCCGGTTGTAGATAACTTAAACATGAACTTAATTAAAATGAATCAACCGTGTGTGTTACCGTGATGGCCCCTTTCCAGCGGAGTCCGGGAAGTGGACACGGTGTTGGAGTAATGATTGCGCAGGTTGCTCTCTAGTTTCTCGCTCGTGCTTTGCCTCCTCTTCTCGCTCTCTTTTGCGAATAAGTTAGCCACCATACTTGCTAGTCGCTTGCTGCAGCTCCACTCATATTTTACCTTGCCCTTCCTATAAGCTTAAATAGTCTTGATCGCGAGGGTGCGAGATTGCTGAGTCCCTGTGGCTCACAGATACTATAACTCCAGATGCAGGTCCAGGTGATTCCGCTCCAGGTGACGTGTACGAGCTGAAGTGGGAGTTCAACGAGGACTCTCAGCGTTACTACGTGTCTTTTCCTGATGATCAGTAGTGGTGCCTAGTTGGGGTTTGATTGGGACCGTTGTCACATGTTGGGTTTTCTTCTATTTTGGCGCCGTAGTAGGTCCATGAGTGTTTGGATGATCTATGTTATTATGTACTCTGATGTGACGTGGCGAGTGTAAGCCAACTATGTTCTCCCCTTTATTATTCATATTACATGGGATGTTGTGAAGATTGCCTAACTTGCGACATATGCCTTCAATGCGATTATGTCTCTAAGTCGTGCCTCGACACGTGGGAGCTATAGTCGCATCGAGGGTGTTACAGCAAGCCCGCCGCCGAAGCCCCGTGCCTCGCCGGATCCGATGAGGTAGCCGTTCGCCGCCGGTTTTCTCTAGAAAACCGATTCGGTTTTTTTGAAAACCCTAGTTCGTTTTTTAGATCGCTTTACCGATTTTTCTCCATTTAGTTATTTAGCGGACGTTCGTCCGTACGTTCGTTTAAACGAACGGTTTTCGCTCGTTAGTTACAGACAACGAACGCTCATTCGTTAGCCTGTTCCTCAGTTTTCTTTTTATCGGATTTTTCCGCGATTATTTTCGATCGTGATTTTTGATCCGATTTTCGTTTCAGTTTATGTTTTTGCTCGTTTATCAGAATCAGGCGATTCAAGCACCTAGATCTTCGTCTCAAAACCCTCTTTCTGCTTAATCAACTTAAACAAGATTTTGGTAAAATTTGACTTTAGTTCAGATTAGTAAACGGACCTTGTTTCTGTCGCCGTTTGAGTTTTCTTGCTCCGTTCGATTTGATTCTTTTTGTGAACCAGAGTTCTTAAGCTGAAGTTTCTGGTCAATCTCTCTTATTTGAGTTTTTCCCGTGCATCCTTGCGTGATTGCTTATGTATGTTATTGTTTGTTTGCGATAGAATTCCCGGAGTGCGAAGCGTGCTATTTGGAGTCCCTAGGTTTCGCGGATCATCAGCAAGGCAAGTAACACATTGATCATACTCTTTCCATACCCAGTTTTTATGCATTAGTTCAGTCCTCAAACATTGCATGGTTAGGATGTCATTAACATGTGGGTTGGGAAGTAGTTGATAGGTAGAACCTATTGCCCTATTATATTCAAACCTTGGGAGTTACTTCTACGTGTTGCTTATATTGTTATGCTATGCTCGCAGACGTGGTTTGGGTGAGTGAAATCCATGACAGATGTGAGATTTTTAATTAATGGTTCAACTTAAGGTGGCAACTTGAATACACATCTGGGTGGATTGAGGCACCTGGAGAATCCAGTGTTGCCTGTATTTTTGATGATCCCGGGGTTCCGTGTGATATTCCTATGGGTCGCCACCCAGGCTCAAAGGGAACTGAGATGATTCATGCTAGAAACTTCTGTGTGCAGCCACAAGCTATTATGGGCTCTAGCATAGTTGAGTAAGTTACGTGAAGCTCTCGAAGAGGTGGATCAGCAGGTAGAGGGATGTAGGTTTGGTATGGTCTGCCCGGAGTAGAGAGTTAATGTTTCTGAAAGACTGTGTCTCGGTCATCCGTTTCTCAAACACCGTGTAGTGCGAGAAATCTAACGGAGACGATCGAGTCTTGTGGGGAAAAGTGCGCAAACCTCTGCAGAGTGTACAATCTAATCATGGTTAGCCGTGTCTCCGGTTATGGACAATCTTGAGTATCTAGTACTTGGAGTATCTTAAGTATCTCATCACTCTTAATTAATAATGTTGGGTTGATAATTACTTTTAATTGGGATTGAGTTGGAGGAACCTTCTCAATAATGTTTCAACTACCATGATAGTTAAATTAAAATCTATTCCTTTGCTGTAGGGAAAAATTGGCTTTTCGCAAAAACTATAACCATAGAGCTTTCCACCAGCCAAATATGCATGTAGTGATAGCAATATTCTGTTCTTGCTCTACTGTGTTATATTGCCAGCATATTCCATGTGCTGACCCGTTTTCGGGCTGCAACGTATTATGTTGCAGACTTTTCAGACGAGGAGTAAGGTTCGTTAGGTCGTTACCGTGTAGCTCAGCTATGCCGTTGGAGTTGATGGACTCACTTTATCTTCCAAGCCTTCCGTTGTTATCGTATTAGATGGCCTTAAGCCATATTTATTGTAATAAGTTCGCTTTTGAGACATTCGATGCAATAAGTGTGTGATTGCTACTCTGCTATAAATCCTCGAGTACTGTGTGTGTCGGCATTACCGATCCAGGGATGACACTGAAGCACAGAGACTTGACCATTTGAGGTCGGGTCGCTACAATTAACCTGAGGCCCAGTGCCAATTTATGTTTTTTTGCCTATTTTAGAGTTTTGCAGAAAAGGAATACCAAACGGAGTCCAAACGGAATGAAACCTTCGTGATAATCTTTCTTGGACCGAAAGCAAACCAGAAGACTTGGAGTTGAAGTCTGGAACGCCACGAGGCGGCCACGAGGCAGGACGGCTGCAACATCCCAAATTTTCAATTTGGAATGTTATACATAGGTCATTCATGCATATCATATTTTATTGCATTTTTCTTTGCGATCCTCGAAATTCTAAGCAACTCAAGGACCTACGGAGAGTGTTGGGAATTTCGTTATTTTCATATTTGAGTTTTCTCAAATTTTGCAAAGAGGATCATTTGGTTTTAATTATTTTCCCCTCCGCAAATATTTCATATTAAAATATATGAGAGGAGATAATATGACTTCTCCAAAATAAATGAAATATTAGAGGAAAAATATTAAAATCAAATAAATTTTTTTATTTGGGTTTTATTGCGATTTTATTTGAATTAGGAAAAATTGTGTTTTCAAAATTGCATTAGAGGTCTAAATAAATGTTCACTTTGTCCGCAATATTATTAGAGGACCGTGAAAATTTATTTGAGGATTTTTGGAGTCTGTTTAGTATTCCTTTTATTTGTTTTTCCATGTCAGGATCTATTTTAAAAAAGGTAACCAACTTACCGGGCTCTGTCCGACCTGGACACTTGACCCGGCCGGCCTTATAAGCCGCGCCCCCGCGACCCCGAGGCCCAGCAAGCCGCCAGCCCTACCCGAAACCCTAGAGCGCGCCGCCCCGCCCGAGCGTCACCGCCGCACCGCCCTCCGCCACCGCTGCCGCAGCGCCGCGCCGCCGACCTCGCCGAGGTAGCCGCCGCTGCCGATTTTCACGAGAAAACCGTTCGTTTTTTTCGAAGCCAAAGTTCATTTTTTAGATCGGTTTAGTTAAATAGCGGACGTTCATCCGTACATTCGTTTTAACGAATGTTGTTCATCCGTTAGTCGCAGACAGCGAACATTCGTTCGTCATCCTATTCGTCAGTTTTCTTTTTCCAGGGTATTTCCGCGATTATTTTCGATCGCAATTTCTGCCCTAATCTTCTTTCTAGTATATCTTTTCACTCGTTTATCCAAATCAGGTGAAACAAGCGCCTAGATCTTTGTCTCGAAGCCCTCTTTCTGTTTAACCAACTTGAACAAGATTTTGGTACTGTAAAATTTGACTTTAGTCCAGATTAGTAATCGGATCTTGTTTCTTTCGTAGTTTGAGTTTAGTTGCTCCGTTTGTTTTGATTCTTTTTGTAAACCGGAGTTCTTCAGTTGAACTTTCTGGTTAGATCTTCTTATTTGAGTTTTACCCGTGCATCTTTGCTTGGTTGCTTATGTATGCTATTGTTTGTTTGCGATAGAACACCCAGAGTGTGAAGCGTGCTACTACGAGTCTTTAGGATTTGCAGATCATCAGCAAGGCAAGTAACACTTTGATCATACCCCTTTATCACCCAGTTTTTATGCATTAGTTTCAACCCTCACGCATTGCATGAGTAGGATGTCTTAACATGTGGGTCTAGGAAGTAGATGATGAGGTAGAACCTATTACCTGTTTTATTATCAAACCCCTGGGAGTTACTTCTACGTTATGCTTATATTGCTATGCTATGCTCGTAGACGTGGTTTGGGTTTGAGCGTATCCATGACAGATGTGAGTTGTTAATTAATGGTTCAAATTAAGGTGGCAACTTTAATACACATCTGGGTGGATTGCTTGTGGGCTCCTGGAGAATCCAGTGTTGTCTTAGGATATCCCGGAGTACCTGTGTGATCATCCTACGGTCTGCCACCCAGGCTCAAAGGGATCATAAGATTATTCATGCCAGAAACTTTCGTGTGCAGCCACAAGCCATTATGGGCTCTGGCATAGTTGAGTATGTTGTGTGACCTCTTTCAGTGGTGGGCTAGCAGATGTAGGGGAAAGTAGGTGTAACGGTCCACCCAGAGTAAAGAGTTAATGCTTCTGAAAGACTGTGTCTCGGATATCTGTTTCTCAAACACCCTATAGTGCGAGAAAACCAATGGAGGAGATCGAGTCTTGTGGGGGAAAAGTGCGCAAACCTCTACAGAGTGTATAAACTAATCATGGTTAGCCGTGTCCCCGGTTATGGACATCTTGAGTATCTGGTACTTGAATTATTGATTTGATCTCATCACTCTAAACTAGTTTGTTGGGATGTTAATGACTACTTTAATTGGGATTGAGTTGGAGGAACCTTCTCAATGATGTTTCAACTATCTTGATAGTTAAAATAAAATATATTCCTTTGTTGTAGGGAAAAATTGGCTTTTCGCAAAAACAATATAACCATAGAGCCTCCACCAGCCATATATGCATGTAGTGATAGCCTTTATCTGTTAATTGTTCTCTTGTGTTGCTTTGCCAGCATATTCCATGTGCTGACCCGTTCTCGGGCTGCAACGTATCATGTTGCAAACTTTTCAGACGACGAGTAAGATGTCGTAGGTCATTTGTCATGCACTCAGCTATGCCGTTGGAGTTGATGGACTCAGTTTATCTTCCAAGTCTTCTGATGTTATCGTAATTAGATGGCCTTAAGCCATACTTATTGTAATAAGTCTCTTTTGGGACATTCGATCTAATAAGTGCGTGATTGTTACTCTGTTATAAATCCTTCAAAGTACTGTGTGTGTCAGCATTACCGATCCAGGATGACACTGAAGCACAGAGACTTGACCGTTTGAGGTCAGGTCGCTACAAGATGGTATTAGAGCACACGCTGAATGTTGGACACGACCACTAAGATTAGCTATAGATCACTCTTCTCTACTCACTTCTTACTCCTCTCCATTTTCTACTCTTTAGGATGGCGGACTCAAGGAACAAGTTTACACAATCGGATGAAGACACCTCATTTGGATGACACTTGAAGGAAGTAACTAAGTACCTGAACATCGGAATACCAAGCTTCCCCGGGACCTACACCGCCACTTTACCAGAAGAGGAACGTTGGTTGATTCGAGTTCAAGTTCAGGAAGGACATTCAGCCAGTTACTGAGCCCATAGAGTTTTCCTTTGATGCACCCACCTGGAGTCTAGGAAAGAGCATGGCAGCCCACATCGCCATGGGATGCATCGGTGAAGTTTACCACAAGGTGCTTAAGGAAACTATCTACCAGATATGTGGGCGCCGAGATGAGCAATGGGAGATGATCAGCACCAGGAAGGACAGGTCCATTGCAGCATTCATCCAGGAATTAAACCATCACATTCGTCGCCAGGAGAACCAGATGTGCACAAGCATGATAGATTTGAGGAAGGCGATGACCAGGATCACAGAGCTAGAAGAGGAGCTTAAGTCTACACGCGATGGATATGAGGAGGAAATGATGATACTTGTGGAGAAGAATGACGACATGACAAGGAAGCTAGGAGTTTTCATAGGAGACCCCGCACCAGGAGGAGAAGACGACGAACCTAAGGAGATTCGTTCTGAAGACTACATCATCATCGACGACACCGACTCCAACCCTGATAGTAGTAATGATGACTATGAAGACGAAGCTGGAGCGAATATCATGGAGTCTTCCACCGATCAAAATTTCTAGTAGACCACCATATTATTAGTAGTATTCCCCCATGTAAATATTAGTAGTCTGAGCACTGTAACGATAGTTAGATCGATTGTATGCCCTTGCTTGATTGATTGAGTGATATGATATGATTGTGTTTGTCTCATGTGCATATGGGTAGTGCTTTCTCATTAGACCTCATTATATTCTAATCTCTCCCCTCTAAACCCATCAGATGCCTCCGAGACGTGACCCCGGATTTTCTTTCCCACCGGAGCTCACTCAGTTGATCCAGCAGCAAAATACACTGATGCAGTTGCTAGTTCAGAATCAGGGCAACAACAACAACAACAACAACAACAACAGCAACAACAACAACAACAACCCACAGCCACCACCTCCAGTTGACAACTTAGCCCATTTTCTGAGGTTACAGCCGCCGGTGTTTTCCAGTAGCACCGAGCCCATAGTTGCTGATGACTGGCTACGTAGGATTGGAAGGTAGTTAACCACTGCTGGTTGCATAGATGCTGAGAAGGTGCATTTTGCCGCACACCAATTAGATGGACCCGCAGCCGCATGGTGGGGGAATTACACAGCCACTTTTCTCATAGCCAATGTCACTTGGGAGAAGTTTCAGCAAGCTTTCCGCACATCCCATGTCTCAACTGGAGCTATGAGCATGAAGAAGCGTGAGTTTCTCAACTTACACCAGTGGAATCGTACTATAGGTCAGTACGTAGAGGAGTTTAGTAAGTTATGTCGCTATGCCCCAGATGATGTGGCCACCGATGTCGTGAAGTAGGAGAAGTTTATGGAAGGGCTGAATGATGAGATGAGCATGCAGTTGATGGTGGCAACATTCAACAACTACCATGAGTTGGTAGATAATATAAGTCTCTTATGATTGAAGGGAAGCAGCAGCAGATTGAGAGCCGCAAGAGGAAGTATGGACAAGGGAGGTACAATTCAGGAGCTCAGCAGAAACCCCGTCTCACCCCGAACCCGGGAGGATTTACCCATAACCATGGAGGCCATAACCATAATGGAGGAATTCCGCATAACCACCACGGCCCTAGGAATGGAAATGGGAATGGAGAAGGCAGCAATCAGAACCGCTCTAACCCAGCAATGCCCGCCAAGAAGGACCTTAGTCACATTACTTGTATCAAGTGCGGGAAGACTGGGCACTATGCAACCGAGTGTTCTGAAGCAAGGAATGGGAATGGTAATGGAAACTCTGGGAAGAAGCCCAACCCATTCAACAAGGGACAGGTGAACCACGTGAACGTGAAGGAGGTTGAAGAGCAGCCTGATGCAGTTATCGGTAAGTTTTTGGTTAAGTCATTTACCGCAATAGTTCTTTTTGATACTGGTGCATCGCATTCATACATTTCAAGGGGATTCGTGGATAAATATAAGTTGCCCACCAAGGTACTTAGGACACCCATGTTAGTAAGCTCACTAGGAGCGGAGTATATGGCTAGTCAGGGGTGTTTTCAGATGCCATTAACCATATGTAGGCAAGTTTTCCCCTCAGACTTGATGATTTTGGAATCCCAAGGATTGGAGGTGATACTCGGTATGGATTGGCTATCAATGTATGGAGGAAACATCGATTGCGCCAGTAAGTCAATTTTACTCACCACCCTGGAGGTAAAAAGGATCAAATATGTATCTCGGCATACTCCGAAGAGTACTCACGTAAATTCTCTCACGGGAGTTGAGGGAGTCCTGGATTAGGGGGTCTCTGGACAGCCGACTATATCCTTTGGTCGGACTGTTGGACTATGAATATACAAGATTGAAGACTCCGTCTCGTGTCCGGATGGGACTCTACTTGGCGTGGAAGGCAAGCTAGGCAATACGGATATGCATATCTCCTCCTTTGTAACCGACCTTGTGTAACCCTAGCCCCCTCTGGTGTCTATATAAACCGGAGGGTTTTAGTCCGTAGGACAACATACAATCATACCATAGGCTGGCTTCTAGGGTTTAGCCTCTCTGATCTCATGGTAGATCAACTCTTGTAATACTCATATCATCAAGAACAATCAAGCGGGACATAGGGTATTACCTCTATCAAGAGGGCCCGAACCTGGGTAAGCATCGTGTCCCCTGCCTCCTGTTACCATCCGCCTTAGATGCACAATTCGCGACCCCCTACCCGAGATCCGCCGATTTTGACACCGACATTGGTGCTTTCATTGAGAGTTCCTATGTGTCATCACCATAAGGCTCGATGGCTCCTTCGATCATCGCCAGCGATGCGGTCTAGGGTGTGGCTTTCCTTCCCGGACAGATCTTCATATTCGGCGGCTTTGCACTGCGGGCCAATTCGCTTGGCCATCTGGAGCAGATTGAGAGCTACGCCCCTGGCCATCAGGTCAGATATGGAAACTTGAACTATACGGCCGATGTCCGCGAAGACTTGATCTTCGACGGATTCGAGCCCATGTCGGACCGTCGCGTAGTCGTGATGAGCATGACGTAACTCTACCGTCGGATGGTGTTCGGGAGATCGCATCCGCAGCTACTCCAATTTTTAACCTGAAACAAGTCGCACAATACGAGAGCGGAGGGATGGACCCCGCCATGGAGGCCACACTCTCAGCGGCGATAGAGACGGATACTGACTTCACCCCTTACGAGAGTCGTGTTGCCGAACCACTGGATTCATCTTCGGCCATGGACTCCGAGCCGCTCGTATCCGTGCCCGTCGAGTCCGACTGGGCGCCGATCATGGAGTTCACCTCCGTGGATATCTTTCAGCACTCGCCTTTTGGAGATGTGCTAAATTCATTAAGGTCTCTCTCCCTGTTAGGAGAACCTTGGCCGAACTATGTCTGGCTAGAATGGGATGCGGACGACGAAGAAATTCGCTGCCCACCCACCACCCACTTAGTAGCCACTGTCGATGACTTAACCGACATGCTCGACTTCGGCTCCGAAGACTTCGACGGTATGGACGACAAAGCTGGAGACGAACCGGAACCACCGCCCACAGGGTGCTGGACCGCTACTTCATCACATAACGTGTACATGGTGGACACCCCCAACGAAGCCAATGGCGACGAGAAAGCGGAGGATGACCCCTCCAAGAAGCAACCCAAGCGCCAACGTCAGCGGTGCCTCCCTAAGTCCCGCCATAGCAAAAACAACGATAACAATAGTCCACGCGACTCCGGAAAAGACGACAACTGCACCACCCTGGTGGCACAAAACGATCAAGATGCAAACATCAAACATAGTACGTATCCGACATCCGAACACGATGACGCGAAAGACAAGCCTCATCAATCCCCGTCTAGGGAAGAAAACAGTTCGGACGAAGATGCACCCATCATCCCAAAAACACACTTGGAGCAAGAGAACCTCCGCAGAAGGCTTACTGCCACATCGAGAAGCCTGAAGAAACAGAAGCAAAGGCTCAAGGTCGCACAAGATACTCTCAACAGCAAGTGGTACAACATAACAAAGTATGATAGAAGCTACCACCCAAATAGCTATCCAAAGCGCAAGCTATTACCGGAATTCGACGATGAGGCCATAGAGCCCATACAGCCGATAAGTGACACGGCCAACCGGCCGGATCCACCACCCTATGACCGCGATAGAGCGGCTAACAAAGTCATGCATAAGTCAACACACGTTCTACATGAGAACTTGCGTCAAAAATCCGGCGTGACCAGATCCATCTATGGATCTAGGAAGCATGCTACGGTACACAACCAACACCGAATACTACAACCATCCGAACACTATGGCGCATTCCAATACAGGGGTGCCGCACACCCACTATGTTTCACTGATGAGGTGCTAGATCACGAATTCCCAAAAGGATTCAAACCGGTGAACATAGAGGCGTACGACGAAACCACAGACCCTGGAGTCTGGATAGAGGATTTCATCCTCCATATTCATATGGCTCGTGGAGACGATCTCCATGCCATTAAATACTTGCCCCTCGAGCTTAAAGGGCCAGCTAGGCACCGGCTGAAAAGCCTCCCCGAAAACTCAATTGGAAGTTGGGAGGAGCTCGAGGACACTTTCCGGGCCAATTTTCAAGGGACTTATGTCCGACCTCCGGATGTAGACGATTTAAGTCATATAATCCAACAACCCGGAGAGTCCGCCCGAAATCTTTGGAACAGGTTCCTCACCAAAAAGAACCAAATAGTCGACTATCCGAATGCCGAAGCCTTAGCAGCTTTTAAACACAGCGTCCGAAACGAATGGCTCGCCAGGCACCTTGGTCAAGAAAAACCGAGAACAATGGCAGCCCTAACAAGCCTCATGACCCACTTTTGCGCGGGTGAGGACAACTGGTTGGCCTGTAGCAGCACCAGCGACCCAAGCACATCTGAAGTAAGGGATGGCAATGGTAAACCACGACACAACAAAAACAAGCGTCAAAATAAAGAAGGTAGACCAGATAATACGGCGGTAAACGCCGGATTCAGGGGCTCCCGACCAGGTCAGCAGAAAAAGCCTTTCAAAGGCAGCAGAGAAGGACAATCTGGCCTAAACAAAATTCTTGACAAACTTTGTCAGATTCACGGCACCCCAGACAAACCTGCAAATCATACCCACAGAGAATGTTGGGTCTTCAAGCAGGCCGGTAAGCTAAACGCAGAACACAAAGGGGAAGAGACACCAAGCGAAGACGAGGATGAACCTCGCCAGCAAAGCACCGGAGGACAGAAAAAGTTCCCACCAGAGGTTAAAACGGTAAACGTGATCCATGTGACAAGGAGGAGAAGCAATCACGCACTCCGGTACACACGCGCCATAGAGCCCGTCACCCCCAGGTCTAACCCCTGGTTGGTCTGCCCGATCACTTTTGATCGTAGGGATCATGATGCGCATATTCGGTGCGAAGGACTAACAGCCTTGGTGTTAGACCCAATAATAAATGGGTACCATTTCACAAGGGTCCTCATGGACGGCGGTAGTGATCTCAATCTGATATATCAGGACACAGTCCGCAAAATGGGGATAGACCCGACACAAATAAGCCACAGTAATACTACCTTCAAGGGAGTAATACCAGGCCAAGAGGCCCACTGCATGGGCTCTCTACTACTAGAGGGGGTATTCGGTTCTCCTGATAACTTCCGAAGTGAAACGTTAACTTTCCACATTGCTCCATTCCGAAGTGATTTTCAAGCACTACTCGGAAGGGCGGCTTTCGCTCGTTTTAACGCAATACCGCATTATGCTTTTCTCAAGCTCAAGATGCCCGGTCCATGAGGCGTCATTACAGTTAGCGGAAATACCAACCATTCTTCACGTACGGAAGAGGACGCGGCGGCTCTAACAGTCGCACATTAGACGGCCCCACCAACCAGAAAAAATGGCAGGTCATCAAGACCACAGACACGGTTAGACGAGTCCGGCATTCCTTCATACATGCATGAGATTGGTTTTCGAACCCTCATAAAACGATACCAGGGGCTTCCCGCGCGTAATCAGGGCCAACCCGGCTCAACTTGGTTTCTCTGGAATTCTGATAACTCATTCTTCTTTTCGGCACGGCAACTTTCACCTAAGTTCTTTCCTTTTGCAGGTTACAATCGTGCTACACCCGTCCAAGACACGGCACAAAGGAGACACCGGCGCAGACGTGCAGCGGGGACCCGCCAAAAGGTTTCTTTTTAGATTAAGGCCATGCGTAAACCTTTTTTACTGTCTCTTGTT
Source organism: Triticum dicoccoides (assembly GCF_002162155.2). Lineage (NCBI taxonomy): Eukaryota > Viridiplantae > Streptophyta > Magnoliopsida > Poales > Poaceae > Triticum > Triticum dicoccoides. Next base: position 204,263,302 of record NC_041392.1, read on the forward strand.
GCTCACATCCTCCGGATACTCCATATAACCGAGAAGGATGCCGGCGTTATTGGCATGTGGCCACGCCAGGATTTTGTACGTACCTGGACACATGGGGTTTCTTATAAAGGGCATTGTTTAGCCCGGTATATGTTATAAAGACCAAACACCTTAGGGAGTGTTCGGCGTCGCGAGTTTGGTCCTATATGCATCAGCTTCGAATCATGTCTTTGGTCAAATGTTGGGTTTGCCTAGCTCCCACGTTTTGGTTCCTTGCGTTCCATTATATCGGCTAAGGTAGCACCTGGGAGAACTACTACGATCGTGCCCTGGTTCATCCGGATGAGCACCTCAGTAGAGAAAGCCGAAAACTGACTGTCATGATATAGCGAGAGACTGGTCAACCACTCGATGACTAATCGGAATCTTCGGGATTCCTCCGCATTAATGAAGGACCGTTTCCCGGTCATGTACGTACATGCACCGTATTTGGATGAGCGCGGAAGTACCAGGGGCAATATAGTAGCCCCACTATCAAACTCCTATGGCTAAGTGAAAGTGTTAAAGCAATATAGTTCGATTGCCTCGTTCGCTACGCTATCACCTCCTTAACGAACCAAGACGTTGGATCAAGTGTGGATATGCATCTTTTGCGAATACCCCCGCATTATATGCGTGGGGGCGGAAGCCGACGACTGCAAACTTTCAGGTTATATACATATATACATAAACGGGCGCATAGGAGGCATCATAGTACTTTCGGGCAAAAGTATAAATACGGCCTTGATTAATTCAGAAAAACATTGTTTGTACAATTGGACTACATGTCACTAGAAAATAATATTCTTCGAGCACTGAGCCTCGATCGAATGAGCGCCTTCAAGGACTTCTTCAAAATAGTGCTCGGCAGCCACTCGGCCTATGGACGAACCCTGTGCCGCAACAGTGGTAGCCTCCATCTCCGCCCAGTATGTTTTGACACGGGCAAGGGCCATCCGCGCACCTTCTATGCACGCTGATCTCTTTACAATATCGATGCGTGGCACAGCTTCAAGGAATTGTTGCACTAAGCTAAAGTAGCTACTCGGCCTTGGCCCTCCTGACCACAGGTGATCCACAACGGACCTCATGGCAAGTCCGGACAACCTATGGAGCTCGGCCCAACCGGTCAATCGCTCATTCAGCAGTAGCGGACGGACTGGAGCGTGAAACTGCGACCAGAACAGCTTCTCCACTTCGGGACCTTTCTGATCCTTGAAGTACTCGGCTGCATCAGCAGCACTTGTAGCCAAATCCATGTACTCGTCCGCAGAACTCCATAGTCAGCCCAGAGGAGCATACTTCGGATCTCCGAACCTAGTCCGCAACAAGAAGGACTTCCCAGACACGATATCTGCAGCTTGATTCAGCTCCTCCTTCATCGCTCTAATTTTGGAGCTGGCTTCCTTGGCAGCCACCCGGGCCTTCTCCAGGTCCGTCGCCTTCGCCCGGTCTTCTTCTTCAAGAAGCCGATAGTGGTCAGCAGCATCCTTTAACTCTATTTTTTCCTTGCTCTCGCAATGCGTGGCCTATTCGGCCCTTAACTCTTTGACCGCCTTCAAAGCGGCCGCATTGCTACTCCTCGCTTGCTCCCTGGCTCGGGCAAGCTCCGCCCGAAGGGTCTCCACAGTGGCAGCTCCATCTGCAGTCACAACATATTAAAGATACTGGCATCATGCTGCTCATACTATGTGATGATCACCAGAAAAATCACTCACCCTGTGCCTCGTCAAGCCGCTTGTTGACAAGCACGATGTCGGCATCTGCCGCATCCAGTTGCCGCTTTAGCTCGGCAAACCCATCAGTCCGGCTAGCCATCGGAGCTTCAACCACATGCACATAAAGGCATTCCGGTTATTACCTGGGACTATGATCCTCTGTTTGCCGCTGTTCTCGATGACAACCAGAGTCTCAGGGGCTACTATCTGCATGGGCATACCTAACGTATGCGGTACTGTTAAAGGCATACATTGTTTCACGTACCCCGAAGCCTTTCAGCAGACTCATAAAAGCTTCGTGCAAACCGCTTTCAGCGGCGGAAATCCTCTCAATCATCGTACCCATCAGCGTACAGTGCGCTTCCAAGACAACAGCTTGCCCCATAAGATCCCTCAGCGCGTTCAACCGCACACTGTACGAACCCTTGCTGTCACTCCCCTCAGGAGCCGGATACTGGGGATGCCGGGCAGCCAAAGGGTTATCCTCTGGCCCTAGCGGATCCGGAGATACCCTTCGCGACGACACTTCAAGGTCGCCCGCTTCGTGAGCTGGAGAGTCCGGGGGAGGCGTTTCGCTCTCCATCATCTCCGGAAGAAGATCCCCCGAAGATGAACTCTGTCGAGAAGGGCTGTGATCCGGACTACAATTTACAAGATGCGGCTATTGTCTTCGGAAGTAAGGTAGGATAGCTTTACTATTAAGTACTTTTTTACTTATAGCTCGGTAGAGGGCTGATCCCTGCACGGACATTGTGCGGCAAGAATACCCTCCGAGGCAGGACCCTCTGGCGGATATTTCTTCTCACATTTGGAAACCGGATATTTCTTCTCACATTTGGAAACCTTAGTTTCCGGATCTTCAGAGGTAGTCCTCTTCCTTCTCATGGGAGAGAGAATGTCAAATTCTTCCCCTTGGTTATCTCCCCTCGCGGAGGTGCTCATTCCCTCGATTGGAATAGGTAGCGATGGGGGCCCGCTTCCGCCCTCTTTATTCACCCCTTCATCTTCCTTTGAGGGCACCAGACAAGGTGCTGGCTCGAGCATCTTTTCCAGCACCGGATTGTCCAAGCCTTCAGGAAGGGGAGCCGAACACCGGATCATCTTTGCCTTTGTTATCCAGTCCTGGTCAAAGAGAGATTTTTCAGAATGATGTCATGATGAATAAAAGAATAGTGTGTTCGGCGATGGGATTACTTACTTGGGTAGCGGGGCGGTTGCAGCTCAGGCCCACGTCCTCGGTAGTGTCCGGACACTCTATTTGGGGTCCGAAGAACGATTTCTACATCTCCTCGTGCGTCATGCCGAGGAAATGCTGAATAGTGCGCAGTCCTTCCGGGTTGAATTCCCACATGAGGAGGGGCCGGCGTTTGCAAGGCTGGACCTGACGAACCAGCATAACTTGCATCACCATAACCATACTGAAATCTCCCTCGAAGAGATCTCGGATACGGCTCTGCAGTATTGGCACGTCCTTGGCTGGACCCCAGCTCAGCCCCCTGCTGATCCATGACATCAGCTGTGGTGGAGGGCCCAGGCGAAAGGTGGGGGCAGCTACCCATTTGGCACTTCGGGGAGCTGTGACGTAAAACCACTCCCGTTGCCACAATCCGGACACCCCTTTGGCCATGGAGCGTCAACAAGTTTGCTTATTAGAGCACCTCCGCACGCTGTGTACTGCCCCTCGACCATCTTCGGCTTCACATCGAAGGTCTTGAGCCACAGGCCGAAGTGAGGGGTAATGCAGAGGAAGGCCTCACATACGACAATAAAAGACGAGATGTGAAGAAGGGAATCTGGGGCTAGATCGTGAAAATCCAGCCCGTAATAGAACATAAGACCCCTAACAAAGGGATCCAGAGCGAGGCCTAGTCCTTAGAGGAAGTGGGAGACGAACACAATGCTTTCGTTGGGTTCGAGAGTAGGGACGACCTGCCCTCGGGTGGGCAGCCTATGCGAAATTTCGGTAGTCAGATATCTGGCCTCCCTCAACTTCTTGATGTCTTCCTCCGTGACGGAGGAAGGCACCCACCGGCCTTGAAGGCTGGATCCAGACATGATTGAAGGTCCGAAGCACCTAACCTCAGCTTGGGGTGTTAGAACTCGAGGCGGGGGAAGGATTCGATTGAGCACAGGAGGGAAAAAAGAAAAAGCCTTGTCCCTTTATAAAGGGGATGAATATTAGGCGTCCTCCTCGTGGCCGTTCGAGACTTACCTAAGATTTAGGAGTCATACCAACAGGCACGATTGGGTTACCCACGTTTGTATTGATGAGAATCCTGTGATAAGGGGAACACGATCTCTGCTTTGACAAGACGTGTCAAGAAACCGCCTCGCGTTATGTGTGGGGCTGGTTAAAGAAAAATAGTTCAAATAATTACCGGGCCGTGGCGTGATGTCATGCTGCCAAAACGGGTCAGCAGATTAGATTTGTGGAAGTATTATTCTCTCTATGGTGGTATGTGGAACTTATTTTGCAGGGTCGAACACTATCCTTGTATTCAAACTCTTCCATAATGTATTCGGAGGAGGAACCCGCCTTGCAATGCCGAAGACAACACTGCGCGCCGGACTCATCGTCATTGAAGCCTGGTTCAGGGGCTACTGAGGGAGTCCTGGATTAGGGGGTCTCCGGACAGCCGGACTATATCCTTTGGCCGGACTGTTGGACTATGAAGATACAAGATTGAAGACTTCGTCCCGTGTCCCGATGGGACTCTACTTGGCGTGGAAGGCATGCTAGGCAATACGGATATGCATATCTCCTCCTTTGTAACCGACCTTGTGTAACCCTAGCCTCCTCCGGTGTCTATATAAACCGGAGGGTTTTAGTCCGTAGGACAACATACAATCATACCATAGGCTAGCTTATAGGGTTTAGCCTCTCTGATCTCGTGGTAGATCAACTCTTGTAAAACTCATATCATCAAGAACAATCAAGCAGGACATAGGGTATTACCTCTATCAAGCGGGCCCGAACCTGGGTAAACATCGTGTCCCCTGCCTCCTGTTACCATCCGCCTTAGACGCACAGTTCGGGACCCCCTACCCGAGATCCGCCGGTTTTGACACCGACAGGAGTTGTTCAAGAAGAAGTGTCGGCAGTGAAGGATTACCCAGATGTATTTCCATAGGAATTACCAGGCATGCCCCCGGATCGAGATATTGAGTTTTTGATAGAGTTATTGCCAGGCACCGGACCAATATCAAAGAGACCATACCGGATGCCCGCAAATGATCTGGAGGAGATTAAGAAATAGATCAAGGAGTTATTGGAGAAAGGTTACATTCAACGAAGTTCATCACCATGGGGAACCCCAGTGCTCTTGGTTGAGAAGAAGGATAAGTCTTTGAGAATGATTGTTGATTATCGGGCATTGAATGAAGTAACGGTCAATAACAAGTACCCACGACCGATGATCAATGATCTGGTTGACCAGCTGCAAGGAGCTAAAGTGTTCTCGAAGATCGACCTATGATCAGGATACCACCAGCTGAAGATTCGAGAAAAGGATATACCCAAGACAGCTTTCACCACAAGGTATGGGCTATATGAGTATACGGTTATGTCATTTGGATTAACTAACGCCCCTGCCTATTTCATGAGTATGATGAATAAGATGTTCATGGAATTCTTGGATAAGTTTGTTGTGGTGTTCATTGATGATATCTTGGTATACTCGAAGGATGAAGAGGAACACAAGGAGCATTTGCGTTTGGTTCTCGAGAAGCTCAGGGAACATCAGTTATATGCCAAGTTTAGCAAATGTGAGTTTTGGTTGAAGGAAGTTGGATTTCTTGGACATGTTATATCAGGAGAAGGTATAGCAGTGGACCCTACCAAGGTTAAATCAGTCACTGAGTGGTTGGCACCCACCTCAGTTGGAGAGATCCACAATTTTCTTGGACTTGCGGGATACTATCGGAGATTCATTGAGAATTTTTCCAAGATTGTGAAGCCCGTGACAGCATTGCTAAAGAAGGGGACCAAATTCCATTGGACTGAACAATGTGAAGTAAGTTTCCAGGAGTTGAAGAAACGTTTGACTACAGCCCCAGTGCTAATTCTGCCTGATATACGCAAGGATTTCCAAGTGTATTGTGACGCCTCTCGCTTAGGACTTGGAGGATTACTTATGCAATACGAAAGAGTTGTTTCGTATGCCTCACGACAACTTTGACCGCATGAGTTAAATTATGCCACACATGACTTGGAGTTGGCGGCGGTAGTGTGTGCACTCAACACCTGGAGACATTTTCTTATTGGGAACCATTGTGATGTGTACACGAATCATAAGAGTTTGAAGTACATTTTCACACGGAAGGAGTTGAACCTCACGTAAAGGAGATGGTTGGAGCTTATAAAGTATTATGATATGAAATTTTACTATCATCCAGGAAAGGCCAATGTCGTAGCAGACGCTTTGAGCCGGAAAAGTTATGCCAATACCCTAGTAACAGGAGGTTTGCCAATGGAGTTAGCAGAAGATCTCAGGGAGCTTCGTTTAGAGATTGTTCCTAGAGGTTTTGTTACAACCATGGAAGTTCAGTCGACATTGTTGAGAAAGATTCGAGAAGCTCAGAAGGATGACAAAGAAATTGCCGAGATAAAGGAAAAGATGGCTGAAGGCAAAGCCAAAGGTTTTCATGAGGATGAGCACGACACCCTGTGGTTTGAGGACCGTATATTTGTGCACAACAATGCCGAGATCGGGAAATTGATATTACAGGAAGCTCATGACTCGCCATACTCGATACACCCCAGAAACACCAAGATGTATTTGGATTTGAAGGAGCGTTTTTGGTGGACTAAAATGAAGAAGGATATTGCTGAGTATGTAGTCGTATGTGATGTATGTCAGAGAGTACAGGCAGAACACCAGAAGCCAGGAGGATTACTGCAACCTATGCCGATACCCGAATGGAAGTGGGATAAGCTTGGCATGGATTTTATCACCGGATTACCCAGGACCCGATCGGGATATGATTCTATCTGGGTAGTAGTGGATCGTTTGATCAAAGTCGCTCACTTTATCCCCATGAAGACCACCTATACAAGCGCGAACTTGGCCAAGATATCTATGACCAGGATTGTATGTTTGCATGGAGTTCCGAGGACCATATATAAGATAGAGGGACGCAGATTACCTCAAAGTTTTGGCACCAGCTGCACCAGACTTTGGGAACTAGGCCAGAGTTCAGTACTGATAACCCACAAGTATAGGGGATCGTAACAGTTTTCGAGGGTAGAGTATTCAACCCAAATTTATTGATTCGACACAAGGGGGGCCAAAGAATATTCTCAAGTATTAGCAGCCGAGTTGTCAATTCAACCACACCTGGATAACTTAATATCTGCAGCAAGGTATTTAGTAGCAAAGTAATATGATAGTAGTGGTAATGGTGGCAAAAGGTAACGATAGCTAAAGTAATATTTTTGGTGTTTTATAGTGATGATAACAATAGCAACGGAAAAGTAAATAAGCGAAGAACAATATATGGAAAGCTCGTAGGCATTGGATCGGTGATAGAGAATTATGCCGGATGTGGTTCATCATGTAATAGTCATAACATAGGGTGACACAGAACTAGCTCCAATTCATCAATGTAATGTAGGCATGTATTCCGAATATAGTCATACGTGCTTATGGAAAAGAACTTGCATGACATATTTTGTCCTACCCTCCCGTGGCAGCGGGGTCCTAGCGGAAACTAAGGGATATTAAGGCCTCCTTTTAATAGAGTACCGGACCAAAGCATTAACACATAGTGAATACATGAACTCCTCAAACTATGGTCATCACCGGGAGTGGTCCTGACTATTGTCACTTCGGGGTTGCCGGATCATAACACATAGTAGGTGACTATAGACTTGCAAGATAGGATCAAGAACTCACATATATTCATGAAAACGTAATAGGTTCAGATTTGAAATCATGGCACTCGGGCCCTAGTGACAAGCATTAAGCATAGCAAAGTCATAGCAACATCAATCTCAGAACATAGTGGATACTAGGAATCAAACCGTAACAAAACTAACTCGATTACATGTTAAATCTCATCCAACCCATCACCGTCCAGCAAGCCTACGATGGAATTACTCATGCACAGCGGTGAGCATCATGAAATTGGTGATGGAGGATGGTTGATGATGATGACGGCGACGGATTCCCCTCTTCGGAGCCCCGAACGGACTCCAGATCAGCCCTCCCGAGAGAGTTTAGGGCTTGGCGGCGGCTCCGTATCGTAAAACGTGATGAATCTTTCTCCCTGATTTTTTTCTCCCTGAACACGAATATATGGAGTTGGAGTTGAGGTTGGTGGAGCTCCAGGGGACCCATGAGGCAGGGGGCGCACCCAGGGGGCAGGCGCCCCCCACCCTCGTGGCTAGGGTGTGGGCCCCTGGCCTTGGTTCTTTGCCAGTATTTTTTATTATTTCCAAAAATATCCGTGGAGTTTCAGGTCATTCCGAGAACTTTTGTTTCTGCACATAAATAACACCATGGCAATTCTGCTGAAAACAGTGTCAGTCCGGGTTAGTTCCATTCAAATCAGGCAAGTTAGAGTCCAAAACAAGGGCAAAAGTGTTTGGAAAAGTAGACACGACGGAGACGTATCAACTCCCCCAAGCTTAAATCTTTGCTTATCCTCAAGCAATTCAGTTGACAAACTGAAAGTGATAAAGGAAACTTTTACAAACTCGGTTTGCTCTTGTAGTTGTAAATATGTAAAGCCAGCTGTTGGTGTCAAAACCGGCAGATCTCGGGTAGGGGGTCCTGAACTGTGTGTCTAAGGCGGATGGTAACAGGAGGCAGGGGACCCAATGTTTTACCCAGGTTCGGGCCCTCTTGATGGAGGTAAAACCATACGTCCTGCTTGATTAATATTGATGATATGGGTAGTACAAGAGTAGATCTACCACGAGATCAGAGAGGCTAAACCCTAGAAGCTAGCCTATGGTATGATTGTGTGTATATTATCTATCGAATAGCCTGGCCTCGGTTTATATAATGCACCAGAGGCCTAGGATAACAAGAGTCCTAGCCGAATACACTGGTGGGGAGGAGTCCTTGTATTGATCGCCAAGTCTCGTGGAATCTTCCTTGTATGTGGTAGCTGTCCGAACTGGCCCATGAGTATGCGGCCGTGGGGGTCCTCGGCCCAATCTAATAGATCAGGAGACGATGTGGCGAGTACCCCCTAGTCCAGGACACCGTCAGTAGCCCCCTGAACTGGTCTTCAAGTTAGGGACGCTCCTCGATTCTTCCGAACTGTTCTTCATCTTCGGTTGTCAGTCTTGAAAACTGGTTCAACAAATCTTCTCAGCTTCGATCTTGAGGATTGCCGAAATGCATTCGACGGGTTTACACGTCGGGTATCCGAGGATCTCCTTTAAGTTTCCGGCCTTTATCAATGCCTTGTTATTTTTATGCCACACCTCGGGTTTGAAGTTGTTCCCGGGAGGCAGTGTCCTCTTACATCCGAGCTCCAACGCCGGACTGCATTCGAGGTATCTTTTGCAGCCGAGCACCAACGCCGGACCGCTTTCCGAGCTCCAATGCCGGAATGTATCTGAGGTGTCATATCACCTTTGTTCAAAAAAGTTGAAGGAGTTTAGCTGAGCTTAATGCTGGAAATGCCCTCTATGGAGCCAGCCAGTAGCGCCCGAGCTTTATGCCGGACTGCTTCCGAGGTGGTGCACCACCCCGACTGTGGGCCGATTTTTTGTCAATATTTTTGATTGGTGCAATTTATTCTCTGTCAAGATATATAGCCAGTAGCCCTCAAGGTGTGTATCGGTTTAAAACCCGAGATGCACTTGAAGGATGACGTAAGACCGTTGATCCCAGTAGCCACTGAGACTCAGGTTGATTTGCAAAATCGGCCTGAGGATCAAGTCCTAGCTCGGCAGAATACTTCGGGACACAAAAAGCGGCGTGCTCAGTCCTCGAGACTCAGGTTGGGTGCGGCCGACCAACCTGAGGATCAAAATCTCCTCGGCAACTGTATTGCACTTAAAAAATTTTGCATTGAGTAGGCAATGCAGTAGCCCCCGAGACATTGGTCGGGTGGCAACACCAGATCAGGGGATCGATGTGCCCCTTTAATATTTGTAAATAATAAGCCCGAAACCCAGTAGCCCCCGAGCCTTAATGCGGGCACGGGTGGCCGAATTAAGGATCAATATCGATAGTAAAATCACAAATTATGTGTAATGACTCTATGTATCCAAGTACTTTACGTCATTAATGCTCGGATCCGCATTGTACAAAACTTTGTTGACCGACCGTCAGCTTCCACCTCCTCGGCCAGTAGCCGAGGAGTGCTTGTCCTACTTTATAAAGCCTTTATGAGGGCAAAGATTTACGACAAACAAGGCAATCTGGCCATACGGTTTTATAAACAAAGGTACGCAGAGAGATATGTTATATTACTGTTTAACATAAGAAATGTCTTCCAAAGAAAATAGTCCCGCTATCGGTTCCTTTCTTTGGGTTGTCATGCTAAGCATGATCATGAAACCTCAACTCTAATGTAAGAGCAAAATATCGAGGATTTAGTTTGGGAGGCCAGTTAATAGCCCCCGGTAGTGTTCGGCGACAGTCGAGGTCAAGCCGTAAACACTTGGCCATTGTTATGAATGGCCCGTCATTTAACACAGTCATCAGATCGCTGACCAGTTTACGCTTATTATGACAGTCAGTTTTCGGCTTTTTCCACTGAGGTGCTTAACCGTGTGAGCTAGAAGCACAATCGCAGTGGTTCTCCCTTTGCACGCCTAGCCGAACAAAGCGGAACGTAGGAAGCAAGTGCAGGAGCCAGGCAACCCAACTATTGACCGAAGACACAATTCGAAACCGGTGCATATATAGCAATATCCGAGAATATTTGCGCCGAATCTATAAAGGTGTCCTGCATTGCACTGTGAGACTTGTGCTGAAAACACACAAATAGTTTAAAAGTGCCATAAGCTTGGAAAACCAAAAAACGTCAGTAAAAACTTGACATCCGAACAAGATCAAGTGTTCGGTGCCAATCCAAAAGTTGGTCTTAGAAAAAAAGAGTGCTCCTGTCGTGCTTTAACATTACACATCTGATCTCAAGACTTCAAGCGGGTCAGCCTACGGCTGCAGCCTCCTATCCCGAAGGTGGAGTGCTTCTCGTTAGACCAGTTTAGCGAACTAAACTCGAGCGGTCACTAGAGAGAAAATGGGATATCTGGCTGTTGACCACACACTCACATCGAAAAAGGAGCGATAGAAAAAGACTTTGCAACGAACAAGAAGAAAACACATTTACTATAAAATAGTTCATATAAATTTTAAGAGGCCCCAAGTGACTTGGGTGAAAGATTTTATGTATAATGATTGTATGTACCGAAGTGCTTATATCATATCTTTGTTCAACCGAACTTTAAACGCGTCTTAACCGACTGTCGGCTTCTCCCTCTTCGGTCAAGGACTGAAAAGTGTTATGTACTCCACCTGTCAAGAATATCGACAGTGTTTCCGATAACCAGGCAACCGGGCCATAAGGCTGTAACAGACAAAGCACGCTCAGGGAACTTATGTTATATTACAGACGAAGTGTAAGAAGCATCTTCGAAGAAAATAGTACCCCCACCGATACCTTTCTTCGGTGCTCATTATTACTATGAGACTTGTGCAATAGATTTTTTGTACTCATGAGTTCTGTTGTGTGCCGACCATGATTGAAAACAATAAGAGCGCTAGCTTTCAGCTTCACCCAGTCTGAGGTCAGAGCTCGGAGGACCCGGTCGTGACAATCGCAGAGGTGCTCCTTTTACTCCCTAGCCGAACAATCGGGAACGTAGGGGTAAGCACAGGAGCCAGGCAACCCAGCTTGCAAATCGCTTAAGTCAATATGGTGCATATTGTGGCGTAATACATGAACAAGGAACGAAGCCGTACAAGTATAATCATATGCAAGAGGAAAAGCTTGATAAAGGAAGCCCCCAAATAAATGGGGTATTTGAATATGTGTGTCACAAACAAAGTTTGGACAAGGAAATTTTTTACAAGCAACTTTTTTCCAAAAAAGTATAATGCTTGGTCGAACCGAACACAAGTTAAAAATTAAAACTTTAAGCATGAAAGCGACTTAGCTAGTTAATGTGTTCGACATTGATGACGCGGTCCGAGCATGATGCGGGACGAGGTTCCATCCCCCAAGCCGGTCCCGAGGTGGCGGAGCGGAGAGCTCGACACGCCAAAGTGGTGACATAGCACCGACAGAATGATGCCGAAGTCCCCGGATCATTTTCCTGTGCACAAAAAAAGTGCCGATCGGAGATAATAGTAATAATAATTAAAAAATTGTTGCATAATAAATAATTTATGCAAAGTGAGTAATAAAAGAAATATGGCCTGGCGCCGAAGTCAATGTCGATGCAATGCGTCGGCGTGATGCGGTAAAGGCGTGGCAAAGCCTGAATTCACAGGTCGGTCCGAGTTCCGGATGCGGCGTTCGCCGGACTATGTACGAAAACTAACCGAACTACCACGCGACCGTCGTTAATGCGTCCATCATTTGATAGACTTGTGTACAGATGATGGACAAACCAGAGTAATAATTCCTTGGGAAAAATAAACCCAAACAAGCAAAAAATACTAGGATTAATATCACCTGGTTTATTTGTTGTAGCAATCCGAAGAAAGGTGATTCCCAAAATTGGGACTCGATCCGCACACCCATTTCCTGATGGGTGATAAAGCGACGGTATGGCGATGCTGGCCAAGGTTGGCTCGCCGAGGCAAAGCCCTCGGTCCAGCTATCATGACGGAGTTGGTCGGCTAGTGACGCCGAAGTCTCTGGAGTAGGTTGATGAAGAGATGGCGAAGCCCCCGGTCCAGCCGAGATGTCGAAGCCTCGATGTCAGCCGATGAGTCGAAGTAGGTCGGCGTGATGGACACTGGCTTGAAGAAGCAATAGTGGGGCCCTGCCGATGCAGGTCATGACTTGGTCGATGCCGGCTTGATGAAGTGACCGTGCGGCGATGCCGGTATGCCCGCTTCATTAATCCGTGGGGCGGCGATGTTGGTGATGATTTATCCTTCGCGATGCCGGACTCTTGTTCGGCTTGCCGAGATGATGATCCGCAGAAGTTGAGCTCGGCTCAATAAAGTGACGACGTGTCTAGCGCAGGTCGGCAGCCTTGGAGCAATATCGCCGGACTAGTTTGACACCAGCATGATGTTGAAGGCGATCTCAGGGGAGGCTTAAAAACTTACGAGCGCGTGTTTAAAAACAACGCACAATACCCTAGAAGAGAATTCCTCTAAAAAGGTTGTCCAATATCACGTTCATAAAGAAACATGAATTCGGGTTGGATCCGTATTCGCGCAGAAAACGGATCTGAAAATTGGTCCACTCATCGGAAGGTTCCCGGAGTTTGAACCGTCGGATCGAGCTGAAATTTGGAGGGGTGGTAGATATGGGAATTCCGCAGTAGATGAACGGTCCGATCTTCCAAAGTACCGCCGAGCTGGGCTCTGGAGACCACGCCCTAAACTCGTCCGGATTCCCGTCTAGATTTGATAGGGCTCCGGTATATGGTAGATTGTCGGAGATTCCTCCATCGGAACTCGACGAAATTTTGCATGGCTGTTGTAGACCGGTGTTGGTGTCAAAACCGGCAGATCTCGGGTAGGGGGTCCCGAACTGTGCGTCTAAGGCGGATGGTAACAGGAGGCAGGGGACACAATGTTTTACCCAGGTTCGGTCCCTCTTGATGGAGGTAAAACCCTACGTCCTGCTTGATTAATATTGATGATATGGATAGTACAAGAGTAGATCTACCACGAGATCAGAGAGGCTAAACCCTAGAAGCTAGCCTATGGTATGATTGTGTGTATATTATCTATCGACTAGCCTGGCCTCGGTTTATATAATGCACGAGAGGCCTAGAATAACAAGAGTCCTAGCCGAATACACTGGTGGGGAGGAGTCCTTGTCTTGATCGCCAAGTCTTGTGGAATCTTCCTTGTATGCGGCAGCTGTCCGAACTGGCCCATGAGTATGCGGCCATGGGGGTCCTCGGCCCAATCTAACAGATCAGGAGACGACGTGGAGAGTACCCCCTAGTCCAGGACACCATCACCAGCATTCAAGTTTTCAGCAAAGATTATGAACTAACCATATTCGCAATAACATTTAGGTCTCATGTTTACTCATATCAATGGCATAATCAACTAGCGAGCAATAATAATAAATCTCAGATGACAACACTTTCTCAAAACAATCATGATATGATATAACAGGATGGTATCTCGCTAGCCCTTTCTGAGACCGCAAAACATAAATGCAGAGCACCTTTAAAGATCAAGGACTGACTACACATTGTAATTCATGGTGAAAGAGATCTAGTCAAGTCATACTCAATGTAAACTAATAGTAATGAATGCAAATGACAGCGGTGCTCTCCAACTGGTGCTTTTTAATAAGAGGATGATGACTCAACATAGAAGTAAATAGATAGGCCCTTCGGAGAGGGAAGCAGGGATTTGTAGAGGTGCCAGAGCTCGATTTTGAAATAGATAAGAATAATATTTTGAGCAGTATACTTTCATTGTCAACATAACAACCGAGAGATGGCGATATCTTCCATGCTACACACATTATAGGGGGTTCCCAAACAGAATGGTAAAGTTTATACTCCCCCTCCACCAACAAGCATCAATCCATGGCTTGCTCGAAACAATGAGTGCCTCCAACTAACAACAGTCCCGGGGGAGTTTTGTTTGCAATTATTTTGATTTGATTTGCATAAAGCATGGGACTGGGCATCCCGGTGACCAGCCATTTTATCGTGAGTGAGGAGCGAAGTCCACTCCTCTTGAGAATAACCCGCATAACATGGAAGATACGGACAGCCCTAGTTGATACATGAGCTATTCGAGAATACAAAACAGAATGTTTATTTGAAGGTTTTGAGTTTGGCACATACAAATTTACTTGGAACGGAAGGTAAATACCGCATATAGGTAGGTATGGTGGACTCATATGGAATAACTTTGGGGTTTATGGAATTGGATGCACAAGCAGTATTGGCACTTAGTACAAGTGAAGGCTAGCAAAAGACTGGGAAGCGACCAACTAGAGAGCGACAACAATCATAAACATGCATTACAATTAATATACACTGAGTGCAAGCATGAGTAGGATATAATGCACCATGAACATTGTCAGGACCCCGATTCCAAGTCACATCGATCTAGCCGGTAACACCTCATATCACTTTGCGGCCTCACGCACGGTATTCCCACGGGTGTCGCCTTACCATGGCCCGGAACCGTTTGCGCCTTTTGGCTCACGTATATGATAGTGTCGCTAGCATCCATATGACAGAGAACCCGTGCCGACATGACTAGTCGTGAACCCAAAGTGGCACTAACTTACGGGGACAGGCATACATGAATCAATATCGAGCATGTCGGTCAGCAGCGTGCGAATCCGGGCTGTAGCACTGGGCTAACAGGACTCCGGAGGTCACCGCGTGACATTTCCCCGAAGGGACAGACACAGGAATGAAGTGAATCACATGCCGGCCAGTCAAGTGTTCCGGAGCAGTAGTGCTGGGCTAGCAGGACTCCGGTGAACCGGCTGTAGCGGACTACTATGGCTCATGGAAGCACAAGACTACATTTCCCCATAAGAGAGGCTACCAAGGATAGACCACTAGGTTGTCGGATCCCACACATACCAAGCATTTCAATCATACACACAATATGCTCAATATGTGCAATACAACATGGCATCACAACAAGACTCTATGACTTAGAGTATTTATTCTTTAGGCTCCGAGGAGTGAGGTAATACAAACATGGGTCTCATGACCCAACGATCATAGAATACAAGTCAGAGCACATGCGGAAGCTTAACATGTCTGAGAACAGACATCTACAAATGGAAAAGGCTAAGAAGCCTGACTATCTACCAGATCCTGCCGAGGGCACAAGAACATAGCTGAGGTATCAAGCTAAACGTCGAAGTCCACGCGGAACTACTAACGAGACTAAAGCCTCTCTGCAAAACATAAATTAAGCAAACATGAGTACAAAGGTACTCAGCAAGACTTACATCAGAACTAGCTACATATGCATCGGTATCAACAAGGGGGGTGGAGTTTTAACTGCAGCAAGCCAGCTTTGACTCAGTGGCTAACTTGAACTACGACTGCAAGCAACTCTTTTGAGGTGGCGCACACGAGTCCACATATTCACCATCCAATACACCACTATGGATCCGCTCCCGTCTCCCTACGAGAAGGCCATCCATAGCACTCACACTTATCTTGCGAGTTTTAGAGTATCCACTTTCACTTGTCTATGAACTATGCAAGGGGTCCAAGATTCCATATCCGAGGAATCCGGCTATTCGAATAGATAATGATAACCCTGCAGGGGTGTACTTCTTCACACACACTCCCACCGCTTACCACCATATACACGTCATGTATCTCGGCAACCTTCAAGCGGAAGCCTGGCGAGGGTGTCGGCCACGGCCTACCTAAACACTTAAGTCTCTAGTCCAGGTTTATCGCTTATCCAGGTTCCATCCGCAGGGAGTCCGGCCGAGGTTTCCACATACGGCCCCGAACGATGTGAACAGGGTTCCCGAGACACCAAACGGGCGCCCGGTACACCGTGCCACGGTGTATCTACCGCAACATAGCCCACCCCTAGGGTCAGCGCTACGCACGGCCGCCAACACATAACCTACAAACACCAGAAACTAGTTGCAACTCCTGGACAGAGTACTAGGGTGATTAAGAAGCCGAGAGGGTCAATTAAGGATCCCAATGAGTGGTAGTAGCTGTTCATGGATCACAGACACAGAACTCAATTCCTGAGGACGGTTTCAATGAGACAACCCACCATGTACTCCTACATGGCCTCTCACCGCTACCTTTACCAAATCGTGTTCACACACTTAGCTCTCAACGGTAGGACATGTTCATCACCATTCCAATTCATTCCCGATGAATCAGACCTGACACAACTCTAAGCAATAGCAGGCATGACAAGCAAACATGAATGAGTAGGCACATCGGGGCTCAAACAACTCCTACTCATGCTAGTGGGTTTCATCTATTTACTGTGGCAATGACAGGCCATGCAAAGGAAAGGGGTTCAACTACCGCAGCATGTAACAGTTGAAACGTTGTTGTCCTAATGCAGTAAAAGAGAGCAGGAGCGAGAGAGTGGGTTTTTATCGGAATGAACAAGGGGTTTTTGCTTGCCTGGCACTTCTGAAGATAGTAAAGCTCTTCATCGGTGTCATCGAACTCATCGCCGAAACATACACCTACCGAGGGGGAACCACCGCCGGCAAACAAGAGGGAACACAATCAATGCAATGCATGAATATGATGCATGATCATGACATGGCAATATGATGGGATTTGATCTAATGCAACTAGTAGCAGAAAGGTTTGGGTTGATTTGAACTCAAGGTTCAAATCAAATTCAAACTATGAATTCAAATAGTGCATTATCATGTTTTGGACTAGACAGTGAGGTTAAGTTGTTCAAACATGCATTAAAATGCCATATTCAGATTCCTTGGATTTTTCTGATCATTTTTCATATATAATTTATTTCATTTGGAGTTACGGTTGAATTTTTATGAATTTTAGAAGTTTATACTAATTTCTGGAATTTTCTGAATTATTTTTAATCCAAAAAACGATTAGTTGCGTTAGCAATGCGTAAGCATGACGTCAGCGGGTCAACAGGGTCGCCCAGAGTCAAACCTAACGGCTGGAACCCACTACTTAGTCTCACAGAGCTGGCTAGTGTGCCTGACATGTGGGCCTGGTCAACGGCCACGTCAGCCAGGTCAATGATGACGCGTGGGGCCACTGGATTAATCTAAAATAAATAGGGAATAAACCCAGGGTTAATTTGGGCGCGGGGCCCATATGTCAGTGAGAGAGGGGGTTAATTAGCAGGGTAATTAGTCCCTAACGACGGTGCCATGTCAGCACACCGGAGTTGAACGTCGGCGAGCACGCGAACGCGTCGGCGATGCCCGGGAACGCGCTACGGGCGGCGGTTGGACGTGCTGCGGGCACCGCGAGGAAGCCCTCGCTCGCTCGCATCCAGGGGTGCTCGCAGCTGGGCGCAGGGAGGCCGGGGTCGACGGCGGCGACCACTTGGGCGGCGGCCGGAGTTCGGGTGGTGGTGGGTTTGGCGCTACGGCTTGCGTTCGAGAAAAGTAGCAGGCTAGAGAGGCACTAGGCGTTGCTACGAGCGCAACGGCACACACACAAGACCAATTGGTCACCGAAGCCACGTCGGCGACGAGGCCAGGCGGCAGCGCGATTCGGTCGGCAAGGGGGTGACGGCTACGGGGCATAATCGAGCTCGGAGGAGGGGGTTAGACGCAGGAGCTCACAGCGCTTCGGACGGAAGGCTCGAGGGGCTCGGGGAAGGCCTGCAGACGGCGGAGCGGTGATGACGTTCATCGGAGCCCGAGGAGGAAGATGAAGCCGATGCCGGCGTTGCAATGAAGCTTCTGGATGCGTCGAGGGGGCAAGGGGATGGCAGTGGGCGCAGCAACGGCGAGTGGCGGCGGCTGCGCTCGGGTGGGTGCGTGCGAGAGGGACAGGGGAGGGGATGAGCACAGGGGGGAGGAGTGATAGGGCCCGGGGGTGCGTGGCCGTCTCCGTGGCGCTGGGAAAGAGCCTCAGGGGCATGAGGTAGGCAGGGAGGAGGTGGCGGCCTCAGCGCGCGCCGTGCCCGCCTTCGCCTCTGCCTACTGGCAGAGGTTGAAGACGACTGGCACTAGCCAGCTGGGCTGGGCCGGCTGGAGGAGCTGGGCCACTACAGTAACAGGCCAAGTGGGCTTTGCCAGGTAGGTTCCTCTCTTTCTAATTCTGTTTCTGTTTTCTATTTATGTTATTTTGTTTTGATTTAGTTTATAACCCAAATCATTTTAATAAATCCTGAAAATAATTGTGGGCATTAAATGAATTATTACAGAGGCCCTTAACTATTTTCAGAATTATTGGAGCATTTTAAAAATATTAATAGTATTTAAATGCCCCAATTCAAATACAATATGGGTTATTCAAAATCCAGAATGGCCTAAAAATATGTGCATCATTTTTGGCAGAGGTTTTCACCTTTATCAAAAATAATGAACTTTTCTAAAGGGCTTCTGGGTTTATTGAAAATATTTTTTATTTTGATCCTAACTGTATTTCATTTAGTGCTAGGGCTTGTCATCCCCATTTCAAATTTCAAACAAATATAGACATGATGCATGGATGCTTATGATACTAATTGCAATCAAATTCTAGGGCTGTGACAACTCGCCCCCACTAAACAAGAATCTCGTCCCGAGATTCAAGACGTGAGGTAAGAAGACAGAGGGGATACAAAGCTAATCACGACCTTCACGATCCAGATGTCTTTCTCGAGGATTTTGATTCATTGCATCACCTTGATCTCGACGTCTTGCTTTGAGAACTACATCCAACATGACACCGAGTAGAAAGGGAGAATTTAAGAAGAATCGACCTCCCTGAGGTTCGAGCAACTTAGGATCATCTTAATGATCACAAGATCAACTCATGGAATGAGACATAGTAACATCTCTTGAGCTGAGACACGAAGCATACACCTAGAGGGACGGAGTGAAATGGATGGCGAAGGTTCACTAGGTAGGCAACAATTCCATACTCGAATAGGATAGAGCATGAATTTCAAAGTAGCAAGAAGACATTTGCCATGATTTCATAATGTGATACCTCGGGGAAGGTGACTCGTAGAATTATTCCCTTAAGTGGCAAAAATAATTACTTTTGATTCGGAGATCATTGAAACTCTTTATACCAGCCTAAGGCAATCACAATCGAACATTTGAAGGAGTTCAAAAGAATGACATACTTGGACTAGAAAGGATGATGTAGACTCCCTTGTTGAAGACAACGCAATGGATGATTTTGCTTATCATCGGAAATGGATGGTACCCATGGTAAGTCCACTTTTGAAGATGATCCTGAACAACAACTACTGAGGTGCAAGCTGGGAACAAAATGCAAATTTTGGGAATAATTCTGGTAACTGGGGAAGAACTCAACAGTCGAGAGTGAGTCCACTGTTTGAAAAGGTTATAACATAACCGAGGAAGCTGGAAGCAAATCCCAGTTAATGCCAATGGTAAAACCTAGTGCTTGCGCGTGCTCTCAAGAACTTGAGCATCTCCATATTCATCAAGGTTTTACCAATATCCGTGGCAAGGATCCTGGCAACACGACATACCACCATGATGACTAGTGATGGATGATGCGGATACAAAGGAATATAACACCTTCTCAGATCTTCCCTTAGCGAGGCTAAGGGAACAGAATCTGGACGATCGACCGAGAGACATTTAGCACTCCGCTTCTAATGTTCTCCTTGATGTGCTAGCATAATCCATTTATAGATATGGTTTGATATCTAGAACATCAAGTAAAGGTCGGACTTTGGAAGCTCAAGAATCCATAAGGATTAACTACAGAGGTAAATCCTACGAAATCCTCATGGGAAGGTGGCCAACTTTCTTCAATCGAGATACTACAATAATAGGTCTTCCGGCTGGATGTGTTGGCCACGACATCCACTTTACCGGTTATCGAGAGACCAATATTATAGTTCTTGGAAAATGCTCCAACCATCATATCTGCCTGAGATTCAGATCTGATTGGTGTCGGGATATTCCAGACTCATCGAGTCTAGAAAGAAAAATGAAGTTTTGCAACACAAATTGACGAGATGACGTTGCGAGATTCTCGGGGAATGAACTACGATAGTAAGCTCCAAAACATGAGGCAGTTCTGCTACAAGCGTGTGAACACCTTGTCCTAGACAAGCATGGCCACCTGGTAGTCTTACAACGAAACACTACCGAGTTCAGGAGGGAACCATCAACGAGGATATCGAAGTCCTTGCGTAAGTCTAGCTCCTAAGAAGAAACTTCTTCTCCTTGAACAAACCAATCAGTGGCTTGGTGTGCTAGGAACAGATATGGAGTGGAGGTAATTAATCTACCAAACCATAGAATACTTCGTACATATGCATGACTGATTTGGGATGATTCCAAGGGAAACAAAACAAACCTTTCTCAAATTCATGGCGGAAACTTACACCTAATGCACGTGAACTTGGAGAAAGTCACTTCTTTTATCCAAGCATAAGCTTCATGAATGGAACACGAAGGCATTGCTTACAAGGTTTTCAACACTAGGTTGATGTTCAACATGAATCATGGGGAAGACAAAATGTTGCTGATGGGCTCAACAACAACTCATCGAAATTTCCATACCACTGGACTTCCACCATCATGTGAACACGGTGATAGCATTGGTCAGACCAAAAGATGTAATGGTGTATTCTCGAGGGATCAACCACGAGTAAGACAACACTACGAACATCGTTGGTTCTGATTTGACTTGACGATAGCCCATACTCAAGTCAAAGTTTTGACAAGACAATAGATCCAACAACTGATCACGAGGACCAATTGGTGAAGATATCATCTTTCTTCAACACACACACACAACACAAAGATATCCCTTCAGAAAGAACCAAATTCGGCAAAGCCTTTTATCTGCCAACTCTCCAAGTTGTTGTTTAGCTTAACCATCTAGCTCAGGGGTATCCAACACAGATTCTTGGAGAAGGGGTGGTTTATAGAAAAACCAACATGATCACGAACTCAACATAGCGATCAGGGAACAACCTGGTAATACTTCCGAGAAGATATTCGGAAAATCATGAACCACCGATATGTTATTAAGCTCGAGAAGAATCTTGCTTTTCAGGGCAAGACGATATGATCAAGGAGCGAGGGATTGTCACAATCCTAACTCATTGGTCGATGAGTGCACCCGGAGATATGGACTAGGTAGCACGATCAATCTTAGAATGGTAGCTCAAAAACCAACACGCTAGGAATAAGAATATTGTCCATTTACTACAAAGCAACGAGTTGCTCGGAGTATTGATTTCACACATCACAATTCACTTGTCGGCATTCCGGTTACAACAACACGGAACCGAGGAATGAATAATGACGGCGAGAAATATCACTGCATCAAGAGTTCATAGGAGGTTGTGCAATTCCTATGATATTCCTGACATAAAGAGGGCAATACTTAAGGGTTGAACAGAATCAAAAGCTGGATTGTCACTTTGATCTGCAGAATACAACTGCTTTGACCCAATCCTGGATATGGATGAGGTACTGGAGTTTGTTTCTCCTAGTCATTCCGGAATGGAATGGCTTGACGGATCACATGAATAATAGGCATCGATAACACCAATGCACAACTACTCTTGACCAACAATTGATGGACGAGGTTCAGAATACAACTAAAGAGGAACAACTCAAAGGAACATATAATTTTTCTTAGTTATGGTTGCATGGATTAGCATGTTATTTCTTCCGGATAACCCATGCAGAAAGGTAGGACTGGCAGATTCACAATGCAGAAGGGAGAACTCATCAAGAGCACTCTGGTTGTGATCTTTTGATCCAACAAACTTCTGCCATAAGTGGTTCATAGTATTTGGAAGGAGGAAATACCACGGATCTCGAGGACTATCACAAAGGTTACTAATATCCTAAAGGAACTAGCAACACTATCAACATGAGATAAGTAGGGGAATCTCGGGTTCAAGAACCCATGAATAGAATACCTACCACTAGATGGCATCACGGGATGCTTTCGAGAATGGTGGCCAGAATTATCACACCGGGAACACAAAACATGGCTAGATTACTAGGTGACTCCTTACAACACCTAGGGTCATAATAATAGCTCCAACATATATGTCAAGGCAACGGAGTACCTCAACTCACCGATTAGTGTGGATAAACTGGCCCACAGGAACATCGAAAACCAGAGGGAAAGGATTTTGCAAATGCATCAGATTGTTTGGAAACCTGGGACGACTCAGACAGCATAACGGCTGTAAATGCTCAAAAAGTTTTGAGACATCCTGCAAATTGGTGGCATAACCACTCAGAAGCACAATATCAAGGTTCTGAGACCAACTATGAACACACGGAAGTAGTAGGAACTGAACTGAGGCTTAAATCCATCAATCCTATAAGTCTCTATTATAGTAACTCATCATCCTGATAGATAGATGAGAAGGCCTAGTTCTTAATCCCCGTAGAAGAGAAGAGGTTGACTCAGATCAGAAGGCCATGAGGTATAAGAAGTAAAAAGAGCCTTACGTTCCCTTCCACAATCAATTCCCTTATATAACTAAAGCATTTCTAGACTCAACTTCGACCAGTTTGGCTTGGTAATCCTACAGGCAGTCAGGCTCTGATACCAAACGCTGTCAGGACCCCGATTCCAAGTCACATCGATCTAGCCGGTAACACCTCATATCACTTTGCGGCCTCACGCACGGTATTCCCACGGGTGTCGCCTTACCATGGCCTGGGACCGTTTGCGCCTTTTGGCTCACGTATATGATAGTGTCGCTAGCATCCATATGACAGAGAACCCGGGCTGACATGACTAATCGTGAACCCAAAGTGGCACTAACTTACGGGGACAGGCATACATGAATCAACATCGAGCATGTCGGTCAGCAGCGTGCGAATCTGGGCTGTAGCACTGGGCTAACAAGACTCCGGAGGTCACCGCATGACATTTCCCCGAAGGGACAGACACAGGAACGAAGTGAATCACATGTCGGCCAGTCAAGTGTTCCGGAGCAGTAGTGCTGGGCTAGCAGGACTCCGGTGAACCAGGCTGTAGCGGACTACTATGGCTCATGGAAGCACAAGACTACATTTCCCCATAAGAGAGGCTACCAAGGATAAACCACTAGGTTGTCGGATCCCACACATACCAAGCATTTCAATCATACACACAATATGCTCAATATGTGCAATACAACATGGCATCACAACAAGACTCTACGACTCAAAGTATTTATTCTTGAGGCTCCGAGGAGCGAGGTAATACAAACATGGGTCTCATGACCCAACAATCATAGCATACAAGTCAGAGCACATGCGAAAGCTTAACATGTCTGAGAACAGACATCTACAAATGGAAAAGGCTAAGAAGCCTGACTATCTACCAGATCCTGCCGAGGGCACAAGATCATAGCTGAGGTATCAAGCTCAACGTCGAAGTCCACGCGGAACTACTAGCGAGACTGAAGGCTCTCTGCAAAACATAAATTAAGCAAACATGAGTACAAAGGTACTCAGCAAGACTTACATCAGAACTAGCTACATATGCATCGGTATCAACAATGGGGGTGGAGTTTTAACTGCAGCAAGCCAGCTTTGACTCAGTGGCTAACTTGAACTATGACTGCAAGCAACTCTTTTGAGGTGGCGCACACGAGTCCACATATTCACCATCCAATACACCACTATGGATCCGCTCCCGTCTCCCTACGAGAAGGCCATCCATAGCACTCACACTTATCTTACGAGTTTTAGAGTATCCACTTTCACTTGTCTATGAACTATGCAAGGGGTCCAAGTTTCCATATCCGAGGAATCCGGCTATTCGAATAGATAATGATAACCCTGCAGGGGTGTACTTCTTCACACACGCTCCCACCACTTACCACCATATACACGTCATGTATCTCGGTAACCTTCAAGCGGAAGCCTGGCGAGGGTGTTGGCCACGGCCTACCTAAACACTTAAGTCTCTAGTCCAGGTTTATCGCCTATCCAGGTTCCATCCGCAGGGAGTCCGGCCGAGGTTTCCACATACGGCCCCGAACGATGTGAACAGGGTTCCCGAGACACCAAACGGGCGCCCGGTACACTGTGCCACGGTGTATCTACCGCAACATAGCCCACCCCTAGGGTCAACGCTACGCACGGCCGCCAACACATAACCTACAAACACCAGAAACTAGTTGCAACTCCCGGACAGAGTACTAGGGTGATTAAGAAGTCGAGAGGGTCAACTAAGGATCCCAATGAGTGGTAGTAGCTGTTCATGGATCACAGCCAGCTTTGGAGTTACGGTTGAATTTCTATGAATTTTAGAAGTTTATACTAATTTCTGGAATTTTCTGAATTATTTTTAATCCAGAAAACGATTAGTTGCGTCAGCAATGCATAAGCATGACGTCAGCGGGTCAACAGGGTCGCCCAGAGTCAAACCTGACGGCTGGGACCTGCTAGTCAGTCTCACAGAGCTGGCTAGTGTGGCTGACATGTGGGCCTGGTCAACGACCACGTTAGCCGGGTCAATGATGACGCGTGGGGCCACTGGATTAATCTAAAATAAACAGGGAATAAACCCAGGGTTAATTTGGGCGCGGGGCCCATATGTCAGTGAGAGAGGAGGTTAATTAGCAGGGTAATTAGTCCCTAACGACGGTGCCATGTCAGCACGCCGGAGTTGAACGTCGGCGAGCACGCGAACGCGTCGGCGATGCCCGAGAACGCGCTACGGGCGGCGGTTGGACATGCTGCGGGCACCGCGAGGAAGCCCTCGCTCGCCCGCATCCAGGGGTGCTCGCAGCTGGGCGCAGGGAGGCCGGGGTCGACGTCGGCGACCACTTGGGCGGCGGCCGGAGTTCGGGTGGTGGTGGGTTTGGCACTACGGCTTGCGTTCGAGAAAAGTAGCAGGCTAGAGAGGCACTAGGCGTTGCTACGAGCGCAACTGCACACACACAAGACCAATTGGTCACCATAGCCACGTCGGTGACGAGGCCAAGCGGCAGCGCGATTCGGTCGGCAAGGGGGCAACGGCTACGGGGCATAATCGAGCTCGGGGGGAGGGGGGTTAGACGCAGGAGCTCATAGCGCTTCGGACGGAAGGCTCGAGGGGCTCGAGGAAGGCTTGCAGACGGCGGAGCGGTCATGACGTTCGTCGGAGCCCGAGGAGGAAGATGAAGCCGATGCCGGCGATGCAGCACGTACGGGCTCGAGTGTGTCAGCTTGGAGACGTCGGGCGTTGCAATGAAGCTTCTGGATTCGTCGAGGGGGCGAGGGATGGCAGTGGGCGCAGCAACGGCGGCTGCGCTCGGGTGGGTGCGCGCGAGAGGGACAGGGGAGGGGATGAGCACGGGGGGAGGAGTGATAGGGCCTGGGGGGTGCGTGGACGTCTCCGTGGCGCTGGGAGAGAGCCTCAGGGGCGTGAGGTAGGCAGGGAGGAGGTGGCGGCCTCAGCGCGCGCCGTGCCCGCCTTCGCCTCTGCCTACTGGCAGAGGTTGAAGACGACTGGCACTAGCCAGCTGGGCTGGGCCGGCTGGAGGAGCTGGGCCACTACAGTAACAGGCCAGGTGGGCTTTGCCAGGTAGGTTCCTCTCTTTCTAATTATGTTTCTGTTTTCTATTTATGTTATTTTGTTTTGATTTAATTATAACCCAAATCATTTTAATAAATCCTGAAAATAATTGTGGGCATTAAATGAATTATTACAGAGGCCCTTAACTATTTTCAGAATTATTGGAGCATTTTAAAAATATTAATAGTATTTAAATGCCCCAATTCAAATACAATATGGGTTATTCAAAAATCCAGAATGGCCTAAAAATATGTGCATCATTTTTGGCAGAGGTTTTCACCTTTATCAAAAATAATGAACTTTTCTAAAGGGCATTCTGGGTTTATTGAAAATATTTTTTATTTTGATCCTAACTGCATTTCATTTAGTGCTAGGGCTTGTCATCCCCATTTCAAATTTCAAACAAATATAGACATGATGCATGGATGCTTATGATACTAATTGCAAACAAATTCTAGGGCTGTGACAAACATAAATATCATAGAGGCTATGTTGATTTTGTTTCAACTACATGCGTGAATGCTACCTCTTGAGCACTGTGTTGGTTTTCCCCGAAGAGGAAGGGATGATGCAGCAAAGTAGCGTAAGTATTTCCCTCAGTTTTTGAGAACCAAGGAATCAATCCAGTAGGAGGCTATGCGCGAGTTCCTCGTACCTGCACAAAACAAATAAATCCTCGCAACCAACGCAAATAGGGGTTGTCAATCCCTATAAGGCCACTTACGAGAGTGACATCTGATAGATATGATAAAGATAATATTTTGGTATTTTTGTGATAAATATGCAAAGTAAAATAAAGGCAAAGTAAAAAATCAAAGGAAATAACTAAGTAGTAGGAGATTAATATGATAGAGATAGACCCGGGGGCCATAGGTTTCACTAGTGGCTTCTCTCGAGAGCATAAGTATTCTACGGTGGGTGAACAAATTACTGTTGAGCAATTGACAGAATTGAGCATAGTTATGAGAATATCTAGGTATGATCATGTATATAGGCATCACGTCCGAGACAAGTAGACCAACTCCTGCCTGCATCTACTACTATTACTCCACTCATCGACCGCTATATCAAGCATGCATCTAGAGTATTAAGTTAAAAACAGAGTAACGCCTTAATCAAGATGACATGATGTAGAGGGATAGACTCATGCAATATGAAGAAAACCCCATCTTGTTATCCTCGATGGCAACAATACAATATGTGCCTTGCTTCCCCTACAGTCACTGGGAAACGACACCGCAAGATTGAACCCAAAGCTAAGCACGTCTCCCATTGCAAGAAAGATCAATCTAGTAGGCCAAACCAAACTGATAATTCAAAGAGACTTGCAAAGATAACCAATCATACATAAAAGAATTCAGAGAAGATTCAAATATTATTCATAGATAGACTTGATCATAACCCCACAATTCATCGGTCTCAACAAACACACCACAAAAAGAAGATTACATCGAATAGTTCTCCACAAGAGAGGGGGAGAACATTGTATTGAGATCCAAAAAGAGAGAAGAAGCCATCTAGCTACTAACTATGGACCCGTAGGTCTGAGGTAAACTACTCACACTTCATCGGAGGGGCTATGGTGTTGATGTAGAAGCCCTCCGTGATCGATGCCCCCTCCGGCAGAGCTCCGGAACAGGCCCCAAGATGGGATCTCGTGGATACAGAAAGTTACGGCGGTGGAATTAGGGTTTTGGCTCCGTATCTGGTCGTTTGGGGGTACGTAGGTATATATAGGAGGAAGGAGTACGTCGGTGGAGCAACATGGGGCCCACGAGGGTGGAGGGCGCGCCCCCTACCTCGTGGCCTCCTCTTTTCTTTCTTGTTCGTTGAGAAAATCACGTTCCCAAAGGTTTCATTCCGTTTGGACTCCGTTTGATATTCTTTTTCTTCGAAACCCTAAAATAGGCAAAAAAACAACAATTCTGGGCTGGGCCTCCGGTTAATAGGTTAGTCCCAAAAATAATATAAAAGTGGATAATAAAGCCCAATAATGTCAAAAACAGTAGATAATATAGCATGGAGTAATCAAAAATTATAGATACATTGGAGACGTATCAAGCATCCCCAAGCTTAATTCCTGCTCGTCCTCGAGTAGGTAAATGATAAAAACAGAATTTTTGATGTGGAGTGCTACCTGGCATAATTTTAATGTAGTTCTTCTTAATTGTGGTATGAATATTCAGATCCGAAAGATTCAAGACAAAAGTTCATATTGACATAAAAATAATAATACTTCAAGCATACTAACTAAGCAATTATGTCTTCTCAAAATAACATGGCCAAAGAAAGTTCATCCCTACAAAATCATATGGTTTAGCCATGTTTCATTTTCGTCACACAAGAATGCTCTCATCATGCACAACCCCGATGACAAGCCAAGCAATTGTTTCATACTTGAGTACGCTCAAACCTATAAACTTTCACGCAATATATGAGCGCGAGCCATGGACATAGCACTATGGGTGGAATAGAATATAATGAGGGGGTTATGTGGAGAAGACAAAAAAGGAGAAAGTCTCACATCAACGAGGCTAATCAATGGGCTATGGAGATGCCCACCGATTGATGTTAATGCAAGGAGTAGGGATTGCCATGCAACAGATGCACTAGAGCTATAAATGTATGAAAGCTCAACAAAAGAAACTAGTGGGTGTGCATCCAACTTGCTTGCTCACGAAGACCTAGGGCACTTGAGGAGGCCCATTGTTGGAATATACAAGCCAAGTTCTAAAATGAAAAATTCCCACTAGTATATGAAAGTGACAAAACAAGAGACTCTCTAACATGAAGATTAAGGTGCTACTTTGAAGCACAAGTGTGGCAAAGGATAGTAACATTGTCCCTTCTCTCTTTTTCTCTCATTATTTTTTTGGGCCTTCTATTTGTATGGCCTTTCTCTCTCTCTTTTTTCTCACTTGGGACAATGCTCTAGAAAATGATGATCATCACACTTCTATTTATTTACAACTCAATGATTACAACTCGATACTAGAACAAAAGATGACTCTATATGAATGCCTCCGGCGGTGTACCAGGATATGCAATGGACCAAGAGTGACATGTATGAAAGAATTATGAATGGTGGCTTTGCCACAAATACTATGTCAACTACATGATCATGCTAAGCAATATGACAATAATGAATGTGTCATGATGAACGGAATGCTGGAAAGTTGCATGGCAATATATCTCGGAATGGCTATGGAAATGCCATAATAGGTAGGTATGGTGGCTGTTTTGAGGAAGATATAAGGAGGTTTATGTGTGAAAGAGTGTATCATATCACGGGGTTTGGATGCACCGACGAAGTTTGCGTCAACTCTCAATGTGAGAAAGGGCAATGCACGTTACCGAAGAGGCTAGCAAGGATGGAAGGGTGAGAGTGCGTATAATCCATGGACTCAACATTAGTCATAAAGAACTCACATACTTATTGCAAAAATCTACAAGTCATCAAAAACCTTGGTACTACGCGCATGCTCCTAGGGGGATAGATTGGTAGGAAAAGACCATCGCTCGTCCCCGACCGCCACTCATAAGGAAGACAATCAAATAACAACTCATGTTTCAAATTTGTTGCATAATGTTTACCATACGTGCATGCTATGGGACATGCAAATTTCAACACAAGTATTTCTCAATTTCACAACTACTCAACTAGCACGACTTTGATATTATTACCTCCATATCTCAAAACAATCATCAAGGATCAAACTTCTCTTAGTATTCAAAACACTCTTAAGAAATTTTTACTAACTTTGAATACCTAGCATATTAGGATTTTAAGCAAATTATCATGCTATTAAGACTCTCAAAATAATCTAAGTGAAGCATGAGAGATCAATAGTTTCTATAAAACAAATCCACCACCGTGCTCTAAAAGATATAAATGAAGTACTAGAGCAAAAACTATATAACTCAAAAGATATAAGCAAAGCACATAGAGTATTCTAACAAATTCCAAATTATGTATGGCTCTCTCAAAAGGTGTGTACATCAAGGATGATTGTGGTAAACTAAAAAGTAAAGACTCAAATCATACAAGACGCTCCAAGAAAAACACATATCATGTGGCGAATAAAAATATAGCTCCAAGTAAAGTTACCGATAGAAGTAGACGAAAGAGGGGATGCCTTCCGGGGCATCCCCAAGCTTTGGCTTTTATGTGTCCTTAGATTATCTTGGGGGTGCCATGGGCATCCCCAAGCTTAGGCTCTTGCCACTCCTTGTTCCATAATCCATCAAATCTTTACCCAAAACTTGAAAACTTCACAACACAAAATTTAAAGTAGAAAATCTCGTGAGCTCCGTTAGCCAAAGAAAATAAAAGACCACTTCAAGTTACTGTAATGAACTCATTATTTATTTATACTGGTGTTATACCTACTGCATTCCAACTTCTCTATGGTTTATAAACTATTTTACTAGCCATAGATTCATCAAAATAAGCAAACAACACAAGGAAAACAGAATCTGTCAAAAACAGAACAGTCTGTAGTAATCTGTAGCTAGGGCAAGATCTGGAACCCCAAAAATTCTAAAATAAATTTCTGGCCGTGAGGAATTTATCTATTAATCATCTGCAAAAATAATTAACTAAATATCACTTTCCAAATAAAAATGGCAGCAGTTCTCGTGAGCGCTTAAGTTTCGGTTTTTTACAGCAAGTTCAACAAGACTTTCCCCAAGTCTTCCCAACGGTTCTACTTGGCACAAACACTAATTAAACACAAAAAACACAACCAAAACATAGGCTAGATAAATTATTTATTACTAAACAGGAGAGAAAAGCAAGGAATAAAAATAAAATTGGGTTGCCTCCCAACAAGCGCTATCGTTTAACGCCCCTAGCTAGGCATAATAAGCAAGAATAGATCTAGGTATTGCCATCTTTGGTAGGCAATCCATAAGTGGCTCTCATAATAGATTTATAAGGTAATTTAATTTTATTTCTAGGAAAGTGTTCCATGCCTTTCCTTAATTGAAATTGGAATCTAATATTTCCTTCCTTCATATAAATAATTGCACCAATCGTTCTAAGGAAAGGTCTACCAAGAATAATAGGACATGAAGGATTGCAATCTATGTCAAGAACAATAAAATCTACGGGCACATAATTCCTATTTGCAACAATAAGAACATCATTAATTTTTCCCATAGGTTTCTTAATAGTGGAATCCCCAAGGTGCAAGTTTAGAGAGCAATCATCAAAATCACGGAAACCTAACAAATCACATAAAGTCTTTGGAATCATCGAAACACTAGCACCCAAATCACATAAAGCATAGCATTCATGATCTTTAATTTTAATTTTAATAGTTGGTTCCGACACATCATAAAGTTTTCTAGGGATAGAAACTCCCAATTCAAGTTTTTCTTCATAAGATTGCATCAAGGCATCAACGATATGTTTAGTAAACGCTTTATTTTGACTATAAGCGTGAGGAGAATTTAGCACGGATTGCAACAAGCAAATACAATCAATCAAAGAGCAATTTTCATAGTTAAATTCCTTGAAATCCATAATAGTGGGCTTAGCAACATCTAAAGTTTTAATTTCTTCAATCTCACTTTTATCAAATTTATCATCAAGCTCAACAAATTCCGAATTCTTAGAACGCCTTCTAGGTAAAGGTGGGTCATATTCAGTCCCATAATTATCAAGATTCATATTGCAAAACAAAGATTTAATAAGGGACACATCAATAACTTTTAGATCTTCATCTTTATTTTCATAGGACCTAGAAGAACATGCTCTTATAAAGGCATCTTTCTTAGCACGCATCCTAGCGGTTCTTTCTTTGCACTCATCAATGGAAATTCTCATGGCTTTGAGAGACTCATTGATATCATGCTTAGGTGGAATATATCTAAGTTTCAAAGAATCAACATCAAGAGAAATTCTATAAACGTTCCTAGCCAAATCATCAATCTTAAGCAATTTTTCTTCAATCATAGCATCTAAATTCTTTTGCAAAGTAATAAATTCTTTAATATTAGATTCAAAATCAGAGGGCATCTTATTATAATTTACATAAGAATTGTTGTAGGAATTACCATAATTATTAGAGGGATTACTAGGATAAGGCCTAGGATTAAAATTTCCTCTATACGCGTTGTTACCAAAATTGTTCCTACCAACAAAATTCACATCCATAGATTCATTATTATTCTCAATCAAAGTAGACAAGGGCATATCATTGGGATCAAAAGAAACACTCTTATTAGCAAATAATTTCATAAGTTCATCCATCTTTCCACTCAAAACATTAATTTCTTCTATCGCATGCACCTTTTTATTAGTAGATCTTTCAGTATGCCATTGGGAATAATTAACCATAATATTATCTAGGAGTTTAGTAGCTTCTCCTAAAGTGATTTCCATAAAAGTGCCTCCCGCGGCCGAATCTAAAAGATTTCTAGAAGCAAAATTCAATCTGGCATACAAATTTTGTATAATCATCCACAAATTTAAACCATGAGTAGGGCAATTACGTATCATTAGTTTCATTCTCTCCCAAGCTTGTGCAACATGTTCATGATCAAGTTGCTTAAAGTTCATAATATCGTTTCTAAGAGAGATGATCTTAGCGGGAGGAAAATACTTAGAGATAAAAGCATCTTTGCACTTGTTCCATGAATCAATACTATTTTTAGGCAAAGACGAAAACCAAGCTTTAGCACGATCTCTAAGCGAAAAAGGAAATAGCTTCAATTTAACAATATCATTATCCACATCTTTCTTCTTTTGCATGTCACACAAATCAACGAAGCTATTTAGATGGGTAGCGGCGTCTTCACTAGGAAGGCCGGAAAACGGATCTTTCATGACAAGATTCAGCAAAGTAGTATTAATTTCACAAGATTCAGCATCGATAAGAGGAGCAATCAGAGTGCTAATAAAATCATTGTTGTTGGTATTGGTGAAGTCACACAATTTAGTATTATCTTGAGCCATCGTGACAAGCAAGCAAACTAACACACGAGCAAACAAAAAGCAAGCGGGCAAAAAGAGGCAAATAGAGAAAGAGAGGGAGGATAGAGAGAGAGAGAGGGGGGCGAATAAAACAGCAAGGGTGAAGTGGGGGGAGGAAAACGAGAGGCAAATGGCAAATAATGTAATGCGGGAGATAAGGGTATGTGATGGGTACTTGGTATGTTGACTTTTGCGTAGACCTCCCCGACAACGGCGCCAGAATCCTTCTTGCTACCTCTTGAGCACTGCATTGGTTTTCCCCGAAGAGGAAGGGGTGATGCAGCAAAGTAGCGTAACTATTTCCCTCAGTTTTTGAGAACCAAGGTATCAATCCAGTAGGAGGCTACGCGCGAGTCCCTCGTACCTGCACAAAACAAATAAATCCTCGCAACCAACGCAAATAGGGGTTGTCAATCCCTATAAGACCACTTACGAGAGTGAGATCTGATAGATATGATAAAGATAATATTTTTGGTATTTTTGTGATAGAGATGCAAAGTAAAATAAAGGCAAAGTAAAAAGCAAAGGAAATGACTAAGTAGTAGGAGATTAATATGAAAAAGATAGACCCGGGGGCCATAGGTTTCACTACTGGCTTCTCTCGAGAGCATAAGTATTCTACGGTGGGTGAACAAATTACTGTTGAGAAATTGACAGAATTGAGCCTAGTTATGAGAATATCTAGGTATGATCATGTACATAGGCATCACGTCCGAGACAAGTAGACTGACTCCTGCCTGCATCTACTACTATTACTCCACTCATCGACCGCTATCCAGCATGCATCTAGAGTATTAAGTTAAAAACAGAGTAACGCCTTAAGCAAGATGACATGATGTAGAGGGATAGACTCATGCAATATGAAGAAAACCCCATCTTGTTATCCTCGATGGCAACAATACAATACGTGCCTTGCTGCCCCTACTGTCACTGGGAAAGGACACCGCAAGATTGAACCCAAAGCTAAGCACTTCTCCCATTGCAAGAAAGATCAATCTAGTAGGCCAAACCAAACTAATAATTCGAAGAGACTTGCAAAGATAACCAATCGTACATAAAAGAATTCAGAGAAGATTCAAATATTATTCATAGATAGACTTGATCATAAACCCACAATTCATCGGTCTCAACAAACACACCGCAAAAAGAAGATTACATCGAATAGTTCTCCACAAGAGAGGGGGAGAACATTGTATTGAGATCCAAAAAGAGAGAAGAAGCCATCTAGATACTAATTATGGACCCGTAGGTCTGAGGTAAACTACTCACACTTCATCGGAGGGGCTATGGTGTTGATGTAGAAGCCCTCCGTGATCGATGCCCTCTCCGGCGGAGCTCCAGAACAGGCCCCAAGATGGGATCTCGTGGATACAGAAAGTTACGGCGGTAGAATTAGTGGTTTGGCTCCGTATCTGGTCATTTGGGGGTACGTAGGTATATATAGGAGGAAGGAGTACGTCGGTGGAGCAACAGGGGGCCCACGAGGGTGGAGGGCGCGCCTGGGTTGGGGGGGGGGGGTAGGCGCGCCCCCTACCTCATGGCCTCCTATTTTCTTTCTTGACGTAGGGTCCAAGTCTCCCGGGTCTTGTTCTTTGAGAAAATCACGTTCCCGAAGGTTTCATTCGGTTTGGACTCCGTTTGATATTCTTTTTCTTTGAAACCCTAAAACAAGCAAAAAACAGCAATTCTGGGTTGGGCCTCCGGTTAATAGGTTAGTCACAAAAATAATATAAAAGTGGATAATAAAGCCCAATAATGTCCAAAACAGTAGATAATATAGCATGGATCAATCAAAAATTATAGATGTGTTGGAGACGTATCAGTGAACATGTGCCAAGTCAAGCCACTCGAATCGTTCAAAAGAGGATACCACCTTATCATACCACATCACAACCATTTTAATAGCATGTTGGCATGCAAGGTAAACCATTATAAGCTCCTAGCTAATTAAGCATGGCATAAGCAACTATAATCTCTAATTGTCATTGCAAACATGTTCATTCATAATAGGCTGAATCAGGAACGATGAACTAATCATATTTACAAAAACAAGAGAGGTCGAGTTCATACCAGCTTCTCTCATCTCAATCAGTCCATCATATATCGTCATAATTGCCTTTCACTTGCACAACTGAATGATGTGAATAATAATAACAGTGCACGTGCATTGGACTAAGCTGGAATCTGCAAGCATTCAATAAACAGGAGAATACAAGGCAATATGGGCTCTTTTGTCAAATCAACAATAATGCATATAAGAGCCACTTTAACAATTTAATTATGGTCTTCTGCTATCGACCCCCAAAGAAAAAAAAGAAAAAAACTATTTACATGGGAAAGCTCCCAAAAAGCAAAAGAAGAACAAGAAATCTTTTTGGGTTTTCTTTTTAATTACTACTACAAGCATGGAAATTAAAACTAGCTAAAGGCTACAACTCATATTTTTTTGTTTTTCTTAAGGTTTATTTCAAACACACAAGAAGAAAGCATAAAAAGAGAAAATAAACTAACATGGATATTACAGTGAAAGAGTATGAGCACCGACATCTAGCAATGAGTGTGTGAACATGAATCTAATGATGGTGAGAAATACGTACTCCCCCAAGCTTAGGCTTTTGGCCTAAGTTGGTCTATTGCCACGGATGGACTGGCGGATATCCAAAGTTGTAGTTGGGGTCGTACTATGATGGATACTCAGATTGCCACTGGCTAGCAATCACCTCCGGATCCCATTGGTAATTAGACTGTCGTGGAGGATCAAATTGTGGTTCCAGCTCTGGCTCTGCAGCTGATGTAGGGTTCTGGTAGGCGTGAATGGCCTCCAACGAAACAAGGTACTTGCCTGCAGATAAATCAAACAAGGAAGGAGCAGGCATGGTAATAGTCTCATGATGATGTTTATCAAAGAACAATTTGTATTTAAGCTCATTTTCCCTATTCTTAACAATAAAATCATGTGCTACCATACTCTTATAATCTAAATAAACAGTAGGGAGAAATTTTTCTTCCTTTTCATAGTGCCTAATAGGTATGTTATAATATGCAGCAAGGCGTGAAGCATAGACACCTCCAAAGATGGGGCCCTTTGTACGGTTCAGACTTAACTGTTTGGCAATAATACCGCCCATACTAACAGAGTCGTCACGGAATAAACCATGGAACAAAATAATTATATCAGGAACACTAAGGTTTCCACAGTTTCTACCACCAATTAAGCAACGACTAGCAAATATTGCAAAGTAGCGTAAAACAGGAAAATGTATGCTAGTGATTCTTGCATCGGAAACTTTCCTAGTTTCCCCTACAGTAATAGTGTCAATGAACCCGTCCACATCTCTACGATGTGGTTCCTCTAAGCTACCCTTGAAAGGTAATTTGCAAACCCTGCAAAATTCATATAGTGACATCTTCTTAACCATGTCATATAAATGAAACTCTACTGAAGGAGGTGATTCTTTAGGATAATAGTAGAAGTTTTGCACAAAAGTATTGGTGAGTAAGAGATACTGTTTGCGTTGCTCGCGGAGGAAGTCGGTGAGGCCTGCATTCTTAGCCAATTCATAAAAATCATCATAAATCCCGACTGCTCTCAAGAAATCATTGGAAGGCCATTCACACGGCCGAACCTCCGCGGTGCGAGGCAGATTATATTTGGGCCTCTCTGCTTCTTCATTTTGCTTTTCCTTCGAGCTTCGGCTCGATGAGCCCCTCAAAAATCTCTTCATTATTTTCTGAAAAATTCTGAATTTTTTAGTAACTTATAAAAGGGAACCAAGCTCAACAAAATTGATAGCAACTACTCCGACAAGTGCCTAGGACCTATATCATGCATTAAAACTACTTGGAACCATATAAATTTGACATGCAAGCTCAAGAACATGGTCACCTAAGCAGCACAAATTTGCAATGAATAAAGTACTAGAACAAAAACTAATTGGACCAATGGAGGAGTCACATACCAAGGAACAATCCCCCAAAGCAGTTTTGTGAGAGGTGCTTTGAGCAAGGAGATCGAAAATCGCAGCAAAATGAGCTAGAACTCGTGCTTGAGCTGGATGGTGATTTTTTTGGGAGGAAGAAGAAGTGTGGGTGCAGGAATAAGTGGAGGGGAGCCACCGTGGGCCCACGAGGCAGTGGGCACCCCCTGGACCCTCGTGGCCAGGTGCTTGCTCCCCCTGCTGTGTTCTCAGTGCCAGATATTCTCAAATATTCCATAAAAATCATATTAAATTGGCAGGGCATTTGGAGAACTTTTATTTTCGGGGTCTTTTTATATTGCACGGATAATTCAAAAAACTGACAGAAAATACTATTTTTACTTTATTTCAACTAAATAACAAAAAGTAAAAGGAGGGTACAGAAGGTTTTGCTTTCAAACTTCATCCATCTCATGCTCATCAAAAGGAATCCACTAACAAGGTTGATCAAGTCTTGTTAACAAACTCATTTCGAGTAACATGAAACCGAAGAAATTTCGAATGACACTATGTTACCTCAACGGGGATATGCACATCCCCAACAATAAGAATATCATATTTCTTCTTGACAGTAGGAAGAGGAAATTCAAAACCTCCAAAAATAATCGATGGAATTTTTCCAATAGAATTGATACTGTGGACTTGAGATTGTTTCCTCAGAAAGTGTACCATACGCTCATTACCATTAACATGAAAAGTGACATTGCCTTTGGTGCAATCAATAACCGCCCCTGCAGTATTCAAAAAGGGTCTTCCAATAATAATATACATACTATCGCCCTTGGGAATATCAAGAATAACAAAGTCCGTTAAAATAGTAATGTTTGCAACCACAACAGGCACATCCTCACAAATACCGACAGGTATAACAGTTGATTTATTAGCCATTTGCAAGGATATTTCAGTAGGTGTTAACTTATTCAAATCAAGTCTACGATATAAAGAGAGAGGCATAACACTAACACCAGCCCCAAGATCACATAAAGCAGTTCTAACATAGTTTCTTTTAATGGAGCATGGTATAGTTGGTACTCCTGGATCTCCTAGTTTCTTAGGTATTCCACCCTTAAAAGTATAATTAGCAAGCATGGTGGAAATTTCAGCTTCCGGTATCTTTCTTTTATTAGTAACAATATCTTTCATGTACTTAGCATAAGGATTCATTTTAAGCATATCAGTCAAACGCATACGCAAAAAGATAGGTCTAATCATTTCAGTAAAGCACTCAAAATCCTGATCATCCTTTTTCTTGGATGGCTTAGGAGTAAAAGGCATGGGTTTCTGAACCCAGGGCTCTCTTTCCTTACTGTGCTTCCTAGCAACAAAGTCTCTTTTATCATAACGTTGATTCTTTGATTGTGGGTTATCAAGATCAACAACAGGTTCAACTTCTACATCATTATCATTGCTAGGTTGAGCATCAACATGAACATTATCATTAACATTATCACTAGTTTCATGTTCATTACCAGATTGTGTTTATGCATCAGAAATAGAAATATCATTGGGATTCTCAGGCGTGTCAACAACAGGTTCACTAGAAGCATGCAAAGTCCTATCATTTTTCTTTTTCTTCCTCTTAGAAGGACTAGGTGCATCAATATCATTTCTCTGAGAATCTTGCTCAATTTTCTTAGGATGGCCCTCAGGATACAAAGGTTCCTGGGTCATTTTACGACCTCTAGTCATAACTCTAACAACATTATCATTTTTCTTACTATTTAATTCATTGGGCAAATCATTCTGAGCTTTAAGTATTTGTTCTACTTGAGTGGTAACCATATAAGCATGTTTACTAATGAGTTTAAGTTCACCTTTAACTCTAGACATATAATCACCCAAGTGTTCAATCATATAAGCATTTTGTTTCAATTGTCTACCAAAATAAGCATTGAAGTCTTCTTGCTTAACCATAAAGTTATCAAACTCATCCAAACATTGGCGAGCAAACTTAGTAGGAGGGATTTCAGCTTTATCATATCTATAGAGAGAATTTACCTTTACTACCGGTGTCGGGTTATCAAGACCATGTGTTTCTTCAATAGGTGATGGACTAAAACCATATATTTCTTCAACAGGCGGTAAATTAAGACCATGTATTTCTTCAATAGGTGATAAATTCTTAACATCTTCAGCTTTAATACCCTTTTCTTTCATGGATTTCTTTGCCTCTTGCATATCTTCGGGACTGAGAAATAGAATACCCCTTTTCTTCGGAGATGGTTTAGGAATAGGCTCAGGAGTTGGCTCAGGAAGTGTCCAATTATTTTCATTTGTCAACATATTATTCAATAGAATTTCAGCTTCATCTGGTGTTCTTTCCCTGAAAACAGAACCATCACAACTATCCAGGTGGTCTATGGAAGCATCGGTTAGTCCATTATAAAAGATATCAAGTATTTCATTTTTCTTAAGAGGATGATCAGGCAAAGCATTAAGTAATTAGAGAAGCCTCCCCCAAGCTTGTGGGAGACTCTCTTCTTCAATTTGCACAAAATTATATATATCCCTTAAGGCAGCTTGTTTCTTATGAGCAGGGAAATATTTAGCAGAGAAGTAATAAATCATATCCTGGGGACTACGCACACAACCAGGATCAAGAGAATTAAACCATATCTTTGCATCACCCTTTAATGAGAACGGAAATATTTTAAGGATATAAAAGTAGCGAGTTCTCTCATCATTAGTGAACAGGGTGGCTATATCATTTAATTTAGTAAGATGTGCCACAACAGTTTCAGATTCATAGCCATAAAAAGGATCAGATTCATTATATTAGGATCAATAGAGAATTCATAATCCTTATCAGTAACAAAGATAGGTGAAGTAGCATAAGCAGGATCATATTTCATTCTAGCATTCAGAGTTTTTTGTTTCAACTTAGCTAATAATTTCTTAAGATCGCTTCTATCACTGCATGCAAGAAAGTCTCTTTTAGTTTCTTCATCCATAACATAGCCCTCAGGCACAACAGGCAATTCATATTTATTAGGAGAGCCTTCATCATCACTTTCATCAATATTATCAGTTTCAATAATTTCATTCTCTCTAGCCCTAGCAAGTTGTTCATCAAGAAATTCACCAAGTGGCACAGTAGTATCAAGCATAGAAGTAGTTTCATCATAAGTATCATGCATAGCAGAAGTGGCATCATCAATAATATGCGACATATCAGAATTAATAGCAGAAGCAGGTTTAGGTGTCACAAGCTTACTCAAAACAGAAGGTGAATCAAGTGCACAACTAGATGGCAGTTCCTTACCTCCCCTCGTAGTTGAGGGATAAATTTTTGTTTTCGCATCTTTCAAGTTCTTCATAATGACCAGTAGATATAAATCCCAACTGACTCAAAGAATAGAGCTATGCTCCTCGGCAACGGCGACAGAAAATAGTCTTGATAACCCACAAGTATAGGGGATCGCAACAGTTTTCGAGGGTAGAGTATTCAACCCAAATTTATTTTGGACACAAGGGGCACCAAAGAATATTATCAAGTATTAGCAGCTGAGTTGTCAATTCAACCACACCTGGATAACTTAATATCTGCAGCAAGGTATTTAGTAGCAAAGTAATATGACAGTAGTGGTAACGGTGGCAAAAGGTAACGATAGCAAAAGTAATATTTTTGGTGTTTTATAGTGATGATAACAATAGCAACGGAATAGTAAATAAGCGAAGAACAATATATGGAAAGCTCATAGGCATTGGACCGGTGATAGAGAATTATGTCGGATGTGGTTCATCATGTAACAGTCATAACATAGGGTGACACAGAACTAGCTCCAATTCATCAATGTAATGTAGGCATGTATTCCGAATATAGTCATACGTGCTTATGGAAAAGAACTTGCATGACATCTTTTGTCCTACCCTCCCGTGGTAGCGGGGTCCTAGCGAAAACTAAGGGATATTAAGGCCTCCTTTTAATAGAGTACCGGACCAAAGCATTAACACATAGTGAATACATGAACTCCTCAAACTACGGTCATCACCGGGAGTGGTCCCGACTATTGTCACTTCAGGGTAGCCGGATCATAACACATAGTAGGTGACTATAGACTTGCAAGATAGGATCAAGAACTCACATATATTCATGAAAACATAATAGGTTCAGATCTGAAATCATGGCACTCAGGCCCTAGTGACAAGCATTAAGCATAGCAAAGTCATAGCAACATCAATCTCAGAACATAGTGATACTAGGGATCAAACCCTAACAAAACTAACTCGATTACATGAAAAATCTCATCCAACCCATCACCTTCCAGCAAGCCTACGATGGAATTACTCACGCACGGCAGTGAGCATCATGAAATTGGTGATGGATGATGGTTGATGATAACGACGGCGACAAATTCCCCTCTCCGGAGCCCCGAACGGACTCCAGATCAGCCCTCCCGAGAGTTTAGGGCTTGGCGGCGGGTCCGTATCGTAAAACGTGATGAATCTTTCTCCCTGGTTTTTTTTCTCCCCGAACATGAATATATGGAGTTGGAGTTGAGGTCGGTGGAGCTCCAGGGGGGCCATGAAGCAGGGGGCGCGCCCCCCACCCTCGTGGCTAGGGTGTGGGCCCCTGGCCTTGATTCTTTGCTAGTATTTTTATTATTTCCAAAAATAATTGATACGTCTCCAACGTATCTATAATTTTTTATTGTTCCATGCTATTATATTATCTGTTTTGGATGTTTATGGGCTTTATTATGCACTTTTATATTATTTTTGGGACTAACCTATTAACCCAGAGCCCAGTGCCAGTGCCA
Source organism: Triticum dicoccoides (assembly GCF_002162155.2). NCBI lineage: Eukaryota > Viridiplantae > Streptophyta > Magnoliopsida > Poales > Poaceae > Triticum > Triticum dicoccoides. The sequence goes on from NC_041392.1 coordinate 204,305,052, forward strand.
GTTTCTGTTTTTTCCTTGTTTTAGAGTATCGCAGAAAAGGAAAATCAAACGGAGTCCAATTGACCTGAAACTTCATGGAACTTATTTTTGGACCAGAAGAAGCCCACAGAGTATCGAAGATGGACCAGGAGAGTCCCGGGCTGCCCACGAGGGTGGGGGGCGCGCCCACCCCCCTGGGCGCGCCCCCCTGCCTCGTCGACAGCCCGAAGATCCACCGACGTACTTCTTCCTCCTATATATACCCATATACCCTAAAAGCTTTGAGGAGCAGAATAGATCGGGAGTTCCGCCGCCAGAAGCCTCTGTAGCCATCGAAAACCAATCTAGACCCATTCCGGCACCCTGTCGAAGGGGGAACCCCTCATCGGTGGCCATCTTCATCATCCCGGTGCTCTCCATGACGAGGAGGGAGTAGTTCTCCCTCGGGGCTGAGGGTATGTACCAGTAGCTATGTGTTTGATCTCTCTCTCTCTCTCTCTCGTGTTCTTGAGGTGGTACGATCTTGATGTATCGCGAGCTTTGCTATTATATTTGGATCTTATGATGTTTCTCCCCCTCTACTCTCTTGTGATGAATTGAGTTTTCCCTTTGAAGTTATCTTATCGGATTGAGTCTTTAAGGATTTGAGAACACTTGATGTATGTCTTGCCGTGCTTATCTGTGGTGACAATGGGATATCACGTGATCCACTTGATGTATGTTTTGGTGATCAACTTGTGGGTTCCGCCCATGAACCTATGCATAGGGGTTGGCACATGTTTTCGTCTTGACTCTCCGGTAGAAACTTTGGGGCACTCTTTGAAGTACTTTGTGTTGGTTGAATAGATGAATCTTAGATTGTGTGATGCATATCATATAATCATACCCACGGATACTTGAGGTGACATTGGAGTATCTAGGTGACATTAGGGTTTTGGTTGATTTGTATCTTAAGGTGTTATTATAGTACGACCTCTATGATAGATTGAACGGAAAGAATAGCTTCGTGTTATTTTACTACAGATTCTTGAATAGATCGATCAGAAAGGATAACTTTGAGGTGGTTTCGTACCCTACAATAATCTCTTCATTTGTTCTCCACTATTCGTGACTTTGCAGTGACTCTTTGTTGCATGTTGAGGGATAGTTATATGATCCAATTATGTTATTATTGTTGAGAGAACTTGCACTAGTGAAAGTATGAACCCTAGGCCTTGTTTCAACGCATTGCAATACCGTTTGTGCTCATTTTTATCATTTGTTGCCTTGCTGTTTTTATATTTTCAGATTACAAAAATCTTTATCTACCATCCATATACCACTTGTATCACCATCTCTTCGCTGAACTAGTGCACCTATACAATTTACCATTGTATTGGGTGTGTTGGGGACATAAGAGACTATTTCTTATTTGGTTGCAGGGTTGCTTGAGAGAGACCATCTTCATCCTGCGCCTCGTACGGATTGATAAACCTTAGGTCATCCACTTGAGGGAAATTTGCTACTGTCCTACAAACCTCTGCACTTGGAGGCCCAACAACGTCTACAAGAAGAAGGTTGTGTAGTAGACATCAATCTCTTTTCTGGCGTCGTTGCCGAGGAGGTTAGCGCTTGAAGGTATATCTTTAGATCTTGCAATCGGATCTTTTTGTTTCTTGTTTTATCACTAGTTTAGTCTATAAAAGAAAACTACAAAAAAATGGAATTGAGGGTACCTCATATGCTTCATCTTTTTAATACCTTTCATGAGAATAAGGATTCCGATAATTGTGCTCAAGTGCTAGAAGAAGAATGCATTAGAATGTTTGGCACTAAATCTTTGAATGATGAGCATGATTGCAATGTTGTTAGTATAAACTCTTTGAATATACATAGTACTAATGATGATTGCACTAGTTATGATGAAAATGTCTCCTATAAACATGTCAATTTTTGTGGAGTGCATTGGGTTTGCATGTACACACCAAATAGGGGAGATAGATATTGCAAGAGGCATAAGCATTTAGAAACTAAATGGTTGCAAGAAAGGCTAAATGTTATTGCTAAAAATTTAAAATTTCTTAGCCATACTTGTGAACTTTGCAATGAACATGGTAATTTAAATATCAAATGCAAATTGTTTCATGATCGAATCGTGTCCAAAAATTGTGATGACTTGATTTCCCTTGCACATTATAATGAACTTAGTTTGCTTTTGGGTTATGAAGAAATGAAATGTCAAACTAAGATCATTCCAGAATATAACCTCGAGAAATTCCTCGATATTGATCTAGAAGAAACTTATATGTATTGTGTGGTGAATTGAATTGAAAATCCTTACATTGCCAATTATATAAAGAAAAGAAAACAAAAAGAAGATGAAGAGAATACTAACGAAAGGGAAGAGACATCCCAATATCCTCCTATTATTTCTTATGATGAATCAGGTAACGAGGAGGAGCCTTCGATTCAACCAATCTCATTAATAAGGAGCTCCAAAAAGAGGATTGAACCCACACATTATGTGATGAAGAAGAAGAAAAGAAAAAGGAAGAGAGGTAAAAAGATATCTCTCCCAAATAATGTTGCTCCTATTACTGTTGTGCCTCATGAAAATATAATTGTGGAAGATGATGCACTTGATGATGATCCCATTATGCCTATTGCTTGTTGTGATTATTATGATTGGGAAGATAATGATACTTCTTATGATCTTGAAAATCTTTTTGGCACTTTCTTGTAAGAATATGATAATTGCTATACTATTGGTGCTATCCATACTATTAATGATGAGAGTGACTATGCTTATGATGTGAAAAGGCCCAAGCTTGGGGATGCTATGTTTGATGAGAATCACATGTTTGGCAATATATTTGCCGAAACTAATGTTTGTCCCAAGCTTGGGGATGCTATGTTTAATGAAGATGATATTTTTAGCCTCCCAAGTTTTGATATGCAAATTTGTTATGATGATAGCATGCCTCCTACTTATGATGATTGTATTGATGAAAGTGGCTTTGGAAGAGTGTCAACTTTAGGAAGTAGTAATACCACTATTTTGGACAATGTTGAATCTCATTATTATGATTATGAAAGTGGATTTGGAGAGGTCATGACTTTATTTAGTAATGATTCCACTATCTTGGAAGAGGTTTCAAGTGATTGTGATGAGAACAAAGTTGCTACTTATGATGATTATTGTGATGAAACTTATGCTATAAAAGGTAGTGATGATTATATTTATAAAACTTGTCATGATTATGATTACCCTTTTCTGAGCATTACTCTTTTAATGTTCAGACAATTTATAGTATTCGAGTCTCTTATGATACTCCCACTATTCCGAATGAGAAGAATTTTGCTTATGTGGAGAGTAATAAAATTTCTATGCTTGTAGATCATGAAAAGAATGCTTTATGTGATGGTTATATTGTTGAATTCATTCATGATGCTACTGAAAATTATTATGATGGAGGAATATATGCTTGTAGGAATTGCAATAATATCAAGTTTTCTCTCTATGTGTTGAAAATCTTGAGGTTATGCTTGTTTTGCCTTCCTATGCTAGTTGATTATTGTTCCCATAATTTGTTTGCTCACAAAATCCCTATGCATAGGAATAGGGTTAGACTTAAATGTGCTAGTCATATTCTTCATGATGCTCCCATTATGTTTCAATTCTTACCTTTGTGAGCATCATTGAAATCACCATGCCTAGCTAGGGGCGTTAAACGATAGCGCTTGTTGGGAGGCAACCCAATTTTATTTTTGTTCCTTGCTTTTTTTCCTGTTTAGTAATAAATAATTCATATATCCTATTTTTAGATGTAGTTTTATGTTTTAATTAGTGTTTGTGCCAAGTAAAACCTTTGGGAAGACTTGGGGAAAGTCTTTGCGATCTTGCTGTAAAACAGAAACTTTAGTGCTCACGAGATTTGCTGCCATTTTTTAATGAAGAGTGATATTTAGTTAATTATTTTTGAAGATGATTAATAGACAAATTCCCCAGGTCCAGAAATTTATTTTAGAACTTTATGAGTCCCAGAAGTATATGTTTGATACAGATTACTACAGACTATTCTGTTTTTGACAGATTCTGTTTTCTATGTGTTGTTTGCTTATTTCGATGAATCTATGAGTAGTATCGGAGGGTATGAACCATAGAGAAGTTGGAATACCTTAGATATTACACCAATATGAATTTAGAATGAGTTCACAACAGTACTTAAGTGGTGATTTATTTTCTTATACTAACGAAGCTTACGAGTTTCTGTTAAGTTTTGTGTTGTGAAGTTTTCAAGTTTTGGGTAAATATTCGATGGACTATGGAATAAGGAGTGACAAGAGCCTAAGCTTGGGGATGCCCAAGGCACCCCAATATAATCTAAGGACACCAAAAATCCAAAGCTTGGGGATTCCCCAGAAGGCATCCCCTCTTTCGTCTTCGCTCATCGGTAACTTTACTTGGAGCTATATTTTTATTCACCACATGATATGTGTTTTGCTTGGAGCGTCATTTTATTTTCTTTTGTTTTGCTTGCTGTTGAATAAAATACCAAGATCTGAAATTCTTAAATGTTATAGAGCCTTCATATAGTTGCATAATTATTCGACTACTCATTGATCTTCACTTATATCTTTCGGAGTAGTTTGTTGTTGCTCTAGTGCTTCACTTATATCTTTTAGAGCACGGCGGTGGTTCTATTTTATAGAAATAATTAATCTCTCATGCTTCACTTATATTATTTTGAGAGTCCTAAATAGCATGGTAATTTTCTTTGGTTATGAATTCAGTCCTAATATGATGGGCATCCAAGAGGGATATAATAAAAACTTTCATATAAAGTGCATTGAATACTATGAGAAGTTTGATGATTGATAATTGTTTTGAGATATGAAGAGGGTGATATTAGAGTCATGCTAGTTGAGTAGTTGTGAATTTTAGAGATACTTGTGTTGAAGTTTGTGATTCTCGTAGCATGCACGTATGGTGAACCGTTATGTGATGAAGTCGGAGCATGATTTATTTATTGATTGTCTTCCTTATGAGTGGCGGTCGGGGACGAGTGATGGTCTTTTCCTACCAATCTATCCCCCTAGGAGCATGCGCGTAGTACTTTTTTCGATAACTAATAGGTTTTTGCAATAAGTATGTGAGTTCTTTATGACTAATGTTGAGTCCATGGATTATATGCACTCTCACCCTTCCACCATTGCTAGCCTCTCTTGTGTCGTGCAATTTTTGACGGTACCATATCACCCAGCATTACCTTCCTCAAAACAGCCACCCTATCTACCTATTATGGCATTTCCATAGCCATTCTGAGATATATTACCATGCAACTTTCCACCGTTCCATTTATTATGACACGCTTCATCATTGTCATATTGCTTGCATGATCATGTAGTTGACATCGTATTTGTGGCAAAGCCACCATTCATAATTCTTCATACATGTCACTCATGAGTCATTGCACATCCCCGTACACCGCCGAAGGCATTCATATAGAGTCATATTTTGTTCTAAGTATCGAGTTGTAATTCTTGAGTTGTAAGTAAATAAAAGTGTGATGATCATCATTATTAGAGCATTGTCCCAGTGAGGAGAGGATGATGGAGACTATGATTCCCCCACAAGTCGGGATGAGACTCCGGACGAAAAAAAAGAAAAAGAAAAAGAAAGGCAAAAAAATGAGAAGGCCCAAAAAAATGAGAGAAAAAGAGAGAAGGGGCAATGCTACTATCCTTTTACCACACTTGTGCTTCAAAGTAGCACCATGATCTTCATGATAGAGAGTCTCCTATGTTGTCACTTTCATATACTATTGGGAATCTTTCATTATAGAACTTGGCTTGTATATTCCAATGATGGGCTTCCTCAAAATGCCCTAGGTCTTCGTGAGCAAGCGAGTTGGATGCACACCCACTTAGTTTCTTTTTGAGCTTTCATACACTTATAGCTCTAGTGCATCCGTTGCATGGCAATCCCTACTCACTCACATTGATATCTATTGATGGGCATCTCCATAGCCCGTTGATACGCCTAGTTGATGTGAGAATATCTTCTCCTTTTTGTCTTCTCCACAACCACCATTCTATTCCACCTATAGGGCTATGTCCATGGATCATGCTCATGTATTGCGTGAAGATCGAAAAAGTTTGAGAACATCAAAAGTATGAAACAATTGCCTGGCTTGTCATCGGGGTTGTGCATGATTTAAATATTTTGTGTGGTGAAGATAGAGCATAGCCAGACTAGATGATTTTGTAGGAGCTTTCTTTGGCCATGTTATTTTGAGAAGACATGATTGCTTAGTTACTATGCTTGAAGTATTATTATTTTTATGTCAATATTAAACTTTTGTCTTGAATCTTATAGATCTGAACACTCATGCCAAAATGAAGAGAATTACTTAGAGAAATATGTTAGGTAGCATTCCACATCAAAAATTCTATTTTTATCATTTACCTACTCGAGGACGAGCAGGAATTAAGCTTGGGGATGCTGATACGTCTCCAACATATCTATAATTTTTGATTGTTCCATGCTATTATATTATCTGTTTTGGATGTTTATGGGCTTTATTATGCACTTTTATATTATTTTTGGGACTAACCTATTAACCCAGAGCCCAGTGCCAGTTTCTGTTTTTTCCTTGTTTTAGAGTATCGCAGAAAAGGAAAATCAAGCGGAGTCCAATTGACCTGAAACTTCACGGAACTTATTTTTGGACCATAAGAAGCCCACGGAGTATCGAAGATGGACCAGGAGAGTCCAGGCTTCCCACGAGGGTGGGGGCGCGCCCCCTGCCTCGTGGACAGCTCAGAGATCCACCGACGTACTTATTCCTCCTATATATACCCATATACCCTAAAAACTTCGAGGAGCAGAATAGATCGGGAGTTCCGCCGCCAGAAGCCTCCGTAGCCACCGAAAACCAATCTAGACCCGTTCTGGCACCCTGTCGGAGGGGGAACCCCTCACCGATGGCCATCTTCATCATCCCGGTGCTCTCCATGACGAGGAGGGAGTAGTTCCCCTCGGGCTGAGGGTATGTACCAGTAGCTATGTGTTTGATCTCTCTCTCTCTCTCTCTCGTGTTCTTGAGGTGGTACGATCTTGATGTATCGCGAGCTTTGCTATTATATTTGGATCTTATGATGTTTCTCCCCCTCTACTCTCTTGTGATGAATTGAGTTTTCCCTTTGACGTTATCTTATCGGATTGAGTCTTTAAGGATTTGGGAACACTTGATGTATGTCTTGCCGTGCTTATCTGTGGTGACAATGGGATATCACGTGATCCACTTGATGTATGTTTTGGTGATCAACTTGCAGGTTCCGCCCATGAACCTATACATAGGGGTTGGCACACATTTTCGTCTTGACTCTCCAGTAGAAACTTTGGGGCACTCTTTGAAGTACTTTGTGTTGGTTGAATAGATGAATCTGTGATTGTGTGATGCATATCGTATAATCATACCCATAGATACTTGAGGTGACATTGGAGTATCTAGGTGGCATTAGGGTTTTGGTTGATTTGTATCTTAAGGTGTTATTCTAGTACGAACTCTATGATAGATTGAACGGAAAGAATAGCTTCGTGTTATTTTACTACGGACTCTTGAATAGATCGATTAGAAAGGATAGCTTTGAGGTGGTTTCGTACCCTACAATAATCTCTTCGTTTGTTCTCCGCTATTAGTGACTTTGGAGTGACTCTTTGTTGCATGTTGAGGGATAGTTATATGATCCAAATATGTTATTATTGTTGAGAGAACTTGCACTAGTGAAAGTATGAACCCTAGGCCTTGTTTCAACGCATTGCAATACCGTTTGTGCTCACTTTTATCATTAGTTACCTTGCTGTTTTTATATTTTCGGATTACAAAAACCTTTATCTACCATCCATATACCACTTGTATCACCATCTCTTCGAACTAGTGCACCTATACAATTTACCATTGTATTGGGTGTGTTGGGGACACAAGAGACTCTTTGTTATTTGGTTGCATGGTTGCTTGAGAGAGACCATCTTTATCTTATGCCTCCTACGGATTGATAAACCTTAGGTCATCCACTTGAGGGAAATTTGCTACTGTCCTACAAACCTCTGCACTTGGAGGCCCAACAACGTCTACAAGAAGAAGGTTGTGTAGTAGACATCAATAATCTCTGTGGAGTTTCTGGTCATTCCGAGAACTTTTGTTTCTGCACATAAATAACACCATGGCAATTCTGCTGAAAATAACGTCAGTCCGGGTTAGTTCCATTCAAATCATGCAAGTTAGAGTCCAAAACAAGGGCAAAAGTGTTTGGAAAAGTAGATACGATGGAGACGTATCAAGTACCGCATTTCATCCGCAGATAGATAGACAGACTGAGAGAGTAAATCAGATTCTGGAGGACATGTTGAGAGCTAGACTATGGGTCTAGTTGGGATGATAACTTGCCCTACGCGGAGTTCTCATACAACAATAGCTACCAGGCCAGTTTGAAGATGGCACCGTTCGAAGCCTTGTATGGACGAAGGTGTAGAACACCGTTAATGAGGGATGAAGTTGGAGACCGTCAGTTGTTTGGACCAGATTTGATTAAGGAGTCCGAAGAGAAGGTTAAGCTGATACGAGACGCAAGGAGGTAGTCTATGAAATTGGAGACAGAGCATATCTACGAGTGTCACCTCTGGGAGGAGTTAAGCGTTTTGGAGTTAAGGGAAAGTTAGCCCCGAGATTTGTAGGACCATACCGTGTTTTGGAACGCAATGGGGAGAGGTAGCCTACAAGTTGGAATTACCCAAAGGACTGTCAGGAGTTCATGATGTGTTTCACGTTTCCCAGTTGAAGTAGTGCCATGCTGAGATGGTTGATATCCCTCTGAGAGATACGGTGCCCTTGGAAGCAATTCAGTTGGATAGTGATTTAACCTATGAGGAGAAACCAGTTAAGATTCTCGAGTTTGCCAGCCGAGTTACTCACAGCAAGGTTATCCAGTTTTGCAAAGTTCAGTGGAGTCACCATATAGAGGATGAAGCCACCTGGGAACGAGAGGATGATCTACGCAAGGACCACCCACACCTATTTTCTAGCCAACCCGAATCTCGAGGACGAGATTCATCTCAAGGGGGGTAGGTTTGTAACATCCCAAATTTTCAATTTGGAATGTTATACATAGGTCATTCATGCATATCATATTTATTGCATTTTTGCTTTGCGATCCTCGAAATTCTAAGCAACTCAAGGACCTACGGAGAGAGTTGGGAATTTCGTTATTTTCATATTTGAGTTTTCTCAAATTTTGCAAAGAGGATCATTTGGTTTTAATTATTTTCCCCTCCGAAAATATTTCATGCTAAAATATATGAGAGGAGATAATATGAATTCTCCAAAATAAATGAAATATTAGAGGAAAAATATTAAAATCAAATAAGTTATTTTATTTGGGTTTTATTACGATTTTATTTGAATTAGGAAAAAATGTGTTTTTCAAAATTGCATTAGAGGTCTACATAAATGTTCACTTTGTCCGCAATATTATTATAGGACTGTGAAAATTTATTTCAGGATTTTTGGAGTCCGTTTAGTATTTCTTTTATTTGTTTTTCCGCCTCAGGATCTATTTAAAAAAAAGGTAACCGACTTACCGGGCCGTGTCCAACCTGGACACTTGACCCAGCCGGTCTTATAGGCCGTGCCCCCGCGACCCCGAGGCCCAGCAAGCCGCCGGCCCAGCCTGAAACCCTAGAGCGCGCCGCCGCCGCGCCTTGCCACCGCCGCCGCTTCGTCGTGCCGCCCTCCACCGCCGCCGCACGCCGCCGACCTCGCCGAGGTAGCCGCCGCCGTCGGTTTTCGCCAGAAAACCATTCGGGATTTTTTGAAACCCTAGTTCATTTTTTAGATCGGTTTCTTTTCGGGTTTTCTTGGTTTAGTTAAATAGTGGACGTTCGTCCGTACATTCGTTTTAACGAACGTTGTTCATCCGTTAGTCATAGACAGCGAACGTTTGTTCGTTAGCCTATTCATCAGTTTTCTTTTTCCAGGGTTTTTCCGCGATTATTTTCGGTCGCGATTTCTGCCCTAATCTTCTTTCTAGTATATCTTTTCGCCCGTTTATCCGAATCAGGTGAAACAAGCGCCTAGATCTTCGTCTCGAAGCCCTCTTTCTGCTTAACCAACTTGAACAAGATTTTGGTACTATAAAATTTGACTTTAGTCCAGATTAGTAATCGGATCTTGTTTCTTTCGTAGTTTGAGTTTCGTTGCTCCGTTTGTTTTGATTCTTTTTGCAAACCGGAGTTCTTCAGTTGAACTTTCTGGTTAGATCTTCTTATTTGAGTTTTACCCATGCATCTTTGCTTGATTGCTTATGTATGCTATTGTTTGTTTGCGATAGAACACCCAGAGTGCGAAGCGTGCTACTATGAGTCTTTAGGATTTGCAGATCATCAGCAAGGCAAGTAACACTTTGATCATACCCCTTTATCACCTAGTTTTTATGCATTAGTTTCAACCCTCACACATTGTATGAGTAGGATCTCTCAACATGTGGGTCTGGGAAGTAGATGATGAGGTAGAACCTATTACCTGTTTTATTATCAAACCCCTGGGAGTTACTTCTACGTTATGCTTACATTGCTATGCTATGCTCGTAGACGTGGTTTGGGTTTGAGTGTATCCATGATAGATGTGAATTGTTAATTAATGGTTCAACTTAAGGTGGCAACTTTAATACACATCTGGGTGGATTGCTTGTGGGCACCTAGAGAATCCAGTGTTGTCTTAGGATATCCCGGAGTACCCGTGTGATCATCCTACGGCCCGCCACCTAGGCTCAAAGGGATCATAAGATTATTCATGCTAGAAACTTCCGTGTGCAGCTACAAGCCATTATGGGCTCTGGCATAGTTGAGTATGTTGTGTGACCTCTTTCAGTGGTGGGCTAGAAGATGTAGGGGAAAGTAGGTGTAACGGTCCACCCAGAGTAAAGAGTTAATGGTTCTAAAAGACTGTGTCTCGGTCATCCGTTTCTCAAACACCCTGTAGTGCAAGAAAACCAACGGAGGAGATCGAGTCTTGTGGGGAAGAGTGCGCAAACCTCTGCAGAGTGTATAAACTAATCATGGTTAGCTATATCCTCGGTTATGGACATCTTGAGTATCTGGTACTTGAATTATTGATTTGATCTCATCACTATAAACTAATTTGTTGGGATGTTAATGACTACTTTAATTGGGATTGAGTTGGAGGAACCTTCTCAATGATGTTTCAACTATCATGATAGTTAAAATAAAATATATTCCTTTATTGTAGGGAAAAATTGGCTTTTTGCAAAAACAATATAACCATAGAGCCTCCACCAGCCATATATGCATGTAGTGATGGCCTTTATCTGTTCATTGTTCTCTTGTGTTGCTTTGCCAGCATATTCCATGTGCTGACCCGTTCTCGGGCTGCAACGTATCATGTTGCAGAGTTTTCAGACGACGAGTAAGATGTCGTAGGTCGTTTGTCATGCACTCAGCTATGCCGTTGGAGTTGATGGACTCACTTTATCTTCCAAGTCTTCCGCTGTTATCGTAATTAGATGGCCTTAAGCCATACTTATTGTAATATGTCTCTTTTGAGACATTTGATGTAATAAGTGTGTGATTGCTACTCTGTTATAAATCCTTCGAAGTACTATGTGTGTCAGCATTACCGATCCAGGGATGGCACTGAAGCATAGAGACTTGACCGTTTGAGGTTGGGTCGCTACAAGGGCGCGCCCCCACCCTCATGGGCCCCTCATAGCTCCACCGACGTACTTCTTCCGCCTATATATACTCTTATACCCTAGATCGATCGCAGAGAGCCACGATACCACTTTTCCACCACCGCAACCTTCTGTACCTGTGAGATCCCATCTTGGGGCCTTTTCCGGCGATCTGCCGGATGGGGAATCGATCATGGAGGGCTTCTACATCAACACCATAGCCTCTCCAATGAAGCGTGAGTAGTTTACCACAGACCTTCGGGTCCATAGTTATTATCTAGATGGCTTCTTCTCTCTCTTTGATTCTCACTACAAAGTTCTCCTTGATGTTCTCGGAGATCTATTCGATGTAATACTCTTTTGCGGTGTGTTTGCCGAGATCCGATGACTTGTGGGTTTATGAACAAGATTATCTATGAATATTATTTGGTTCTTCTCTGAATTCTTATATGCATGATTTGATATCTTTGCAAGTCTTGTCGAATTATTGGTTTAGTTTGGCCTACTAGATTGATCTTTCTTGCAATGGGAGAAGTGCTTAGCTTTGGGTTCAATCTTGCAGTGTCCTTTCCTAGTGATAGTTCAATCTTGTAGTGTCCTTTCCTAGTGATAGTAGGGGCAGCAAGGCACATATTGTATTGTTGCCATCGAGGATAAAAGGATGGGGTTTATATCATATTGCTTGAGTTTATCCCTCTACATCATGTCATCTTGCTTAAAGCGTTACTCTGTTCTTATGAACTTAATACTCTAGATGCATGCTGGATAGAGGTCGATGCGTGGAGTAATAGTAGTAGATGCAAAATCGTTTCGATCTACCTGACACGGACGTGATGCCTATATTGATGATCATTGCCTAGATATTCTCATAACTATGCGCTTTTCTATCAATTGCTCGGCAGTAATTTGTTCACTCACCGTAATACATGCTATCTTGAGAGAAGCCACTAGTGAAACCTATGGCCTCCGGGTCTCTTTCTTATTATATTGCATCTCATTTATTTATATCGCATCTCTTTTACTATTTTTCGATCTTTACTTTCCAATCTATACAACAAAAATACCAAAAATATTTACTTTGCTATCTTTATCAGATCTCACTTTTGCGAGTGACCGTGAAGGGATTGACAACCCCTTTATCGCGTTCGTTGGAAGGTTCTTGATTGTTTGTGCAGGTACTAGGTGACATGCGCATTGTCTCCTACTGGATTGATACCTTGGTTCTCAAAAACTGAGGGAAATACTTACGCTACTTTGCCGCATCACCCTTTCCTCTTCAAGGGAAAACCAACGCATGCTCAAGAGGTAGCAATCACCCACAACTCTTTGTGTTCTACTCATGCATATCATCTACACATAGACCTGGCTCGGATGCCACTGTTGGGGAAAGTAGCATGCAATTTCAAAAAAATTCCTACGATCATGCAAGATCTATCTAGGAGATGCATAGCAATGAGAGGGGGAGAGTGTGTCCACGTACCCTCGTAGGTCGAAAGCGGAAGCATTAGTTTAACGTGGTTGATGTAGTCGAACGTCTTCTTGATTCAACCGATCAAGTACCGAACGTACGACACCTCCAAGTTCTGCACACGTTTAGCTCAATGACATCCCTTGAACTCTTGCTCCAGCAAAGTGTCGAGGGAGAGTTTCGTCAGCACGACGACATGGTGACGGTGATGGTGAAGTGATCCGCGCAGGGCTTCGCCTAAGCACTACGACAATGTGACCGGAGGAGTAAACGGTGGAGGGGGGCACCACACACGGCTAAGAACAATTAATGTGCCTTAGAGGTGCCCCCTGCCCCCGTATATAAAGGAGGGAGAGGGGAGGAGGCTAGCATAGGGGTGACGCCAAGTGGGGGGAGTCCCACTTGGACTCCTAGTCCAATTCGGCCCCCCTTTCCTTTTACCGAAAAGGGAGAGGGGGAAGGAGAGGGAGGAGGAGAAGGAAAGGGGAGTCGCGCCCCCTCCCCTAGTCCAATTCGGACTCCTCCCTAGGGGGGCGCCACCCCTTGTGAGCTGCCTTGCCTCCCTCCTATGGCCCATAGGGCCCATATCTTCTGCCGGGGGGTTCCGGTAACCCCTCCGGTACTCCGATACGTACCTGATACATTCCGAAACACTTCCGGTGTCCGAGTACTATCGTCCAATATATCAATCTTTATGTCTCTACCATTTCGAGACTCCTCGTCATGTCCGTGATCACATCAGGGACTCCGAACAGCCTTCGGCCACCAAAACACATAACTCATAATACAAATCGTCATCGAACGTTAAGCATGCGGACCCTGCGGGTTCGAGAACTATGTAGACATGACCGAGACACATCTCCATTCAATAACCAACAGCGGAACCTGGATGCTCATATTGGTTCCTATATATTCTACGAAGATCTTTATCGGTCAAACCGCAATGACAACATACGCCATTCCCTTTGTCATCGGTATGTTACTTGTCCAAGATTCGATCGTCGGTATCTTCATACCTAGTTCAATCTCATTACCGACAAGTATCTTTACTCGTTCCATAATGCATCATCCTGTAACTAACTCATTAGTCACATTGCTTGCAAGGCTTATCATGATGTGCATTACTGAGAGGGCCCAGAGATACCTCTCCGATACTCGGAGTGACAAATCCTAATCTCGATCTATGCCAACCCAACAAACACCTTCGGAGATACCTATAGAGTATCTTGATAATCACCCAATTATGTTGTGATGTTTGATATCACAGAAGGTATTCCTCCGGCATTCGGGAGTTGCATAATCTCATAGTCAAAGGAATATGTATAAGTCATGAAGAAAGCAATAGCAATAAAACTTAACGCTCATTATGCTAAGCTAACGGATGGGTCTTGTCCATCACATCATTCTCCTAATGATGTGATCCCGTTCATCAGATGACAACACATGTCTATGGTTAGGAAACTTAACCATCTTTGATTAACGAGCTAGTCTAGTAGAGGCATACTAGGGACACTTTATTTTGTCTATGTATTCGCACATGTATAAAGTTTCCGGTTAATACAATTCTAGCATGAATAATAGACATTTATCATGATATAAGGAAATATAAATAACAACTTTATTATTGCCTCTAGGGCGTATTTCCTTCAACGTTAAGTACTTTTTAATGATATATTCTCCTGTCATGAGATTTTGGTGTGCAGAGGCAAGCATCATTTTATGGTATGTCGTGGAAGTTAGTTGTTATTAAAAAATAACCGTGTTACACAATTGTTAAATACTAAACCTGTATAGAAATGTCAGACCACATGATTGACAGAATCAACGTGAGCATGTACTAAAAGGAAACATTGGATTTCAATTCGAGGAACTCAAGTCATAGGGAAAACAAATATGACTTAGTATGTTTAAAACTCTTAAAGGGCAGACAAAACCCAACATCAAGCATTTCAACCCCTTAGCCCATTTTTTTAAAAAAATTCTCCTCGAACTAACCCCTCTATCATTTTAGGTGATGCTTAACATCAGCATAGAAAATGGAAATGAACAGTGACGGCCAAAAGCATCGCCTAAAATCAGGTCAGAACATCACCAAAGATGCCGAGGGGCTACCCCGAGAGGAAATCAGCTAGTGACGGTCCCCATCACATAAAATGATCTTAGGCCACATTTTTCCATCATGAGGATTTTCATCACTAACAATCACAAATTTTGTAGCGACACAATCATATAACATGAACAAACATCTTATCAGTGTTTAGTTCACACAAATACTAGGGCTCCTCCATATCACGGAGAACTAGCAAGGGACAATCAGGCATGGGGACACAATACATTATCAAGGTGTTCGTTTTAATGAAAGATGAATAATTTAACACATGTACGAATCCGCACTAGGGTGTATGAATGAAGAATTCGATGTTGAGGACACGGATGATGTTGGTGGTGGTTGACGTCGTAGTGTCCATGGTCGAAGTTATGGCGTGGTGGTGCCCTTCTTGTGTTTCCCCCCTCTAGATCCCTTATAGAGGTGAGGTTTTCTGATTCTATTTCATGGCTTGGTGCCTCTCTATTTGTCCCATCCAAGATCTGATCACAAGAGGTTGAAATAGTCGACTAGGGGGAGGTGACGTTGCATGGTATGACTAGGTGTAGTCATACTGTGCACCATCTTGTCTTCTAGGAAGCCTGGTTTCTTCCCACTTGATCATATCTTCCTATGGAAGGCTTTTATGGCGTTCAGTTAGCATACTTACACCCCAAATAGGAGTTCTCCAAGCAATGCTCGAAAGCTCATACTTTTTTGGAATCCTACTAAAATCATGCAAAAAGGAGAGTGGGGTAAAATACGAAAAATCATACGACTAAGATGCAAACACAACGTAAAAAGTGACACAAAATGCACTCGTCACCTAGCAAGATTGTACTCAATGAGTGAATGTCTCAATGGGTCATGTCCATCACATAGACTGCACAATCTGTCTGGGCCATGTTTTGCCGGTGATGTCTTTGCTAAGCACCATAGGAAAGTTTTGATTTTTATAGGAACTCTCGTTCTCCGCAACTCCTTCCACCATTTCTCCTTCTTCTATATGTTTGAAGAGGATCCCAACCCCTTCAACCACGCTTCTCGTCAATCTTTTATCTCAACTAACATCATATGTGTTGTGTGGACAGAGAAAAATCCCTGTCGATCGTGGTGTCATGCCCAAAAGTTCGGCCAAGAACAACATGTAATGGGTATGTTTCAGATTATATCAGTGTCCATAGGTAGGAAGAAATGAGAAATTTCATCTTCATTCCAACTTGAACCATCAGGAAGCATAATATCTCTAACAAGTTTGGGTGTGTCTTCCTTTATACGTGAAATTGGTAGTAGTGTTCTGTCCCGTGGCAACCAGTTGTCATTCCAAATGTTGGTGGACTACCAATTGCCAATCCTTATGATTAGCCCCTGTTTAATAATTGAGATGCCATGACCTCTAAATCTGAGATTGTTTTCTTCCAATATCATAGTCAAGTAGGTTGCCAGAAGGAAAATATCTAGCCCGAAGGATCCTTGCTAGGATTTTGTAGAATCCTCCAATTCGTCTCACCAAAAATGCAAGATTAAATAGTTTAGATCTTGAAAACCCAAACATCCCGCTGCTTTTGATTTGCACATGTCCTTCCATGACACCCAAGCCGGTTTCTGGTGTCCGTTTTTGCTGCCCCGCCAAACAATATGTAATAGTGAATTTACGCGGTGACAAAGACTCCATGAAAGCTTGAAGCATCACATGGAATCGGTTGGAACTGCTTGAGCTACCAACTTGATCATCACTTCCTTGGGACCCTTTAATTAATTTCCATATCCTCCCTTATACCTTAGGGCATCTCTAGCTGATCCCCTAAAAGCTGTAGAGGAGTAAATTTTTAGTTTTACTCCTCTAACCGACACCTAGCCGATCTCTTAAACCGGTTAGAGAGGAGTAAAAGAATTGCTCATCGGCACCACGGGCTCCTATTTTTACTCGGCGCCAACCAGCCCGAGCAGAAAAGCCCCCTCCCTCAGCCGCACCCATCCCACTCCCGCACACATCTACTCCGACATCTCCCTTGTAGCCTCCGACGGCCACCACACGCCTCTGTTGACGCCCATAGGACCTTCCGCGCTCCTCCCCCATCCGTATTTGGCCCTCTCCTGCCACCGTCGGTGCCTAAATCGGCAGATCCACTTCCCTCGCCACCAGCGCCAGATTCGATGCATCGTGGTCACCAATGCCAGCGTGTTTTGGATGGATTTGCTGAAGACTAAATCGCCTTGTCTCCGCAACAACTTAGCGCCGCATCTCAGCATGTCCTCCCCCTCTTGGAGCTCAGATCTCACTCTTCAACCAGCAACCAGTACAGCCGTGTCTGGCCGTCAGCCGGGCTCAGAACTAGCCCAACAACTCGTTGGCCTCCTGTTGTCAGTTATCAAGTGTAACCACTACTTGCGGCAGGTGTTGCACCGAGTTTTAACCTCGCCAAAACATCTAATGTCGCTTGAACTACGTCGGTATTTCCTCAAAGAGGAAGGGATGATGCAGCACAACTATGGTAGGTATTTCTCTTAGTTATGAAACCAAGTTATCAATCAGTAGGAGAACAAAGCAACACTATGTGAATGGTAGTTGCACACAAAGAACAAAAACTTACAACCTGACGCTTATGAGGGGTTGTCAATCCCTCTTACGGGTAACGGTGTAGGAAGTTGTCAAGTTGACGGGATAAAATTGTGATAGATTGGATAAATAGAGCTCGAACAAACGCAAAATAAAAGATGCAAATAAAAAATGCAGCAAGGTATTTTTGGGTTTTTGTAATAATAGATCTAAAAATAAAAGCAAATGAAAATAGATCTCAAAAGAAAATATGATAAAGAATAGACCCGAGGGCCGTAGATTTCACTAGTGGCTTCTCTCAAGAAATAGCACATGGTGGGTAAATGAATTACTGTTGGGCAATTGATATAACCTCAAATAATTATGACGATATCCAGGCAATGATCAATATATAGGCATCACGTCCAAGATTAGTAGACCAACTCCTTCCTGCATCTACTACTATTACTCCACACATCGACCGCTATCCAGCATGCATCTAGTGTATTAAGGTCATGGAGAAACAGAGCGATGCAATACAAACAATGACATGATGTAGACAAGATCTATTCATGTCGGAATAGACCTCATCTTGTTATCCTTAATAGCAACAGTCAATACGTGTCTTGCTGCCCCTTCTGTCACTGGGAAAGAACACCGCACGATCGAACCCATCACAAAGCACCTCTTCCCATGGAAAGAAAAAATGATCTAGTCGGCCTAACTAAACCAAAGATTTGAAGAAGAAATACGAGGTTATAAATAATCATGCATATAAGAGATCAAAACTCAAATAACTTTCATCGATAAATAGATCTGATCATAAACTCAAAGTTCATCGGATCCCAACAAACACACCGCAGAAAGTGTTACATCAAATAGATCTCCAAGAGACCATTGTATTGAGAATCAAAAGAGAGAGAGGAAGCCATCTAGCTACTGCCTACGGACTCGTAGGTTTACAATGAACTACTCACGCATCATCGGAGAGGCACCAATGAGGATGAACCCCTCTGTGATGGTGTTTAGATTAGATCTCGTGGTTCTGGAATTTGCGGCGGCTGGAATTGTGTTTCGTCGACTCCCCTAGGGTTTCTGGAGTATTTGGGTATTTATAGGGCGAAGGCGGTGCCGGAGGCCACCGAGGTGGGCACAACCCACCAGGGCGCGCCCAGGTGGGTTGTCCCCCCTAGGGGCACCCCTCTGATACTTCTTTGGCCCATGTTGTTCCTTTTGGTCTGGAAAAATTTTCCAAAAAGTTTCGCTGTGTTTGGACTCCGTTTGGTATTGATTTTCTGCGATGTAAAAAACAAGCAAAAAACAGCAACTGGCACTGGACACTATGTCAATAGGTTAGTCCCAAAAAATGATATAAAGTTGCTATAAAATGATTGTAAAACATCCAAGAATGATAATATAACAGCATGGAACAAAAAATTATAGATACGTTGGAGACGTATCAACATCCCAGATGGGTGTTCTTCAAGTGCGAAGAGGATGGGGTGAGTGCTTGTTCGTAGGATTGTTATTTGCATTCATCGCAATTTGTAACTTATTGCTTGCTTAAAATTGTGTGTAGGATGGATGCAAGTTTTGGTATTGGAAAGAAGAGTACATCAATCTATTAATAGCGATGGATTTACTAGATGTTTGTGCACTATTTGCTAGATTAGAGACTAGAGATGACGCAATCAATGTCCAATTTTGTGGAGGCAAAGAAGATTGAAGTGTACAAGCTCAAGAGCTCAAGAAGACGATAAAGAAAAGCAATAATGTGGGTAATGAAGATATAGAGAAAGTATTAAACGAACTAGTGGGAACAGTTAGGGCACTTGGGTTTCTATTGAAGTGTCTAATTGCTATTGTAGTTTTCTTTGGATCGTTGTCTTAGCAAAGAATTGGTGAAGTATGTACTCCGATGTATGAAGATGCCTTTCAATAAAATAGAAACAGTGAAGTTTATTTCAATGGCGGAAAATTAAACTAATTTAGCAAAACAAAATTTTAATCTGCTAAATTTAGGGATCGGTTAGAACCGATGAAAGTTAGTGGAGTAAAAATACTCCACTAAAATTTACTCGCCGTTTACTCTTGTATTTTTTAGGGATTGGCTAGAGATGCCCTCAGATCATGCTTTGCCTCCAGGGTATTTAAATTTTTTGTTATTTGATCTCCCGATATTGCAAGACATGCCGAGGTATTTCTCGTTGAAGGATTTATTGGACACATTCATGATAGCCTTGATATCATCTTTCATGTTTGCTGAACAACCCTTGCTGAAGTGAATGGATGACTTGTCTCTATTTATCTGTTGTCCTGGAGCACTACAACAAGCCTTCAAAACGTCCTGCACTTATTGTTATCTTTCACCATGTGATAGTGTGCAACTTTTATTTCACCACTTGGAAGCCATTTTGACCATTGAAACATGCATCACAACACATAGGCATGTTGTAGGCTGAAATGGAGGTTTCTTGACATTGTTGTCAAGCTAAGGGGGCTCTGTGAAAAGCTACTTATTTAGGCCTCTTAACTAATAGATAAAGAGTTTAGCTTTTCTGTTCTTCTGAGAGCTCTATGGTTAGGGAGAGAAGTGAGGCCATTTGAACTACAAATCCACCCAAAATTTGAGTGCTAAAATTTGGATGTGGAGTGTCCCTCCTTGTTGGCTTCCACCCCGCCGCCCATGGTCTCCCCCCCCCCTCCGCAAGGGTTTCCATGTAATTCCTTGTGTCTCCCCTTGATTTGGTGTTTCTCTTGCCATATTGCTTGCTGCTCAAGTGATTGCTTCCTGTTGGTGCTTATTGCACAAGTTTGGTATGGTTTATTTGTGTTGACATTGGAGGCATGACATACATGAGTTCCTTGATATGTTGATGATTATCTTGAAGTATTGATGTTGTAGTGAGCTGCTCTTGCAAGTATATTGTTGTGGTGAACATTGGAGAACTTGGTGCTTCTGGATTTCATCAGATTTCCTACATGCACACAAGGTGTTTGCTGGAATGCTTGGGAAGTACTAGCTTACTGTTTTGGCCGATTCCACTCCCCCTCTACGCTCACACACCATTTATCTAAAAGCACGTTGTAATATGTGAATAATAAGTGGTTGACCACTTGAGCCATTAATTGCTGCCACTTTAATTTCATGAAGCAATACTGATTCATTGTGACTTTTTAACGGACATGAAAGACCCTCTACTGCAACTAAGAAAAGATAAAGGATATCGTATCCCCCTGATGAATTCCCCACAAGGGGCGAAAACTCTTCCGTTTCGACCAACGGAACAACACTTGCAAAGAAGTTGTTGTGACCATACACATCACCGTTTCAGCATGACCGTTTCCAAATAGCTCCACTTGACCATGTCATACTCCTACGGTTTATGCATATTCAACTTCAACACACATACATGATTCCTCTTGGCTTTATTCGTCTTCATGAAGCGGATACATTCATAAGCTGATATTATAATGTCAGCCAAAGTTATCAGAATCGAGATTTCGAATCGGATCAGAGCTCCGATGTAGAATAGCAAATGATAGCATCTTAACTGTCAGCATCATAGAAACATAGATTATATGAACTAAGATCGTAGAATCGGAGGGGTTAGTTTGGATCGTAGTCATAGAATCGTACAACAGAATCACGATTCTGACAACCTTGTTGTCAGCGATGATTCTTCCAAAGACAAAGCCACAAAGGTAGATTGTTCTTTAGATATGATCTTCGAGAATCACCTTTAACCCATATGACAAAACCTTGAAGGCAATTTAACAAAAAGATATTGCATGGAATATTGGGCCTAAATTGACCGAGGTCGTCAATGCTTAACACCATTTTTTTTAGAAGCAGTGCTTACCACCGTTGGTACAAGAACAATGAAAATCCTGTTAATAGACTCCAGTTCATCCTGGCTGTGCAGTATACGTAGCACCGCCACCGTAACTTCCTCAGCACACAAATCCAAATGACATTGAAAGAAGTGCGCCGAAAAACCGACAGTCCCAGGAGCCTTGGTCGAGAACATTTTTGAACAATGCGTTCTTGACGATCACCTGCGACTTGAGCTCAGAGACCAATGCATCGTTCATGCAGGTATGCTGTCGAAGACCAGCTGCATGGCGACCGATTCTTCAGAGGTGTACAAGTGCTCATGAAAGGCACCGCACTACGGCACTAATCTAAAAGTTGATGGTTCTTTCGACCCGTTTTATCTTTATAATTAGCACCATGATCGAGTTTGGGAACACAATCCCGCCATAGGGGTCGGGTAATCTTCTGTTTGCCTTTCATCTGAATAAAGGTGGCCACGATATCAAATCTGAATCTCGCTGGAAAACTCCAAACAAAAGTACGCTGCAGTGGAAAATAGTTCAGGAAATTCAGTAAGCATGCCGCACGCCTTTTCCCCTTTGCTGCTTTGTGCCTCCTTCACTCATTTCCAACTTTAGAAAGACAAAACGCCAGAGTATTATGGATGCTAATATTGTTAACTCTACTAGGACGTTGATCCGTGCAAAAGGAAAGACAAATTAAGAGGAAGAGTCTAAGAGACCATCATTGGTATCACCGGGGCACTGTCACGACGACAGAGTCCAAGTAAAAAAAGACAAAAGATCGCTTTACCAACTACTCTGCCGAACTACGTACTACCAAGCAACGAACTTTGACGGCAATAGCCAATGCTTAGCTTCGCATCCTCTATCTTCGTAGTGGAAGCTTCTATCATTTTCTTTTCCATCCGGCCAAAGACATGGTCTTCAACGGCGTCGTTCGGCAGAGTGGACGGCAATGGCTCATGTTTTGGTCATCTGATTCTTTCCCGTTCGGTGAAACAGTGTCAGTTTTGGCATGTCGGTAAGCTTGTTAGGTTATACTCGCTAGTTCTGTCTTGGCAGGTCGGGGATGGTTGTTCAGCCCTCCTTATCCATTTTTTTCCGGGACGGTGACGTGATCCTCAATCCACCATTGCCGGCTTCTTCTGGCCCTTACTGACGATTTCTCGACCGTTGCATTTTTTTTAAATCGAGGAGGACCTCCGGTCTCTGCATCTGGACGATGCATACAGTCCTTTTATTAATTATTCACACAAGACCTTACAAAGTCATACAAGATTAAAGCCACCGTCTAGGCAACATCTGTCGCACTTCTATCCAGTTGATGAAGGGATGCTGATAGTCTGGGCCTAATACCAAACAGACCTCGCAGCCAAACCTAACATCTAAGATCTGAGGTCTCAACCAGGACGCCTGCTGGGTATGGGGCACCCACCGGTCCGGCGCACTCCTCAACTAGGACACATGCCGTGTATGAGGCCGCCGCAGTCACCTGCCATCAATCCATCTTCAGTGTCGTACTGCTGCATCTACCTTGCCTGGTCTAGCTGTCGTCGATGTCACCACGACGCCAGACAACACCATCATCCCGCGCTCGTTCATCATCACACACCCACCGGCGAGACCCCGCTGCTCCATGCCACCGAGACCCGCCGTTGTCGACGCGAGAGAAGGCACGCCACACCACCTCACGCCTCTTCCATCCAGCGCCGCTCCACAAATGATGCCCTCAAGAGGGAACACGACACCGCAGTGCCGCCATCGTCCGATCCGGTGATCTTAGGATTTCTTCCGGAGCGGCACGAGCATGTTGACGATAGTTGCTTGACGATGTCTTCATCAAGGTAACGACATAGACGCCGCCGTCGCCTGCCATGACCAGAGTCGACTCGGTTTTCACCGGCGACTATGTCTTCCCAACTCGCCGCCGGTGCTAATAATGGGATCCAAGATCCGTCACTACGAGCCTAGCCAACCGCCTTCGGTGGAAAAGGCAGCCACCACCACCATGACCGGGCCAAGAGACCCGGACGTCCTCGTGCCGTGAAGATAACACAGGGGGATCTCCTCTTGCCGTTGTCGAGACGAGGCACGGCTGCAGTGGATCTCGATCTAAACCCCTCGGGCCCCGATCAGATCTCATCGCAGCCAAAATCTCATCCGCCAACGGCTGCCGAAGATCTCCTGGCCACCGCCACCCGATGTGCACTATCGTTGGAGGAGGGAGATGGACGCCGCTGCCCCCACGCGTTACCGCCGGCTGAGGACTGCGTCGCCGCCGCCGCCTCACCACAGGGGTTTCGCCCCGCGGCGTCCTCAGCGACGGCGTCGGTAGTGGGAGGCAATGGAGGGGGAGGGCTGAGGGCGGTGTGGACGGGGACTCCCCGGGGGCGGCGCGGCGCCGCCGCCTTGGGGGAGAGAGCACATTGTATTCTCGACTGTTGCATGAATAACATTATCCTAACTCCAAAGATGTTTCAGAAATTTAGAGGCGACATCAAATTTTGCTCACGGTGCGCCGACGGCGAGTGCAGGAGGAAAACAACGTCGATATATCAAAAGACGGTTATGTTATTTTTTGCTTCAAGAATAATTTTGTAATTATTGGATAATTTAAATACATGTCCTTGAAATTCGATCAAAAAAGAAGTTCCATGTTGAAGTGGATCTCGATCAAAATACTGTGTTAAGCAAAAAGATGCTGATGCATGCATGTGATTAATTATGTTTTTTTGCTTAACACAGTACAGACACAAGCGCTCATGTATAAACGCATACACTCACTCATATGAGCATCTCTGAAAGACAAAGCCGACATATCATCTTGATATTTTACGAAGTTATCGTAGACGCCTCGTAATTGACGGAACATTTTCTTCCACTGAACGCGTATTGCCAAAAATCCTAAAATAAATACGAACATCAGGACTTAAACCTGGTGACATGCATGAGCATCGATATTCATATCATAGATGACATCAACGCACATGCCAAATCTTCATTGCTATCTCTTCTCCATTATTTATATATGAAGAGAAAACATAATGTTCTTTTTTAACAGTTCTGCTAAAGCACATCTAGATATGCTATAAGTATTGCACATCTAAGTCATATGTCATTGATCTTACATTAAGATTTGTGTGAATATTTTCTTTCTTTTTTCCTTTTTCTTTTTGTGCTTGATTCATTCATTTAGATGTGCAATAACTAGAGCACATCTAGATGTGCCCTAAACACACCCATTTTTTATCCTTCAATGTTCACTTTTCACCTTCGTCCAACTCCACTAGGTAGTTTTTTTACGGGTTCCAACCCTTCCTCCCTCCGTCCCTTAAAAAAAAGAGGATAGACCACCGGCTTCTGCATCTGGACGATGCATACGGTCATTTTATTAATTATTCACAGAGACCATACAAAATAATACATCAGTCGGCCTAAAGCCACCATCTAGGCAACATCTGTTGCTACTCCTAACCCATTGATGAGGTGTGTCGAATATCCGGACCTAATACCAAACGGACATTGCACCAAACTCTAACATCTAAAGCCGGATGCCCCAGCCCAGCCACATACCGGGACTGGGTCCCATACCGGACCGACGCACTCTCAAAGGTTGCCGCCACCATCTTCCATCGGTCCATCTCTAGAGCAGCAACTGACTCATCGACCTTGCCTGGCCTGCCATCGACGCCACCACGACGCCAGACAACTCCACCATGCTGCACGTATCCGTCCAGACGCGGCCGTCGCTGGACCTCCGTAGCGCCATGCCACTGGGATCCGTCGTCGGCCTTGCGGTGAATGAGACACCGCTCTTCTGCTTGTCCCGTCCAGCCAACACATGCTCCAAAATGATGCCCTTAGGAGGGACAACGGCGTCAAAGGTACCATCGTCGTCTGATCCGATAGATCCAGATCTAGAGGTTCCCCCGGAACATCATGAGTGTGGTGCCACGACCTGCAACAACGATGCCTCGAGAAGGGAACGACGTCATAGACGCCGCCACTGTCTGCCATAACCGAAGTCGGCGTGATTTTCACCGGAAGTCGTGTCCCCCAACCTCATAGCAGGCTGGAACAGAACGGAGCCTTGTTGTGGAGACGAGGACCGTCGTCGGCACGCCGGCAGGGAGCCTCCAGTCGCCCCTCACCGGTCCTTCTCGCGCCACCGCCCGGTCAGGGCCGTACTGAGACGGATCTAGACAGGACGCCAGATCCGCAACCATCAGAGCCACCCATGCACACGCAGCCGCCACACCGCCGACCATGAAGGCTCCCATCGCCGCCCCATAGCAGGGGCTCCGCCCTGACTGGCGCCCCCGGTTTCCCCGCATGAGACACCGCCTCCGCCTAACAGGGTCCGCCGTGGCGACCACCCGCCCTGGATCTACGGTGCAGGGCCCGCCGCCACCGCGGCCCTTGCCGGCGACAGTGGCGGCTGGGGTTGGAGCAGCGGGGAGGGACTGGCGGCTATGGATCTGGAGCCCCTGGCGCCGCCCGAGGGGAGGCGACGCGAGAGGGGGAGGGGGTCGTGGGGAGGACTGAAAGTAGATGCCATAACCGGAACTAGATTATGTTGTGACCGTCCTCAAGCAAAGTTGTCGCTCTTGAAAGAAAGACTCTTCAATTCTAGACAATCTTAAAAATGAGAGAGACTTTCACTTTCCGGCCTCTTCGCCAATTAAGGATGCATACATCCATTTTAGCATGAATATCAAGATAAACATGGTCTTCGGATTTTTTTTAAATGAGTATCAAGATATTTTTTGATGAGTGGT
This sequence comes from Triticum dicoccoides, assembly GCF_002162155.2. Lineage (NCBI taxonomy): Eukaryota > Viridiplantae > Streptophyta > Magnoliopsida > Poales > Poaceae > Triticum > Triticum dicoccoides. Next base: position 204,331,472 of record NC_041392.1, read on the forward strand.
TTCACCGCACATCAAACTTGATCCTGTCAATTCTAGGAATTGAACTCGGGTCGTTAGGCTGTACAACCACATGCCCAACAACTGAGCCAAGGCTCTCTTTGCATTAAAAAATGGGAGAGATTTTCACTTCCCGGTCTCTGCACCAACTAAGGATGCATACATTCATTTTAGTATGAGTATCAAGATAAACATGGTCCTCGGAATTTAATATATTTTTCTATTTCTATTTTAATATATTTTTCTTCCCACCTTGGTTGTTCCTCACTGATTTTTGCTGAAAACCGACTGTGTCTTGTTGCTTTACCAAATGAAATTATGTTCATTTTATATAAGTCAAGTAGTCAACTAGTGTTGATTCTTGTTAAGGAATTCTTTCTTTGGAAACCGATGTTTAAGAAATTCTGATTGAACTGACAACTTATGTATATAATCACATTATAATAAAAATGGCAGGTAAATCCTGGTATGACATACATAATATTTTATTAATACTTTATTCGTAGTTGTTTTACCAAAAATGAAAACGCACGTCATGTTATCATGTACTCCCTCCGTCCGAAAATACTTGTCATTGAAATGGATGTATCTAGATGTATTTTAATTCTAGATACATTTATTTTCATTCATTTTGATGACAAGTATTTTCGAACGGAGGGAGTATGAACAGATGTGAAAATCAACAAACTAGCCGAGATTGAAATCCTGGTCGACATAGCTAGCCGTGTCGAACATTTGCTCTCCGGACTCAGGGAGGGCGTCGAGCGGCCGAGTAGGACCACACGTCGGCGACCCGTTGCATAAAGTCCCGCGCAAAACCACGGCGGCAGCGAAGCCACGCGCGCATCGGCCCGTTCCAGTCACCACCTGACACGGCCCGGCCCGACGACCCGCGCCACCGAAAACCCACCAAATCCCCGGCCGCCGCCGCCCGCCCGCACCCCCCGCCGGCCTTGATGCGCCTCTGCTCCAAGCTCGCCGCGCTGCTCCGGAGGTCCCGCCCGTTCGCCGCCGCCACCGCCGCCGCGTCCGTCTCCGCGACCGCCACCGCCACCGCCGCCGCGGCCGCCAACGGGATGGAGGAGGCGGCCGCGGGCCCGCTGCGCACGCGCGTGTGCATCATCGGGAGCGGCCCCGCCGCGCACACGGCGGCCGTCTACGCGGCGCGCGCCGAGCTCAAGCCCGTGCTCTTCGAGGGCTGGCTCGCCAACGACATCGCGGCGGGCGGGCAGCTCACCACCACCACCGACGTCGAGAACTTCCCCGGCTTCCCCGACGGCATTCTCGGCATCGACCTCATGGACCGCTGCCGCGCGCAGTCCGTGCGCTTCGGGACCAAGATCTTCTCCGAGACCGTCACCTCCGTCGACTTCTCCTCCCGCCCCTTCCGCGTCTCCTCCGACGACACCGTCGTCCACGCCGACTCCGTCGTCGTCGCCACCGGCGCCGTCGCCCGCCGCCTCCATTTCGCCGGCTCCGACGCGTTCTGGAACCGCGGGATCTCCGCCTGCGCCGTCTGCGACGGTGCCGCGCCCATCTTCCGGAACAAGCCCATCGCCGTCGTCGGTGGCGGGGACTCTGCCATGGAGGAGGCCAACTTCCTCACCAAGTACGGCTCGCGCGTCTACATCATCCACCGCCGCGACGCCTTCCGCGCCTCCAAGATCATGCAGGTACGGGCTCTCTCCAACCCCAAAATCCAGGTCGTGTGGGACTCCGAGGTCGTTGAGGCCTACGGCGGCTCGGACGGCGGCCCCTTGGGCGGTGTCAAGGTCAAAAACCTGGTGACCGGCGAGGTATCCGACTTCCAGGTGGCCGGGCTTTTCTTTGCCATTGGGCACGAGCCAGCGACCAAGTTTCTCGCCGGACAGCTCGAGCTCGACTCCGAGGGGTACGTGGCCACCAAGCCGGGCTCCACGCACACCAGTGTGAAGGGGGTCTTCGCTGCCGGGGACGTTCAGGACAAGAAGTACCGCCAGGCCATTACTGCCGCAGGATCAGGTATATAAAATGCTTTCAGACTTTTGTTTAAGTTGCCTTTGATGACGCTGCATTGTAGTTACGACTTGAAATCACTGTCAATCATGGGTATGATGTTTTGATAAATTTACAATTAAATGCGTTCCTGCATTGTAGTTTCCCATTTATAGAACATGCAGATGGTTGACACATCTAGTTTAAATATAGAAATTTCTAGCGGCTTGTCACTATGTTAGATCAGATATTCTATCTACCATCTCGTTTTCAAGCATCTGTGCTCCATTGAATTTTAAGTCGAACAGTAGGTATAAAACGTGATAATGTAGCGCCTCAGTGCGGCTTTTTTGCACCAAGCCTTAATAGAGATTCATATGCAAGGAATAACCAAATAGGTATCCCTTTCTGGAGATAGTGATTTGTGCTGTTCAAGTATAGTCTGGTCTGGGGTCAGGATCCTGCATTATTGTTCTTGGTTGCCATTGAATGATTCACTAGCCGTACCTCACTTATCATGATCTAAGGGAGGGGGATGAGGCCAGAGGATATGGGAAGAGGAGAGTGATGTAGCCTAGCCACTCAGACCACTGACTTTATGTCATTTTTGTTCCTGCCATTGTTGTCCCTTGTGGTGGTCATCTGCTCATTGTTGCCCACCACTACAGTTGGTAACTGCTTGACAAGCGAGAGAGGTATACCGGGAGGAGGAGGCTTCCTGGGAAGGCAGCACTAGCAGAGGAAGGAGCAAGTTGAGTATGGTAGGAAGGGGTTGAGTGTGGTGATGGAGAAGGGACAGCCAGGCCCAATGAACCTCCGATTCATCCTCCTCTCACTTGTCCTTCTATTATTCCTTTT
>NC_041392.1:204334654-204368868 GCF_002162155.2 Triticum dicoccoides
AAGTCAAAACGAGACAGGAAGGGATTGAGTGAGGTGGTGGAGAAGGGAAAGCCCGGCCCAGAGGACCTCTGATTCGTCCTGCTCTTGCTTCTCCTATTATCCTTTTTCTTTTCCAAAGACACTTGCCTTGTATAAGGTATCATTTAACTTTACTTGGGCCATCAACCTTGATTACTTGCATGAGGAGTCATCCCACTTTAGTTGGGTCATCAACCTTGATTTATTAGGTCACTCTCTGCACTCTATTTGCTAGCTTCTTGAAGAACACTGTCCACCTGCGATCCTTTTTTTTTGGCACCCTTGTCTAGCTACGTCGTTTTTGTGTAGCCTACCCAAGTTCCTAGTAATTATATTGTTGAGTATAGTAGATAATTTGTGTATTGATTTATGATGCATCAGCTATTGAAGATATGCCATGTTGAGTTATGATATTGTACTAGGACAATGCCTGTGCATTGCAATGGGGTATAAATATTCTAGTACGCTAGTTTGTGATTTACCTGCCCATATTAATGTGATTATGTAAATAAATGTTTATCAAATTCTGCCCGTGATGTACCTTATAGTTTGTTGAGAAGTTTGGGAAGTAAATTAAAGTGGGATTGTTTTAGAAGGTAAGTAAATTAAGGTGATTGATTATCATACGGAGAAGGTTGGACGAAGGGGTGGTGGGAAGAAAAGTGAAACACGGAACCTTACATTTTTTTTAAGTAGTAGAGATAGAAATATTGCGACACTTGTTGTAATTTGATGCATTGACAACTGTGGTATTGCTTAATGACAAGGTTTATTTATTGAGTCAACTAGAGAAATCTGAACTACTGGGCCTGCTCTTATGATTTTTTGGCCCCTATGTGTGGAATTGGGGAGCAATAGCATAGTATTGTTCGGTATGGTGTTGCTATCACTAAATAATACGGATCAGATATTTTTCTTAATGTCTCCCTTCTAGCTGCATCCATAGTAATCACATGAAAATAGTTATGCTGTCATGCTTTCTTTGGGGAATAATAGGAGATGCTCCATTTTGGTTGTATACATAAAGTTGATCCCTACACTTTCCTAAGCCCAGACTGGAGTACCCGAATCATAGAACTTTGGGCATGTTTGGATTCTTTGTACAACTTGCTGTGCCAAGGAATGAAAAACTAGCCCCACATGATTAGTAGCTCAAGGTATTTGGTTATGTTGTCTTTAAAGTGTAAATGAGTGTTCATTTTCAGAAACATATAATATATATTTGATACTCTTTAGTGGACCACAGCATGACCACAGGCGAGCCCCAGTTTTGCTCCCCTCAGTGGGCTCATATTTCTTTGCACATGTGAGCAGAGTTTTCAACAAGGCCTAGGTGTCGGGTCAGTGGCAACCCAGTGCCTAGCATCCAGTCCACCAAGGTCCTTCCTAGGAATTGCACTGCAAGATCATGCAGCTGAGGCTGCTGAGCACTGGGCATTTTCTGTTCCCTTTAAGGAGGGTTTTGAGCTCCACCAAATACTAGTCTAGTAGTCTTGCTATCAGATTAAATGGGAGTTGGATGGGCTGGAGAGGGAACAAAACTCTTGCTCCACGGACCGAAGCCCGTTTGAAGTAGTGACGGAATGGCAGCAGCACATGTAGCCTATGCGTTTACTTGAAAGTAAAATGACCTATAAGCATCAGCATCCTCTAGCTTTTTCATAGAGTTTTCTCACTAGGTTTCTGTTTTCATCGTTTTGCCTGATGGGGGCTTTCCCCTAGTTCTTATTAGATGACCAGCCAGTACAAACGAAGTCTCACCGTACAAAGCCTTAAGAAAATCTGCTTACTTCTCATTCAGACCATGAGACTATTTTCTATGCCATTCTTTCCAAACAATATCTATATCAGAGGACTTCAACGAGCTTCGCGGGCAAATCCTAAGTTGTGATATTGTGGCAATTAATCTGGACATGTTAATTTGTTATATGTGGTTGCAAAAGTATTGACCAGTCATTTTAGATGTAGAATCATGTCACTGTTACACCAAAATGCAAGTGCAGGGTTTAAAAAAAATGCAAGTGCAATACACCAATGTGGCTGATTTTGTGATTACGAAGCATTATGAAGTACTTTTATTATAATTAAAAGCAAATAATCTGCAGTAAGGGCAGTTTTTTTTTGAGAAAACACAACATCTATTTTGGACTTGGTATGCTGGCTTCCTTTACATGGAATTGCAAGCAATATATAGTCACTTTTATTTTGCAAACATCATCTGTTCTGTCCAAGTCACCCAGTTTTTTTTTCCGAGAAACTTGCAGGAGCATGTTTTTTGGAAGAACTCGATGAATTTGGTAGATCCTTTTAGGAGACACTCAATGGGACTTAAGAGTCATACTAAAACTTTAAGCTAATAAAATATGGAGGGTCTGTTGTGCAATTTATAGATCGTTGTATGTTGATCTGGGCTGGCTAGGACTGTTTGAGTCATTAAATCTAGAGTATCAACTTTTCTCTAACAGTTTTTTGGGGACACTTTTAAGCATTGAATTATAAGCCACACTGTCATCATTGAAATCACCACAGCCACATTTGTCAGCATTGATTTAGTTGATTTTGTCAGGCATGGTATAGTTGCATCACTCTGGCACCTGTCATTTATGGTATAGGTTTGATGCCATTGTCCTTTATGTGAATAATTTGATATAAATCATTGGGCTTACTGTAGCAAACAAGGAGTCAGGCTCAACTTTCATGAGAATAGTATGATAAATAAGTTATGCTAACCAACAGAAATCATAGTAAAATACCAAGACATAATTGTGTTCTTCCATGTTCCATCACATGCCCTGCAATAAGGATGTGTCGACATTACAAGATAGAAGCACATTGTGAAACCGTGAAGCCTCCATGGCTTCATCTCTTTGATTATGGACCCTCTTATCTGGCAAACGTTCGCCAGGAGGGGTGGCATTTGCGAACGTTTTGATGGCATTTTTAGTTGTGTGGGGTGGCAGTTTCTTCAAAGTGACATGGCATTTCCATGTCGCTCTTAAGAAACTGCCACTCCGCACACAACTAAAAATGCCATAAAGAACATTCGAAATGCCACCTGTTCCCAGTGAACGTTCGCCATGGAACATTACCGTTGATTATTGGTTAAAAGTTGCACAATAAGAGTAGTATATCAAGATGTAGCATAAGGGTGCTGCCATTGTTCGAAAAAGTTGCCACAATATCCCAACCTGGCTATGGACATCAAAACTAACCGGCTTTATGAACACAGAACTGTGACATGCTTTGAGGGGACTCTCCCCTCTGCACATCACCATGTAACCATTATTTTTTTCTTTGTAAAATTACACCATAGGGGCCTCTCGCCGGTTTTCCAAAAAAGGGGCCCCATTGCATTCTCCCAATTATGGCACTCTTTATGGCTGCAGTATCTGTTCGCGATGCTTGTTTTGTGGAATTAGTTCACTATAGTGACGTGGAATAAGTTTCTAATTCGATGTTATATGCATTGGTGGTGTAGGTTGTATGGCTGCTTTGGACGCGGAGCACTACCTGCAGGAGGTTGGCGCACGGGAAGGGAAGACTGATTGACTATATGTGGGGAAAGCAGCTGGTAGTTCTACAAAAATTTCATTGGTGCCAAAATCTGCACTCTGAGGCGCAATTGTGATGAATAGTGGCAGCTCCTCAAAATCAGCAGATTGTTATTGGTTTTAGGCCACAAGTATATGATACGCTGTTGGAAATTTGTTCCTGTGGATGGTCAAGTTGTGCTGGCATTTTCACATTCAAAATATCTGAATGACAAAACGAATTTGTGAATCCTGATTGCTGTCTCCTTCCTGTGGATGGAAGGAACATTTAAACTCAGGCCAATTCCGTTCTTTGAGATCATACTCCCTTTGGATTGGAATATAAGTCGGGCATCGGATTTTTGGTTCCCGTGAACTCTCTAAATCGATGACCTAAATGCTTGCGTTTGATTTAGGGGGTGTTTGTTTTCAGGGACTTTTTTGTATAGGGACTAGAAAAAGTCCCTCATAGAGTCTTTTTTACCAAACGGGAAGGACTTTTTAGGGACTAAACTAGACATTTAGAACTAAATGAAAAAGACTCTCAAGGAGTCTTTTTGGGATTTTTTGAGACTTTTCCATCAATGCCCCTCCATGCACTCATTGGCCCGCCACCCCATGGTGTTGTTTGATTGCTATTTTTCTATATACTAGGGGCAACATGGTCATTTAATAGCCTCTAAAAAGGGACTAGGGACTTTTTAGTCTCTGGAAACTTTTTAGTCTCTGAAAACAAACAGGGAAGGACTTTTTAGGGACTAGGGACTTTTTAGTTGGGACTAGAAAAAGTCTTAGGACTAGAGAACCAAACACCACCTTATATTTCCATCGGGAGTAGATGAAATGCCCCCAATTTATTAGAGTAGAAATCATGGGAACCAAAATCTCTTGTTACTGGGATCCGGCTTGCCTGTTCCCTTCCCATGCTCCCATCCGTGTTCCCACCTCATCCAACGGTTGTATTTTTTCCTTTTTCTTTCTAATCTAATCATCTCCCTCCTGATTTTAAGGGGATGGGGCCGGGTTTTATTTTGTTCCAATCAAATGAAGCCACGTATGCGGGAGCATAGATGGACATACGAAAGGGGAGCAGGCAAGTCTCGTCCTTGTTACTGAGCTTGAGGACGGAGAAGCCCAAATGATCTTCACGGATGTCCTGCTCTTCAAGGAGCCGCGAAGGTGGGGGTCAACCGAGAATTGAAATTTGTGGAATACCTGAGAGAGGACTGATGCCGATGGGGGAGGACTGGCAGATCAACGGTGGAGCCAGTACCTATGTTTCAGGGTGGGTGGGAGGGAGCCATCTCAATGTTGTTATGTTATCGGTAATTTCTTCTTTGAGCAAAAGTTGTCTTAACTTGTAGTAATTGCTTGAGTTATGGTTGGGATCATCACAGTTATTTTATAGGCTTGTATTGATCTATTCCTCCTCTCTAGTGTGACTATATTGCCAGACCATGGTTGTTCAAAGTAACGCGGCCTCCTGTGGGAGCTTGTACGCTTCCTTCTACCATGACCGTGTTTTAAAATTGGGTTTTTATCAGTTTTGCCATCAGCTGTCTAACGCTACTCAGTTTTGTCACTAAATGTTTTCACTAATCAAAAATGCCACTGTTCCGTTAGACACAAACTCAGAAATGCCATTTTTCATCGTTACCGTCTGGTCAATACATGTTGACTGGAGGTAGATGACGAAACTACCCATGTCCCATTTGTAAGGGGCAGCGCGCGAGCTAACCAACTGACCCTGGGAAGCACTTAGTTTTGTTAGGAGATATATGTTTCATATACAGATATTCAAACCTAACTAAACAGAACCCTTATCTAATCTTTTACCGATCTGTTCGTGGCAGTTTCCCCAGCCGGATCGGAACCAAATATCTGCAGCCACCACCGCCGCCTGCCAAACTCCTCACCTGGCACCGCCGGTCGCCGGGCTGCCCACCCAGCTCCGGCGCGCCCCCACTCGCCGCAGCTGCGGCGCCTCCCGCCGAGTGCCGCCACCCACCGCAGCTTCGGCTCTTCCTCCCGCAGGGCACCGCCACCGGAGGCAGGAAGCTCCGGCGCTTCTCCCGCCATACTCCGCAGCTCCTCCCGAGTCTTGAAGGGCAGTTGTTCCACGGCAATGGCGACGAACAGCACGACCGAATCAGAGGGTTGCCTCGGCCACAGGACGCCCCAGCATGACATAGGCTCTAAAATTCCTGCATTGTGAGTGTACTAATTCTCAGTGTGCAACTAGCTTCTGCTTGTGCCATTGATGGCCGTAATTGGCTTTACCCAGTTGCATATGGGGTGCTAGAGACAGAATCATCTGAAAGTTGGGCTTGGTTTCTTCAAAATCTGCGTGGGCTTATTGGGCATCCTGAAGGACTAGTCATACACACTGACGCTTGCAAAGGTTTAGAGACAGCAGTAGAACAAGTGTGGCCTGGAGTGGAGCATAGGGAGTGTATGAGGCATCTTGCTGCAAATTTTCGAAAAAAAATCAAGGGCAAGGTCTATGATGATAATCTTTGGGCTACAAGCTTAACTTTCAGCTCTAGAAAGCACAACTGGCATATGAAACAGATCCTTGCTAGGAAGAGTGTCCAAAAATATATGGCTAAACACCACACAAAGATATGGTATAGAAGCAAGTTCAACGAAATATGCAAGGTTGACTACGTCAATAACAACCTCGCAGAGTCATTTAATAGCAAAGTCAGAAAAGTTAAGTCTCTTCTTATTGTCGACATGTTGGACAAGATTAGGCGGATGATAATGGAGAAGTTTGATCTGCGGATGAGGATAGCATTAGAAAAATGGCTTGGCCATCTCATAATACCAAGTGTGATAAAGGCACTGCATGCCAAATCCAAAGGTAAATATCTTGTACTCTTTCAATTGATTAATTTCATAACAACTCAATTCAATAATTAATGTTTTGTGTTCTTTTCAGGGCTGAAGATGATGGTAATTAGACGCAGTGATGTTGAGGCAGAAATTACTGCAGTGGACAAAGAGAATAGGGAATGGAGGTACACTGTTGACATCGCAAAGGAAACATGTAGCTGCAGGCAATGGCAGGTCAAGGGTTTGCCATGTATCCATGCCCTGTACTTTATTACTTCACTACGAGGTCCAGTATCAGAAATTGAACCATATGTACATGAGTTCTACTCCGTTGCAAAATTTAAGGCTGCGTATGCGGACAACATACCTGCAATGGTAGGCAAGCAACAATGGGACATTGTTGACCCTGGCTTCAAACTACATGCCCCAGTGTTGAGGAGGCCAAAAGGTCGACCAAGGAAGACTAGAATTAGATCTAGTGCTGAAGGTGCTGGCGTGGGCGCTAGGAAAAGGAAGTGCAAGCGATGCGGAGGCTTCGGGCACATTGCCAGATTGTGCACAAATCCAGTTGACCCAGCATTTGGAGAAGATGAGGCTGACCTCCAAGCTAGGGAAGCCCCTTTTGTGGCAGGAGAAGGCGACCCTGAACTATCAATAGTTGCAAGTTCTGCTAGGTAACATCAAAAGAACATGTGCTTTTTTATATGTATTTTCAACATCTATTTTCATTCTTTTTTGCAACATGACTAACTTCTGTACAACTCAAAGAAAAGTGTGAAGAAAACAAGTGTGAAGAACACTAGGAAAAGGAAGGACATGCAAAATGAAGTTTGTACCACAACCTATGGACCTGCAAGTGGATTTGTTTCGTCTCCCATGCATATTCGAATTACAAATGCGGAACTACCAGACAGTCCTGCTAAAAACACAAGAAGCAAAAAGAAGCTACATATGTGAAGTTTGTGTGATCGTGACCTTTTGCTTGTGAACCTGGACATGTTTCCTTTCAACCTTATGCATGTTTGAGAATTTGGACCTTTATATTTTGATCAATAAGTGGATGTTATTGAACCTTATTTATGTTTGTGAACCTGATTTGGTGTGCTGAAAAAACAACAAGTTGATATTTCGAACCTTATTTATGTCTGTGAACCACTTTGTGTTTGTGTCGTTTTCAGAAAAATGGGCAGCAACCATGCTGAAATTTTCAGAGAAATTTAGAATACCATGTGATCATGATGTCATATGTGTTGTTTCTGTCAATTAGTATGTGACCGTCAAAAAATTTGGGCGTGGCGGTCTGGCTCATTTGTTTATGTCTACTAGTACCAGACAGATTCTTCCAGCCGGCCAGCCGCTCATGCAGATGTGTTGTCCATACTAACTTTCAAACCCAAGTCCAATTAGCTAGCAACAAGAAAATATATGAGACGTTGTTGTGTTGGAATATTATTGCATATGAACATATAAGGGATATATCTGCTTCTACATTAGAACATCTCGTTAGCTTAGTTGGTTAGCTCGCGCGCTTGTGTACCCTGTGGTCTTGGGTTCGAATCCCTAGCCTCCCAAGTTTTGTTCTCTTTTTCTCATGCGCCCCTTACAAATGGGATAGGGGTAGTTTCGTCATCTAACTTCAGTCAACGTGTATTGACCAAACGGTAACGGTGAAAAATGGTCTTTTTGAGCTTGATCTAACAGAACAGTGGCATTTTTAAGTAGTGAAAATGTTTAGTGGCAAAACTGAGTAGCGTTAGATAGCCGGTGGCAAAACTGATAAAAACCCTTTAAAATTATATTAATAGTAGCCTAAGCACTATATCTAACACAGATCATGACACCTATATACACTTTGGCTACCATAACCTATGAACAAAGTTAACATGAACTCTACATTATCAAATTGGTAGGGGCACATGGCACTTATGTTCACATCTCTCTCCTCTCCAAACCCTAGAGAGGAGATTTTGTGGTCTCACGGCGCCACTACCATACCTCCTCTGCCAACATGTCGTCGACTGGCTCCTCCTCCATCGGATCTACCGGTGTGGAAGTGCATAGAGGCCCTGATATACCGGATGAGCTCCATCCCCACGCTTTGGATCTTTTAGTAGGGTTATATGTGGTGGCAATGATGTAGTGAATATAGTTTCCTCAAGCCTTTCAATCTTGACGGTTTTGACTGTGCGGCATTTGTGGCTCGTTAGTGTAGATTCCAACCGACATCACTTGCCGTCAAGGTTAGGTTTGAAGGGTTTGTCGGCATTATGTCGAAGAAGGCTTCCCTTTACAATTAGGTACTCCGAAGTACTCTCCGTCATGTTGGTGCAGTGTGTAGTTTTGGAGGTTCAGATTTTGGATCTGTGGATCTTCCGAAACTAATAGTTTGGACAATTTCTTGTCCAGGACCCTGGCGTGGTAGGACCGTGGCCTTGATGCTTCCCGTTCATGACCAACAATGATTGGTTGGCTCCTACGATGAAGAGGCAATGACATTTCATCAACTTATTCACGGTGAAGATTTTTTTAGAACTGCCATCATGGTATTTTATTTAAGTGTTAAATGAAACAACATCCAATTTTTAAGATTGTAAGAATTAACATTAAGCTTAAGCGCCTCCCTCGCATAGAGATGGGCGACTCTATTAGGGCAACTCCCAAGTTGTGCACCAAAACACCCCCAAATGCCCGGATTACGCGTTCCGAACACTTTAGGCCATCAAACGCCATGCAACAAACATCCGCGGGGCGGTCTGGACGTCAGAAATCCCACAAAATGCAAGCAAAGCCGGGGAGAGGTTTACGGGTGTCCGGACCTCTGCTACGTAGGGTTCCGACACCCCCAGCACACCCAAAGATCCCACCCAGAGCCCCGATTTTCTCACTTTGTCCCTCCACCCTTACTATTTATCCATGTAGTCAAAGACCGATGTTGTCGCTATAGCACCCACACCATCGCACATGCCTTCCTGGATGGAGCCGCTCCACTCAGGCGCCAGCCATGCTTTGCCACCTCTCTTCCGTCCCTGGTCCGACCGCCGCTAAGGTACCCTCCGCCCTTGCACATCGCCGTCCATGGAGGACACCATGCCCATGTAATAATCAATCACTATTTATGTTTTATTTGTTTCGGATTAATCTATCTATATATCCTACATAGACAAACCCCATCACAAGTCATTAATTCCTATTTATAGCACATATGTGCCCCAGATCACCCCAATCATTATTAGACATTCAATCTAAATTGGGTGGCATAGGTTGCAACGATTTCCCTTTGTCCTTCCCCATCTCTAGGATGCACACATGCATGCCGGTCGTGGGTGAAAAAATATCACCTACTTCGTCTTACCACCTCTTAAGTTTAATTGATTGATTATTCATTAATTGTTTGTTGTGCTTTATTTGTTTATGGAAGAGAATCTCACAAGAAATCTGTCAATGCAATTGAAAGTTAAGGGTGCAACTCAATGCATCCGGTGTGTGGTGTGCCTAAGTTTGCGGGAAAAAAACCATCCTCAACAACACAAAAGCGATGTGATGTATTTTTTCACTTTAGGATATATATAATACCAACATTTTTACCCCGCACAAATTCCCGCCACAACGCATGGGCCATTCATCTAGTTTGATATTATTTTATAACATTGCATATGCTCAAATGTGTGTGCTATATGAAGGACAAATTTTAGGGCACCGGTTTTAGGGCTGCTAAAAAGCATAAATTGTTTTGTGCCCAAAAAACCTTCTCCCTCCACACCTAAACCATTTTTAGGACACCAATTTTTTTGCCGCTGTTGGAGATAGTCTGATGCCGCACATTTAACCACTTCTCTGATTGTGCCATCTCTATTGATCTTAACGCACCCCACCTCCGAGGGTTCCCACTATGCACATGTCGGAGCGTGCGCACCAAAGGCTGGAGTAGGTATATCCGACCCAGAGATGAGTTCATGAATAATCTTTTTGTATCTGCAAAGAAGATGACTAGCCCTGAAGATCTTGATATGGTTTTTTAGGGATGTCTATACTACTTGTTTGATCTAGATCTAAGGCCTGTTCATGAAAAACTTATGAACAAAGTAGAGCATAAACATATACGCCATTTCCATTGATCTTAAAGCACTCCGCCTCGGGGTTCCCACTTATGCACTTGTCCACTCGTGTTTACCAAGGCCAGAGTAGGTATATCAAACACAGAGATGAGTTTGTGAATAATCTTCTTGTTTCTGCAAAGATGATTATCAGCCTTAGAGATCTCAATATATTTTCCTTAATTTTTAGGGATATTTGTTGATTGGAGCTAGATCTAAGTCCTTTTTATTGGAAATAAACATATGAACAAAGTAGAGTACAAACATATGCACCATCTACATTGATCTGAAGGCACCCTGTCTTTGGGGTTCCCACTTATGCACCTGTTTGGGTAGAGCAGGTATATCCAACACATAGGGGCGTGTTTGGTTGCCCGCATACATGCCAACCAGGTCCGCGTGGGATGTGCGCGGTCTATTTGGTTGGCTGGGCTGCATGTGGTTTGAGACCCGCACAAACCTCAAAGCAGCCCGCAGCCTGGCCCGGCGGGAACTGCCGAATCGGTAGTTTCTTGCGAGCCTGGTCGGGCGCGGCCACGCGTGCGGGGCAATTGCACGCCTCGGGCAGCGCGGGAGACGAAGGCGACGTCTCATTACTTGCCCCCACTCTCCTGTCACCGGCCAGGCGCACTGTTCCCACCGCTCCCTCTCTCTCCCTCACTGCCCCTCCCTCTCCTCTCCTCTGCTCCGATGGCTCCGTCACGCCCACCGCCGCGCCGCCCTCTGACCCCGGTCGACCAACGTGTCTACATCATCCAGGAGCGCTGGCTGGCCGGGCTCCAGAACTCGGGTCGCGACCTGGCCTCGGCGCTGCGGGCGCCGTCCCCCATCTGCTGCCGGCCTCCACGAGCGCCGACGCCGGCCAATGCGGTGACGGACGCTCCTGCTCTGCCGCCGATTCCGAACCTCGTGGTCCTGGGCTCGGCGCCGGCGCTGTCGACGGAGCCGCCCCTTGTTGGGACACCATTGGCCTCGGGGGTTTTCTTAACCCCCGTCCAAGGGTTTTCTCCGGTCGGCGGGTCGTCCTTCGCGACCTCCGGCGTGGTGTTCAGCACGGGGCCGATGCCGCAGGCCGTCGCCGGGGCCGGCTCGTCCTCTGCTCCGCCATCTCTATCGTTCCCACCGGGGTTTTCACCCCGGCCTCGATTTGCCGTGGCTGCGCGTGCTCCGGTGAGTCAAATCCCCAACAAACTTGCTCCTAGATGTAGATTAGCGGTTAATTTCTTAGGCATGTGCTAGGATTGATAGGAATCTAGCAGATCCGATTGGATGCAATCCCAATCGAATCCAATCGGACTGATCTGTTCTTGTTTTGTACAGTGCGTGTGCTACTGCTTGTGTTCATGCTAGAATGCTAGTAGCTGTGTTACATGCTAGATTCATGTTCATGCTAGGGTGAGTGCTACTACATTCTAGATTTGTGCTACATGCTAGTAGCTGTGTTCATGGTAGAATCATGTTCATGTTGAGTGATGAATGCTAGAATCATGTTGACTGATGGCATGCTCATGTTAGGATCATGTCCTTGTTTCATGTTGCATGTTGAAGCTAGGGTTTGTGCCATGAGTGGATGTTATACGTGCATGTAGTAGGATGGTCCCAAATCTGTATAGCTGCACATGGGTGCTATTGGCACTTGCTGTTGCTATTTTTAGATGTTTCCTTGTTTAGGATTGTGCAGTGCTCAGTGCCAGTTGCAGCAAAGAAGATGCCACTGATCACTAGGCAAATGTCATTTATCAATGGCACTTGCTGTTGGGCAAAATGGCACTTGCTATTGGGCAAGTCACTGATCGGTGTCATTGATCAGTGTCATTTGCACTACAGCAAGTAGATTAGTGCTCTTGCCCAACACCAAGTGCCACTGATCAATGCCATTTGGCCACGAGCACATGCCACTGATCAGTGGCACTTGCTGTTGGGCAAGTGCACTGATCAGTGGCACTTGCTGTTGGGCAAGGCCACTGATCAGTGGCACTGATCAGTGGCATTTGCTTGCTTGCTTGCTTTGTTTGATACTAATACTTGTCATGTTGCCTGACAAGATACTGAAGACTGACTGGGATGTGATGGGTGGAGGAGCTCATGTCGTGGCCGGAGCTGAGCGCGCCGAGGATTTCACCCCGAAGAATAGGTGGCTCAGGATGGTGGACCTGCCTGGCAGGATCGCCTTCATGAGCGTGCCTTGTTCAAGGGGACGATCTTCGAGGCAGGGCCACGAGGAGGGGGCCAGGGAGCCGATGAGATTCTAAGCACAGATCAAGGACAATGAGGACCTCGCCATGCTCGTCGTCCCTCCCAAGTTCGTGGAGGTGATGAACACCTGGCTGGTCATCAAGCGACTCCCGCGCGTGGTCATGCTCTCAGCCAACAAGAGGTGCGTGTTCTGGGTGCAGATCCAGAACTTCGAGGGCCAGATGGTGCTTGGCCGGGGGTGGAACTACTTCTGCCGCCACCACAAGATCATCCTCGGCGACCTCGTCGTTGTGCGCATCTCCGGACTGGGACTGAAGGTTCAGATCTACAACCACGACTCGTCGGTGATGTGCAAGTACCGTTGCAGCAGGCACAACTGCCTTGGTGGCATCGAGCAGGCTATGTAGTTAAGTTAAGTCAGGTGTTAGTGGAGAACTTTTAGGGTGTGTGGCGAGACTTGTGCTGGAAATATGTTCATATTTTGGCCAGGTGCAGCACCCTGGCACAACAGGGAAGGAGGATGGCCCTGCTCTTAATCTAGAGTATGCTATCTAGTTAAGTAGTTTGCTGTGTTAAGTTTGCTGTCATTACATTGCTTGCTTTGTTTGATTTTGCTGTTGTGATGTTGCTGTTGTGCTGATCATGTGTAGTGGTAAGGCCATCACATTTGAATGGGCTGGGCAGAACACAAACGCTGTTTGCAACCAAACAGCTGAAGTTTGCATCTGCTCACACCCTAAGCACAAATGCGGGCAACCAAACAGCAGGGGTAAGTCCCTCTCGATGCGATGCAGGCAACCAAACAGATTGCAACTGCTGCATATGAAGCTGTATTTCAGCAATCAGGTTGGGTTGAGATGGACATGCAATGCAAGTACTGTTCCAAACTACAACCGAACACGCTCTAGATGAATTCATGAATAATCTTCTGCTATCTGCAAAAGAGATGATCAGCCCTAGAGATCTAGGTATATTTTCTTTATTTTTTATTAGGATATCTGTACCTAATCTAGATCTAAAGCCTTTTCAGGGAAAAATATATAAACAAAGTGGATCACAAACATATGCGCCAGATTCCACTGCACAATTGTCTTTAATTTCACATCTATTCAAAATTACAGACCAAGCAGGTAAAATGGAGCACTGCATGAATCCACTGCAAAGATGACAACACAGCAACACCCAGCTCAAGAACTAAAGCTAATCGATGCATACTGATCGCCAGTGGTGTGAACTTGACAGCTTCGAGGCAGGAGGAGCTCCCCAGCTCGCAGCACGCCGGCGGCGGACCGGCAGGGACGACGCCATGGTGCCGCTGTCATCGTCGTTGCGTTCGGTGTTGCTGAAATCATGAAGGCCTCCGCCGTTGATGTCGCCCAGGCCCAGCATTGCTCGCAGTGCCTTCCGCGCCATGTCCTTGTGAACGCCGGGGTCCGCTTGCTCGGCGATGAGGATGAGTGGCCGGTCGGCGCCGGCCGCTCTGGCGAGCCCCCGGAACCGCGGGCTTCCCTTGCTCATGTCGTACAATGCCGCGACGCAGCATTCTTCAAGCTCCGACCTGTGAGCGTCGTCGGAAAGGATGACGGAGAACGTCGCCACGGCGCCGGCGTCCATGAGCGCTGTCCGGCCCTCAGTGCAGGCGGCGACGTTGCAGATCACCATGAGGGCCAGCCTGCGGATGGGCAACGGCTCGTTGGAATCGGAGGAGATGGAGAGCAGGTTCTTGGCGGCGCCCGGGGCGCGCGCGAGCTTAGACTGGTTAACGGCGGCGAGGGAGAGGTGGAGCAGAGCCATCCCGGCATCGCGGCGCGCTCGCGGGGCCTGGTCGCCCGTCGTAAGGAGTGCCAGAAGAGGAGGCAAGGCGCCGAGCACGCCGATGGCGGCGCGGTTGCCCTCGTGGAGAGCCAGGCCGAACAGAGCGCCTGCCGCGTGCTCGCACGCCTCCGGGGCGGCAGCACCCAAGCTGGCAACCTCGACGAGCGCCGGCACGGCACCCGCGCGGACGATGGGCACCCTGTTCTCAGGCTCGAGGGAGAGGTTGGCCAGAGCAGCGGTAGCGTCGGCGCGCGCCGCGGCCGAGTGACGCGCGGACAGCAGCACGCGACGGAGCGCAGCGAGCAGCTGTGGCACGCAGAGCGCCCGCCTCCTCGGCGCGCTTTCCCGCGTCGCCCGTCGCAGCGCCGCCATCGCTGCCTCCACCTCCCACTCATCTCCGCCGCCCACAGCCTTCACTGTCAACTGGCCAACTTCCTCCTCCCCCTCACCAACCCGCAACGACTCCGTTTTCTTCGCGCACACCATCTCCAGCTGCTCCACCGCCGTTATCTCTGACGACGACCGGGAGGACGACGACGACGTCGACGCAGCGGACGCCCTGGAGGAGCAGGACAAGTTAGAAGACGACCTGCCTGGTGGCCGCGGAGACGAAACCGCGCGTAGCACGGCCTCCCGTGCCGCAGCGGCGGAAGGGGCCGCAGGCGGCGCGCGTCCGGACCGCGCGCTCCAAGTCCGGATGGCCGCCCCGAGCGCGTCGTTGGGTATGGGAACCACCCCACCCGATGCCGGCGAGTCTCCCTCCAGGCCAGGTGGAGAGACGGAAAGCTCCGCGCAGGCCTGGATGCAGGCGCGCTCGTACGTCCGCCCCGACGGCAGGATCACCGGGTCGGACATGGGCGCGCCCAGTATCGGGCACAGGAACTCCCGTGGCACGTCCTCCTCCTTGTCCACCGGGGACAGGGTTGCAGGGAGGGATGGCGGCGGCGGCGGCGGCGGCTTGGAGTGGAAGGGCAGAAGCTTCCAGCGCCATGCGCGCGCGGCACCCATGCTTAATTATCAGCTCGGCAGCTGCAAGCAGAGCAGCGGCGCTTTGGTGCTTTTGGTGCAATAATGGACGGTGGCTCACCTTTGCTTTGGATGGCTGGAGCCGTGTGCTCGCCGTCCTTTTCGGGCGTTTAAGTATTGTGGCTTGGGAGACAGTGCAAGGTGACTTAGCCTGGAAGGGATCGGCGATTAGGTACTGACATGTCGCCTGTGGATCTGCATCTCAAACAGAGTCAGGATATACACTCGGCAAGAATGTTCTTGAACATTCTTATCGCTTTTTTACATGGAAAACGCACCAGTGGTACATAATACAAAAAACAAAAACAAAAAACAACGCCTCTTCACTATTATTGATGGCGTTGATAAAATCACGGAGACTCACGCCTTGTCTCAAAAAGAGTTTGATACGAAAAATCAATCCAATGAGAAAATTGCTCTATTGCCAGAAGAGAAAATCAAGTGATACCAAAGATGCAATGCCGACTTTATTTTGGAGGGAGACAGTAATACACAATACTTTCAAATGGTCGCGGATAGACGACATAGAAAGAAGTGTATTTTTAGTCTCCAATAAGATGAAAGGGGGACCAAAGGACGCATGAGGCTTAAAAGTTATCTTACCAAGTACTACAAATCACTGTTTGGGGCCTAAAGACCCGAGTTCAAATTCTAGAATTGATAGATGATGCACAGGGGTTTTTCTCGTTTTATTGATGATCAACCTTGATGTGTGGTGAAACCAGTCATCAAGAAATATCTTGATACTCATTTAAAAAAAATCATGAGCATCACGTTTATCTTGGTACTCATATTAAAATGGTTGTATGCATCCCTAGTTGGCGCAGAGGTCGGAAAATGAAAATCTCTCCTATTTTTAAGCAAAGAGAGCCTTGACTTAGTGGTTGGGCATGCAGTTCTGCAGCTTAACGACCCGAATTCAGGTCCTAAAATTGACAGGTGATACATAGGGGTTTTCCCCCATTTATTGAGGATCAAGCTTGATGTGTGGTGGAACCACTCATGCAGAAATATCTTGATACTCATTAAAAGAAATATGAGGATCATGTTTATCTTAGTACTCATACTAAAATGGATGTATGCAGGACGAGGATTAGGAGCTCTCGGAGGCTCCGCATCCCTATACGAACAATTCGTTCAAAAAAATACTGAGAAATTTGAAAAATAATCTGGGATTTTGGGATATGAAACGTGGGTTCCCGATGTACTCTTGTCTGAAATTTTGTGAAAGAATGCAAGGAAACATATTCGTGGCAAAAACGACAAAAACTTTCTATGTATAGCAAAACATTGTTTGGGTGAATTTTTGTTCGGACAGTAATTCCTTCGCCACGGATACGTTTTCTGGTATTTTTCACGAAATTTCACATGGAAGTAGATTGGGGAAACAGGTTTGATATCCCAATTTTTTTATTTTATTTTTGGGTATTTTTTATGATTATTTTTCGTATAGGGGTGTGGAGCACCCATGTGCTCATGTGTATTTTCCATGTATGCATCCCTAGTTGGTGCAGAGGTCAGGAAGTGAAAATTTCTCCCATTTTTAATAGGTACACACTAACCCCCGCCCAACCCTACCCCTGCTCCCGTGCGGCCCCGCCGCGTTGCATCGGGGCGCCCCCGCCTCCTTCCTCTGCCCCCGTCACCACTCTCCTCTCCGCCGCCGGCGACGACGACGCCAGCGCAAAGCCCAAGCGGCTCGGAGACGGCCTTCTCCTCACGCGCTAGAGGCTCAAGATTAGTGTGGCAGATTCGATCTCGATCTCCTCGGCAGTGATGGCAGACAACATCGGCTAGGGCATGACGGCAGGGCTATAGTCGCAGCGGCAGGTGGCGGTGGCAGCCATGCTATAGCCGCTCAACCTCTGGTTCGGCTTTAGATCGTGTCGGTGCTCCTGGTCTTGCTCTGCATCACGCGGGTGTTGGGGAACACAGTAATTTTTTTAAAAAACCCTACGCACACGCAAGATCTATCATGGTGATGCATAGCAACAAGAGGGGAAGAGTGTTGTCCACGTACCCTCGTAGACTGTAAGCGGAAGCGTTATGACAACGCGGTTGATGTAGTCGAACGTCTTCACGATCTGACCGATCCGAGCACCAAAAGTACGGCACCTCCGCGATCTGCACACGTTCGGCTCGATGACGTCCCACGAACTCTTGATCCAGCTGACTGTCGAGGGAGAGCTTCATCAGCACGACGGCGTGATGACGGTGATGATGAAGCTACCGGAACAAGGCTTCACCTAAGCACTGCAACGATATGACCGAGGTGGATTATGGTGGAGGGGGGCATCGCACACGGCTAATACAACTGTCAATTTGTATGTCTATGGGGTGCCCCTCCCCCGTATATAAAGGAGTGGAGGAGGGGGGAGGGCCGGCCCTCTATGGCGTGCCTTGGAGGAGTCCTACTCCCACCGGGAGTAGGATTCCCCCCTCCCTAGTTGGACTAGGAGAGAAAGGAAGGGGGAGGAAGGAGGAAGGAAAGGGGAGAAGGGCCCCACCCAATTCGGATTGGGTTTTTTTTGGGGGGCGGGGGGCTGTAACGCCCTCGATGCGGCTATATCTCCCATGTGTCGAAGCACGACTTAGAGGCATAACCGCGTTGAAAGCAATGTCGCAAGTGAGGTAATCATCACACAACCCATGTAATACATAAGGGAAAGAGATACATAGTTGGCTTACAATCGCCACTTCACACAGTTACATGAATAAAGCATTACATCATCCAAATACAATCAAGGTCCGAGTACGGAATCAAAATAAAAGAAGAACCCCAAATGCGACACGGTCCCCGATCGACCCCAACTGGGCTCCACTACTGATCAACTAGAACGAAACACCACAAAGGACAAGATCTTCATCGAGCTCCTCTGTGAGCTTGGTTGCGTCATCTGCATGGTTCAACGGCACCTGCAAGCTGGTTTGGAAGTATCTGTGAGTCCCGGGACTCAGCAATCTCGCACCCTCGCGATCAAGACTATTTAAGCTTATGGGTAAGGTAAAAGGTATGAGGTGGAGCTGCAGCAAGCGACTAGCATATATGGTGGCTAACATACGCAAATGAGAGCGAGAAGAGAAGGCAAAGCACGGTCGATAAAAGTATGATCAAGAAGTGATCCTAGAACAACCTACGTCAAGCATAACTCCAACACCGTGTTCACTTCCCGGACTCCGCCGGAAAGAGACCATCACGGTTACACACGCAGTTGATTCATTTTAATTAAGTTAAGGTTCAAGTTATCTACAACCGGACATTAACAAATTCTCATCTGCCCATAACCGCGGGCACGGCTTTCGAAAGTTCAAATCCCTGCAGGGGTGTCCCAACTTAGCCCATGACAAGCTCTCACGGTCAACGAAGGAATAGACCTCCTCCTGAGACATTCCGATCAGGCTCGGTATCCCGGTTCTACAAGACATCCTCGACAATGGTAAAACAAGTCCAGCAAGACCACCCGCTGTGCCGACAAATCCCGATAGGAGCTGCACATATCTCGTTCTTAGGGCACACCGGATAAGCTAAGCGTACAGGAGCCGACGTAACCCAAGTTGCCAAGGGATGGCCCTGCATGGTGCTCTGGGTTGGACCAACACTCAGAGGAGCACTGGCCGGGGGGGGGGGGTTTAAAATAAGATGACCCTTGGGCTGGCCTAACCCAAGGGAAAAAGAGGCTAGGTGGCAAATGGTAAAACCAGGGTTGGGCCTTGCTGGAGGAGTTTTATTCAAAGCGAACTGTCAAGGGGTTCCCATTATAACCCAACCGCGTAAGGAACGCAAAATCCGGGAACATAACACCGATATGACGGAAACTAGGGCGGCAAGAGTGGAACAAAACACTAGGCATAAGGCCGAGCCTTCCACTCTTTACCAAGTATATAGACGCATTAATTAAATAAGATATATTGTGATATCCCAACAAGTAAACATGTTCCAACAAGGAACAACACCTCCATGTTCCAACAAGGAACAAACTTCAATATTCACCTGCAACTAACAACGCTATAAGAGGGGCTGAGCAAAGCGGTAACATAGCCAAACAACGGTTTGCTAGGACAAGGTGAGTTTGAGGCTTGGTTCAACAATATGGGAGGCATGATAAGCAAGTGGTAGGTATCGCAGCATAGGCATAGCAAAAGAGCGAGCAACTAAGCAAGCAAAGATAGAAGTGATTTCGAGGGTATGATCATCTTGCCTGAGATCCCGCAAGGAAGAAGAACGAGTCCATGAAGAAGACAAACAGACGTAGTCGAACGAATCCTCACAACACGACGTTATCGGAACCAACCCGAAGAAGCAACACTGGAAAGAAGCAAACAATCATGGTGAACAAACATCACATAAGCATGGCACGATGCGCAAACAAGTATGATGCATGTCCGGTTTAATGATAAATGGCATGGCAAAATGCACAAGCAATACTACAAATTAAATGGAGCTCAATATGCAACTCCGTTGCATATTGATGAAACACCACATGACTTATTAAGTTCGATCTTGTTTATGTACCCAACAATATTAAATGTTGTTAAACATGGCAAGAGGGTGAAGCAAAGAAAACTACCTATCTAGTCAAGTTTAAATGAGGCCGGAAACAACGAAAAACAATTTTCGGAAACTCCTCATATGCATATATTAGGTTCGGTACTGTTCTTCCCTAAACACAATTTTAGGGTTGTTAAACATGCAAAGAGATGCCACCATGTTAAACTATGCAAAATTCTACCCCATTTACATATAAAGATGATTAAATTCTGAGTTACGGTTATTTAGTTATGAATTAAGTCATTTTAGCATGGCATAGGGGCAAATTAAAACAAACAACATTTTAAACATGGATGGAAATGACATATTATGAAACTACACAAAATTCTAAGCAACTTTCATATATAAATCATTTTATTCCGGTGCATAATGATGAGTTATTATATGCATGAAACATGAGGGTTTTTCTGTAAAAACTGCTGACTCTGGAAAAAATAGACAAATTGCAGAACTGAAAAAAATAGAGGCGGGCCGAAACACAGAAGGCTGGCCCAACCGGAGGGAAAAGAAAAAAAACAAAAGAGGGGCGCGGGTGCCCTCACCATGGGCTTGGGCCCAGTCAGTGCAGCGGGCCGGCTTGCGCTGGCGGAACTGGACCGCGAGGACGCAGCCCACGCGGACGCGGTCAACGGTGACGGGCGATCTCCTCCCGTTCGAAGCAGAGACGGGAACAGGCACAACGGCGGCGGTGGTCCGGCGAGGACGTCGACGGGGCAAGACGAGGAGGCCGGGAACGAGCAGATCGGCGCGTGGGGAACTCGGATCCGGCGAAGGACGCAGTCAACGCTCGAGGACGAGCGCTGTGAAGCACTGCTCGACCTGAAGCAGAGGAGATGCACGGGAAGCAGGGCATCGATGGCGCGGGCGGCGATGTGACTTGCTCCGGCGGGGTTTGCAGGTCGGGAGGCGCGGGGAGGACCGGGAACGGTGGAGATGCGGTTCCATGGCGGCGATTTTGACCTGCAGAGGGCGACGGAACGATGACCATGGCA
The DNA here is from genome assembly GCF_002162155.2 of Triticum dicoccoides. Taxonomy (NCBI): domain Eukaryota; kingdom Viridiplantae; phylum Streptophyta; class Magnoliopsida; order Poales; family Poaceae; genus Triticum; species Triticum dicoccoides. The sequence continues at coordinate 204,355,710 of NC_041392.1, forward strand.
GCAGGGGCGTCCTCCTGTTGCTCCTGCTCCTGGCGAGAGAGAGAGAGAGAGAGAGAAACTGAGATAGCAAGAGAGAGAGAAGGGAACCAGATGAAAGGAAGGGCGCGCTGCGACCTGGAGAGACGAGGCGGCCAGCGGCGGCCATGGGAGCTCGTGCTCCTAGTTGCTGCTCGGGATGGTCTGCTATTTGCTGCTGCTCGCCGGCAACGGCTGGGTCGACGACGGGGTCGAGGTGCGCCCCAGCGCCATGGAAGCTACGGGAGAGGTAGGCGCACGGGCAGAGGAGCTCTGGCTCCTGTAGGATTTGGGCGACGGCGGTGGTTGGACGGGAGGGGAAAACGAGGAGAAAGTGGAGGCTCAGCGGAGAGATTGGGTGGAGATGGATCCCGAGGTAGGAGATGCTGGCGGCGGGTGAAGGGACAAGCCTCCTAATTTCTAGGTTGGGCAATATATATACACCAGGTGGATTAGGTTAGGCGCTATCTCGTCCCTACGATCGTAATCGGATGGTCGCGAATAAAATAGTTAGGGAGCCCAAATAAGAAAACGATGACGTTTTGTAGATGTTTGGGGATGATCCGGACACAATGGTGGCGACAGTCCGGGTCGGGTCCAGGACAACTTTTCGGACGCGCGCGCGAGGGGGTTTGATGCACTGAGTAGAGAGGGTTTGGTAGGGTCTGACGGTGAGTAGAGGACTGTGCAGAAGGCCTCAGGCTGATACAAGAGAAGAGAGAAAGGCCCGGCGACTGTTTCCGGAGACCGAAAACGTCCGACGATTTGACCGACTATATTGCCGCTATAGTTTAACGGTTGAGCTATCAAACGAACTCCGAATGCGATGAAACTTGGCAGGCGGCCTATCTACACCATAAAAAGACCACACGCCAACTTTCATCCCATTCCGAGAACATTTCCGGCCACTTATAAAATAATATTTCGGACATGCCGCGGGCGCATGCAAGTGTGTCTGGGCTCAGAACGGACAACGGACGGAACGAGGAGACCGGGACGGATGCAAGTTTCGAAAACATGATGATGCAATGCACATGATAACATGACAAGATGCAACACGCAAGCAAAAGACATGGCAACAACAGCGAATAACTGGACGACACCTGGCACATCGGTCTCGGGGCGTTATAGGGGCGCCCCCTCCTAGGCTCCCTTCTCCTCTCTCCCACTAAGGCCCAATAAGGCCCATATACTTCCTGGGGGGTTCTGGTAACCTCCCGGTACTCCGGTATATTCCCGAACTCACCCGGAACCATTCTGATGTCCAAACATAGGCTTCCAATATATCGATCTTTATGTCTCGACCATTTCTAGAGTCCTCGTCATGCCCGTGATCACATCCGGGACTCCGAACAACCTTCGGTACATCAAAACACATAAACTCATAATACCGATCGTCACTGAACGTTAAGCGTGCGGACCCTACGGGTTCGAGAACTATGTAGACATGACCGAGACTCATCTCCGGTCAATAACCAATAGCGGAACCTGGATGCTCATATTGGTTCCTACATATTCTACAAAGATCTTTATCGGTCAAACCGCATAACAACATACGTTGTTCCCTTTATCATCGGTATGTTACTTGCCCGAGATTCGATCGTCGGTATCTCAATACCTAGTTCAATCTCGTTACCGGCAAGTCTCTTTACTCGTTCTGTAATGCAACATCCCATAGCTAACTCATTAGTCACATTTCTTGCAAGGTTTATAGTGATGTGCATTACCGAGAGGGCCCACAGATACCTCTCCGATACACGGAGTGACAAATCCCAATCTCGATCTATGCCAACTCAACAAACACCATTGGAGACACCTGTAGAGCATCTTTATAGTCACCCAGTTAAGTTGTGACATTTGATAGCACACCAAGTGTTCCTCTTGTATTCGGGAGTTTCATAATCTCATAGTCATAGGAACATGTATAAGTTATGGAGAAAGCAATAGCAGTAAACTAAATGATCATCGTGCTAAGCTAACGGATGGGTCAAGTCAATCACATCATTCTCTAATGATGTGATCCTGTTCATCAAATGACAACTCACTACAAAAAAATACACTTCCGTGATGATACGTGTTTGTCACAGTAGGTCGCTTTTTTGTCATGCATGTACATCCATGAAAAATCTATGATAGAATCAAGATAGTCATACCTGTGTTGTCGTAGAAGTGTTCCATAACATTACCAAAATTATCATCACGGAAGTGTCCACTTCCATGACGATAAATCGCGCGTCACAGAAGTGCTTTCGTCAAGGGTGACCGACACGTGGCATCCACCGTAACGGAACGCCGTTAAACTATCGGGTCGGGTTTTGGATCCGATAACCCGTTAACAACCCCGACCAATGGGGATTTTCCACGTGTAAAATCATCATTGGCTAGAGGGAACACGTGTCGGCTCATCGTCGGGACAGATGTCATCCACTCACTGGACAGAAGGCGCCTATGATACGTCGACATGTGGCACGGCCCAACAAGTTTAAATGGGCCGGCCCAACTAAAGGCCCACAAGATTTTGCGGACCATAATGGGCTGGCCCAGCTAAAGGCCCACGAGATTTTGCGGACCATAATGGGCTGGCCCAGCTAAAGGTCCACAAGATTTTGCGGGCCATAATGGGCCGGACCAGGTAAAGGCCCACAAGATTTTTGTGTGCCATAATGGGCCGGCCCAGGTAAAGGCCCACAAGATTCTTGTGGGTCATAATGGGCCGGCCCAGCTAAAGGCCCATGAGATTTCGCCGACATTAATGAGCCGGCCCAGGTGTAGGCCCACAAGATTTTGAGGACCCTAGTAGGCCGGCCCATTAACTGGTTGCCATGTTTTGGGCCAAATGTCGGCCCATATTTGATCCGGTCCATTAATGGCCTGCCATGCTCCGGGCCTAATAGTGGCCCATATGAGATCCGACCCGTTAAAATCCTACCACGTTCTGGGCCAAATTACGGCCTAGATCAGGTCCGGCCCTTTAAGAGGCTTTGGGCTCAATTATGGCCCATATCAGATTCGGTTTCAACTGGACACTATGCTTTTGGGCCCACTTAGTAATTCGGCTTGATATTAGTTTTGGCCTGTTAAGGGCCCGTTTAACATTTCAGCCCTATATTAATTTCGGCCTGTTAAAAGCCCGTCATATAGTTGGGCCTAACTACGGCCCAGTTTGCATCCGGCCTGCTCGCAGCCGATATCTGATTGGGCCAAACAAGGACCCAGATAATTTTGGCCTGTTAAAAGCCCGTGATTTGATTCACACAATCATGGACCGGGGTTCATTTCGGGCTGCTGTGTAACTAGTAGGAATTAAGAACAAATCTACTCTATACAATAAAGACATTACGACATAGTAACTAAGAATAAACCTACACTACAAATAAAGGATTTAAGGCATATTACATCCACTGGGCATCAAAGTTCGCCACCAGTGATCATAAAGCGCAACGAAGAAGCATATTACAAAAACTGGGCACCATTGCAGTGTAACAAAATAATACTGAACCGAGACCACTTCCAAGACAGTTCAAGAAAGGTTAGCCTTGCGGGGGAACTGCTGCGCAAGCTGCTGAGCAAGGCTGTGAGACCGGCCTAGCATGTCGGTCATAGATTCCAGGTGTAGTTGTTTAGCGATGAGGTTCTCATTGGTGTTCTCCGCAATCTTTCTTAGAGATAGGACTTCAAGTCGAAGTTGAGTTGTAGAATGCCTTTCTGCTAGAACTTGGGACTGAAGAAGTCGAACTGATTCAGACAATGAATTCAGTGAGCTTGTCTGACTGTTAGTCTCAAGTAACTTGAACACTGCATCAAGACACGACTTTGGGGTTGTCTCACTATCTTCAAGATGTTTTGCCTTCTTTGCTGCAATATATGTTGGGTTTGTCTCACAACCTTCAGCAGACTTGTGCATGCCATCAGGCATATCACCCTGAAACAAAGCAGAGAGATGACAGGTTTTGCACGTGTATAAACAAAGATGATAACTGTTCTGTCAATTCTATCCAATTTCAAATTAGAAAATAAAGAGTATGTTCAAAATATCAATAGCATAATTTGGCATTGTTCATAATGCGGGGAGCTTCACCACACTACTGGATTACCATGTCAACATAACAAGCATAGATGAAGGGCAAAGAAAATCATTGTATCTATTTTGGATATTGTGCATGACATGTTGTTCATATCATCAGCCACATCAGTAAGATAAAACAGGAGATGACAAGGTGCAAACGTGGGCTGTTTCACCACACACTGGATTATAGATCCACAAAAACAAGCATACATATAGGGAGTATTAAGTAATGTGCATGGTATGAATAAGGAATTTGGTTTTACAAGTAAAACTTAGAACTTACGATTCTTACGAACATGCATTTTGGTAGAAACAGCAAACTAAACAGCAGTAAACGATAGGGAGTATGAGCAAATTAAATAGCAGTTGAGGATAAAGGCTTTAGAAGGACCGACTTACATTAACAGTTAACACCGGCTTTATAATGCCCTTCTCCATGGCAAGGGAAGGATAACTCAAGAATTTCAGCACATAATCTTCTTCATAAGCATTGCCTGTACTCTACATTTTGTATAGAGTAATTATAGATATGATAATACTGGAAGGGATAGAGGATAATGAAGATAAGATGCAGATTGATGCTACATAATCAACTACCAATCCCTGGAAGTACAAGCGTTATAGGACAAAATGTACTGACAAGAGCAATGGGCTACACTTCTGCACTGGCATTGTCTGTGTATTCTACTTGTTGGTAAGATTAAATATAGATCTGATCTTTTTTAGTAAATGGTGGGCGAGGGAGATAAGATGCAGAATGCTACAAAATGAACCAATCCCTCTTCCCATAATACAAGAGTGTTTTGAACACTGGTGTACTGTACAAAACGTTCTTATATTATGGGACGGAGGGAGTAGCTGTTAATGTAAGTATAGTGATAGACCACGTTCAGTCCTTACAAGAGGACTGCAGAGCTAAACCTCTTCAAAGCATTGGGTTGATTCTAAATTTATGTAAGAGTCCATACGGATATTATAATGTCCACCAAATGGACGATTACTAGGCTAACATGTGCAGTGATGCTACATAATCAAACATCTATGAAAGTAAGTATGGTCATACAAGGCAAGAGGTACTCACAAGAGCAATGCAGTGTGCAGTATAGTTGTGAGATTCTGTGGTCCCTTGAGTACGAATGTTCTTCTGCTAACAGTTTTCGTACAAGTGAGACATTAAGGCAAATGCAGAAATATAGTTCAAATTGTGATGTGATATCATAGACAGTATCTTACGCTGCAACCGAGACCAATGTGTAACAAGATTATTCTAGTCACCGTCGGATAAATGTAGCACTAGAGACTTTACAGAAATTTCGTTCAGAGGCTTGCCATCGAAGTGCGCTTGCCTCAGGTAGGAACGATACTTCATCAACGAGTGCTTGAAAAGTGCAACCAACCCTTACTCGTCATCACAATCCAGTTTGCGCCTCGCCTATTTAAAAGAATGAAATCTTGTGTCTTCTGTCAGCAGAAACATATGCAGTAATGACCATGAATAACATTAGTACATTACTTATGCGTAAGTTGCGGAGGAAGACTGGAAATTGTTCTGTGTCTGCGGTATAATCTTTCCATGAAGGAAAGATGCACACAAAGTTCCTGACAACAACATAAGCTTCGTCTTCTAAACTGGAAAGAAATGGAACAGGGGTCCTATTTGCTGCAATTGGGGCTCTCTCTAGTTCGAAAAGGGATTTGGCAACTGGATTTGGTGTACTCTTTGCTGGAATGGGGGTTTTGCGTCGTACAGCTGGTGCCATGGCAACTGGCATAATCATACTATTTGCTGCAGTTGGGGTCTGCTGAGTTGGGGCATCCGAAATGACCAGTGTAGTAGGGCTAGAGTCTGTTAGAGTTGGGGTATTTTGTGGGTCAGGTGATATTGCAACTACACCTAATGGGCTATTTGATTTATCAGGTGCCACTACCTTTTCCAAATACTTTGCTTGTGCTCCTCCACGATCAGCAATCGCCCTCTTCCTTTTGAACTGATACACAAGAACAACATTTGAATGGATAAATATGGTATGATGACAGATGGAATATGTACTGAAAATGGATAGGCAGGGCGTATTCACATACATGATGTGTAAACTAAGCTAATGGCAGTTCAACAAAGTAGAAGAAATGCAAAGCATCAGTTGCAAGATATGTGCGAGCAATGTAACCTTGGAAAGTTAGAGCAAGTACCTTGATGGGTGAATAAGATAGGGCATCTTCCTCTGACTCCTCCACTAGGGAGCTACATTGACTTAGGTCTCCCTCTAGCTCAGAATCACTGTTAGGATCATATTCTGAGCATGCATCTGTAGGTGGAGAGTGTTTGCATTGCATTTCATCCAGACTTGATTTCAGTCCCTTAATGCCAAGTTTGACAGCCATGGCATTGTTCTGCTTTATTCTTTTCATGCACGCAAGCTCATAATCATTATGATGCTGTTCAGAATCTGAGATTCATGAAAACATAAAAAGTAGTCAGATTATCTATGGAATGCATTGCGGTTTCAACTAGGAGAGTGTCTCCTTATAAACCCCCTGCATATGCAAAGTTCACCTCCCCAACCGTGCTAACCAGACCACACACAGAGATACACACCCGAGCGGCGAACATGGATTTTCAAAACTAATTTAGGAACATTTAGCTGACCAATTAAACAACTCTGTTTTAATAATTTCAGATTCGTATTTGAACAACTAAGCTTGTTTAGCTTGATGGGTGGAGCAGTGTTATTATGACACGAAGCATGTATTCTGATCGTATAGTGATCATAAAAGGGGGAAACTCTAAGCATATATTTTTTAGCAAAAGAGAGTTTCCTCTCTGATTTCTATTAAAGAAACCACCACGGAACCAACATGATCAATTCAACCCTAAGCATGATCAATTAAACCGTATTATGGATGTGCCATGGCAGATTTGAAGCTGCAAACCTGAGAAATGATATTTAGCATCCATTGTTTGCTTCGAACTAAGAACTAAATTCTAAGAGCTAAAAAGAAAGTAGAGTAACCAAGTTAAGATCTATTTTCTGGTTGAGATCAAAAAGTTGAGGAGATATGAAGTACCACCTCTCTTGCAGCGCCGTGTAGGCATCGGGGGTGCGATGGCTGTCGGTGGCATTGAAGCAGATCTGCGACGGTAGACGGGTGCATCGGGGTATAAGTCCCGTTGCGGTGGAAGAGAAGGTCGTGTGAGCGGCCCTGGCAAAGAGGATGACAGCATCGATGAAGCGAGAGGACGTGATGCAAGGCTATTGGTCCGTCGCCGTGGATGAGAAACATCCATCTCTAGCAGTGGACGACGCGGTCTTGGTAGGCGCTCTGACATGGTGGAGGATGGTGGCGATGGATGTGGTGGAGGATGGCGGCGATGGATGGGGTGGCGGACGGAGGCTGGTGTGGAATGGGGTGTTCTAGCACGGACGATGTATGAATGGGAAAATGGAGGGAGAGGTACGGGGAACCATGTTTTTGGGACGCGCTTGTCTGAAATATGGGAAAGTTACAAACTTACCCCCCATTTCAAATTTGGACGTCTCGTCAGTTAGGGATAGGACGGTAATCTCACATCTCTGAAATATTTGCCGGTAACTATTTCGGGCGAGGAGAGGGTGTTTTGCCGCCCATGGTTGGCGCCCATGGTGTATGAACAGGGCTGACAGGTAGGGCGGTTGTGTCACATCTGATGGAAGTTACACATCTGCCCCTATTTAAGTCTTAGCCTACATCTATTTCGGACGAGGAGAGGGTGTTTTGCCGCCCACCGTGTATGAATGGGGAATGGAGGGAGAAACAGAGGTCTTTCGGACGAGCTTGAATCAAATGAGTTTTGCCGCCCATGTTTGATGCCCACCATGTCGGAATGGGCTCAGAGGCGGTCGTGTCACGTCTAATTGAAGTTACTAACCTACCCCTATTTAGAGCCAGTGGAAATCGGGCCGGTGGATTGTCCGTGTAATGGGTAGACAGTAATTTCCATCTCCCAAACACTTGGCTTCGGGCAGCCGATGTGGGAGTGGACATTTTGCTGTTTCTTTTGAATTTTGGGACAATAAGCATCCATGTTTACCCTGGCAACTAAATTCGAATCCATTTTGTATTCCTATATGAATCTTTATAAATCATTCTATGTGTTTATATATATCTTCAAAAGGACGACAAAGATGTATTCCACTATCATATATGAATATGGTTTACAAATGTCGATACTCAAATTCAGAAACTAGAATCCAATTTAAGGTGAACTCGAATATTTGGAACACTTTATGTCCAACTCAAATGTCACACGCAGCATAATGTGTACTCCCATTTAGATATGTACACAAGCGATGTATCAAGATTCAAATACCGAGTCAATCAACCAAGAATGTACGGAACTAACAGACATATAAACACTTATAGAGTATATGGATCAATAATATCAACTAACATACATAAGCCAGGCCGCTGTACTTTTTTTTGGCTACAACAACATCCTTTTTTTAGCCAGCATCTTGGCCCTTTCCGATGCGTGCCACTTATGGTCCATCTATACTACTATTGCTGAATACACATTCAGCCCGATTGGCATATTTGTAGGTCTGGCACAGCAATCCAAATGAAATATCTCCGAGTCTGATCAATTAATACAGATTTGTGCTCAAATAAAATTATAAACAAAAAAACAAAAAAAAAATTATTACATGATCTCTAAAACAAATGGTTTGATTGATTACATGAACAGACAACACAAAGGTTATTCAACTATGGAAAGAACATTTCACCTATGATTTACCAAGTAGGAATTTAATTTCCTTTTTTCCTTCAGGACCTTAACAATTTGGTCAGTCTCAGTTTGCTTTGTTTTGAAATCCACCAAATATTTAATGGTTGTCTTGTGTATTGCTTGTGATTGTGTTGTTTGCTTCCTCAACATGTCAACTTCATCTGTAAGTGCAGAAGCAGAATCTCTTTCTACCACTAGTTTAGCCTCTAGAGCATCAGCAGTTGGCAATTCATAATGCACGATTGGGCTGGTGCCACTGCTATGGGATGATGCAACGTCCATGGGGACCTCACTCTTTGATCTTGGGCTAACCTATTTTGCCATTAAAGTTCTGATTGGATTCAGAAAAGTTGAAGTTAGCAAAACATCTCAACCAGGAGTTATAACAACAAACTAGTTAAACAAACAAGGAATTAATGAGTTTCAATTGGATGCTGAAAAGTAGTTATTAACATCATTGTAACCCGCTGTTGCAGCAGCAAAGCAGTTAAACAAACAAGTAGATATTTAAGTTAAGGCAAACAGGTAATTCTTAACAGTAAGTATCAAACACATAGATAGGCACAGTCTACAATATGATTAACAGGCTGTGCCATTATGTAATCAGTAGCAAACTAAATTAAGCCAAGCAACGTAATTGAACAATTTTGCAATAAGTGGCTAACCAAAATTCCGAGAAGCAGGTAACTGAACTTACGCTAGTTCTTTGTACAGGCACACTGCAACTTCTTTTTCGCTTACAAGGTTGTACGAAGGAGTCCATGGCATCAATTGCTTGGATACGCAATCCCAATACTTCTTTCTTTGCACACTGCATGGGTAAGTCGAATGGTTAATCTGGTAAGATGGTGCGTCCTTGATATGTTATATGGGGACGTGTAGTCAGACTAGTTGTAGCCAAACACATCACACTGGCTTTTACTGTATATTTCATGCGATTACTTTAGGCATATCGAGATCTAAGCAATCTATAATAGGATAAAAAGACTGGCATCCTTCACATTATTGGCGAACTCAGTTCACAGAAACAAGCAATTCAACCATTCTGTGGGTAAATCAAAAGCGCCACTGGAATATTTTTCACTATCCAATCATACACGCAAAAAGGGGCGACGCCACCATAGGGGCTGGTATGGGCGGCCGCCTCAGGTGGCTGGAAAGTGTGCACCTAGTTTGAGTCATCCAGGTTGGCTCACGCTAGTTTTGTTCATCCCAACGCATGAGCAGGCAATGTAAAAAATGAAGAAAAATGTTTCAATTCGGATGGGCCAATAACATAAGTGCAAGGCAGGCCCTATAGCAGGCTCGCGGCCCAAACAAGCGCCTCCCATATCGATTGACAACAGGAAAAATCCCAATTCATTCGCTCCAGCCTCCAGTCTGGTTCGCTCCTAACCTAGCCGCCGCTGGACAGACCGACATAACACTTCCTCGCGCCCTCGTTGGAGGGCGGTCGCCGGACTTCAAGTGAACGGAAGGACAAGAAGATGAAGATCCAACCCTGGGTGTAGTCTGCGTGGGCGGCAGCACGAGCATGGCATCGAGCTTGCGTAAACGGACAGTCGCAGCTTGCAAGAGTAGCATGCGCAACGAGTAGGTAGATCACATCCCTGATTATATCTAATTCAACTCTTCAATTTCTGGTCAATAGTTAAACCTGATGGTGTTGTAAAACTGCTTGTATGTAGGGAATCTATGAGAAAATGAAACCAATTTCTACTTATTTTATAACTCCCCCAATCAATACTGAACTGACTGAATCTGATGTATCTAATCAAGTTTCCGGTGCAAACATACAAACTCATGTTGTTCTTGAGCCTGAAGTGTCTAATGAACAGACTGCTAGTGAAGGATTTGATGCAAACATTTTACATGCTCCTGGTGATGAACATATAGTGTCTAATGAGGGATCTAATGCAAGCATTTTGCAAGCTCATTGAAGGATTTAGTGTCTAATGATGATCTACTATGTTGAGAGAGACAAAGATTTGCAGGCATTGATGACACGCAAATTATAGTGCATTTTCATAGCTTGAGGAAACGTCGAGGCCATCTACCAGAAAGTCCCCATATCATGACAACATAGCATAAATACTTTTCTAATCTGTTGTTTGAAACTATTGGCATACTTGTGCAGGATAGATATATTGATATGCAGTTTGTGCACTGGTTATACATGCAATTACACTTTGATATTTTCAGCCAGAGAACGAATAATTCAAGCAGGTACATACCATGTTTGTAGTCCTTGTACACCATGTTGCATTTTGTCTTTTTTGGTGCTTGCATCATTTAGTGTTTATAATCTGAACTACTTTGGATCATTAGCTGGTTTTCAAAGTGCATGTAGCTTCACATTTCTCAAGTTATGTTGATTTTCGGAGTGCAAGTGCCTTCGTATTTTTTAAGTTAAATGTTCGCCCCTAGTAACTTGAATTCGTGGATCAGCCACTGCACACAAATCATACACAAATGCCAGTACGAATTAAATGAAATGCAGGGACTTACGCTAGCTCGTTGTACATGCTCACTGCAGCTCTGCTTGCGCTTGGGATGTTCCATGTACAAGTCCATGTTACCACTTGCTTGGATGTGCAGGCCTTGTGCTCCTTGCATCCCTCTCTGTATTTTTGACACGGCGAATGGTTGATCAAATAAGAGGAATCGACCTTGATGTTGTATCGGAGGACAGATACTTACAAGGTTATACGGGTGTGCAGGATGTGTACCAGATCCCGTAGTGCCGTCATGCTTCGCTAAAATGTGGATTTGCTTGTTTCAGATGATATCTCCAGAAGAAATAAGAGTTAAGGTCAGAGTTGCATAGGCGTGTAAGCTAAGAGAGCAGTGAAAGGATATCCAAACATCGTCGAAACAGTGCACACGGGAGTGATGTGTGGATACCTAGTCCGGGCCGGCGTTTGGGCATGCTCGCCTAGCTAGAGTGCGGGTCACTTCAGAGCCGTTGAGGGTGATGCGCTGGCGTTGGCTGGCCGCACACGGATGCAGATCTTGAGTGGCAGCGGAGTGCTATGATGCGGTGGACGAGACCGTTGGTGAAGCCCCAACGGCCTCGGGGGGCGGAGGTGCGACGATGTGCTCGGTGAAGTAGCCCCGGTGAGCTGGGAGACGGCGTCGGTGAAGCGCACCTGATGTGGTGGAACTCGGTGTCTGTGAGGCACGTCGGTTGCGGCGGCCTACGTTGTCGGTGGACCACCCAGTGCGATGGACGAGGGCGTAGATGAGGTAGCTCCGGTGCGGTGGTGAAGCGCGACCGTCGTCTTCGTCGTCGTCGTCCGGCACAGAGGTGGGGAACGATGGGGAAAGAGACGAGACGAGGGGCGATTCGAGGGTTGGCGGCGAATTAGGGATTTGAGCAATTTGGGCGCGGAAGGGGACGGTGGAGAAGAGAGATTTTGCAGGGCTGGAATTGGGGCCGCCAAATATTTCAATCCAAAACATGGAAGCGCGAACTTATATTGTCGTCGTACTTTTTGGGGGGGTGGATGGGTGGCTGGGTGCTACGCGTCCGTCAGACACACGCGACCACCCCGACATGACATATGGGCCCAACAGGTGGCTGACCCACATGTCAGTGACCCAAAGGCAGTTGCCTTTAAGGCACTGAAGCAGCATCCACCCCGACACGACCCTGGTTTGCCTGGTGCGCCTACATTTGAGAATGCAAATGAATCTTCTTTCATTTGCAAACGAATCTGTATGTATTACCATGCCCGTGTTTTCCTTGCAATAATTAGTCATTCGAAACGAGATACTCCATCCGTTCACTTTTGTAAGTCGTTTCAGACAACTGAAAATGAACTGTTTTGCACATTGTCTGAAATGTCTTCAAGGTCTTATAAAAGTGAACAGAGGGAGTACTATAAATTAATTAATGAGGAGTTATTTGAAAAAATCGAAACGGTACCCACGCTAACGTGGATTAGAGCGTGTGTCACATAATTAGTTATTTGAATTAGAGTGTGTGTCACGTAGTTAGTTATTTGAATTAGAGTGTGTGTCACGTAGCGATCTCCAATTCTAACGTGGATTTCACATTTCACTGTATCCATGCTACTTTTTAATACAAATTCATTATGTATATGATGAACACCATGGTAGTGAGAAAACTTTTGGATGGATTCAAACATATGACCTACAAAATAGCACAACAAACTGAGTCAATGTCAACTTTTCGAAACTTAGTATGGCATGAATTCAAAATAATTACCCGTATGCCTGGTCCTCGGTTCAAATCTTATAATGTACACTGAATTGAAAGATCGATATTAAGTCTTGTACTATGTACATAC
>NC_041392.1:204369164-204379857 GCF_002162155.2 Triticum dicoccoides
CACAAACGCTACATACTTCCTGTATCGGTCAATCTTCCTCTCCTAACCACCTTAGGAAGCTATCGGTTTCTAACACACATTCATTCTTTCTCTCCATGTTTCGATCTCTAAGTCTCTCAACTACACAACCCCTTTTTCCACTCTGTTACCAAATGTATTTACCTCACACACCCGCCATTGCACCCCATGCCGAGCTCTCTCTCTCCCCCTCCCCCTCTCACCCTCTCGCGCTAAATACATGCATTGCCTATCTAGCCGCCAACCTCTCGTGCATGCGCACGCACGCACGTTGTATATCTAGGTCACTCCCTCGAGACTGTCTCACTCTTTCTTCCGCACGGCGGGCCACACTCGCTCAATATCGCTCTCTTTATCTGAGTCTCGTTTAACCTTGTTTTCTTTCACACACAAATGATATATCTCCCTGTTCGGGCCTCGATCGACACACTCTATACTCTCTCACGCAGATTGTCTATCTAGGTTAGTCCAGTCCAAGCCGCCACCACTCTTTCGACCTCATGGTGGGCCACGCTCACTCAATCTCTCTCTCTCTCTCTCTCTCTCTCTCTCTCCATATGTCTCGATTGACCTCGCTCATTCTCGTACAAAAACGATATATCACCATGTTTGAGCCCAATTCGACCTATTCACATTGTATACTCTCTCACGCACATCGTCTATCTAGGTCACTCTCTCCAACCCGTCTCACTCTTTCGATCGCACGGCGACCCTATGTGATCGGTTGACCTTGCTTCCTCCCACGCACAAAATATATCTACACGTCTGTGACTGGATCATCTCTCGAGCTCTATCTTACAACCCTCACCCTTGCCAAAAAGCTCAATCGAACAATATCTCTCCAAAGCATATATATTTTTTCAATGAATGTTGGACCACACTCACTTTATCTCTCTATCTATATGTCTCTCGATTGACCTAGCTTTCTCATACCGTATCTTCCACGCGTTGAAGATACTACCTCTCCATCCCTCGCAAAGCCGGAGCTATTTACATTGCGAGGGGCACTCCAACCTTGGATTAATTTGTGTAGGCATTTATTCCGGTCGGTTTAGATTATATTTTCGTAGCATTCGGCCCACAACTACTCCAATCACCGTAGCGGGTAATTAAGCTACGGGGAGCACCTAATATGAGCACCGGGGAGCCGTTGGATCGAAGATGCAGCGGCAAACACGGGGCCTGAATGTTTTATTTGCAAAAAAGCCTTTGGAGAGTTTGGAAATTGCGCATAATTACAAAGACTACTCCCAAGCCATTGGATCTCACTTCCAACGGTGTAAAAACTTGTATCACCATAGTATCTAAGCTGCGGGGTGGATGTGATATTCTATGCCGCTGTCATTTTTGTTCGTAAACTTGCAAAAAACATGTAACTCGTGCCGTTACTTGTCTAACCGCGCAAAGTGTTTTTTCAAAAAACCATCCTACACTGAAATATCGGAACAACACACGGGGGTCCCACTTGTCGTTAATCAAATTTGGACCTAAAACTAACAAATCTGAAAGACGAGATTCGAATTGGCAACCTGGACTACAAATCATAAGTCGATAGCCTGAAAAAACGAACGGTTGTTGGCTTTGTCCCATAACTTGATTTTATACAGTACTTGCGTTGAGTAGAGTAGAGGGAGTGCCTCATCAACACGTGCATGACCGTTATCTCACTTACTGGTGGGTCCTAGGTCTGCGATCTCAATCTCTCTTCTCTCCATCGTCTAACCTTTGCACAGGCACACACGAAGAGCGGCGCTAGCTTGCCGTGGTGTTATTACAACCAAAAAAACTTGGAAAATAGAAGAATCGCCTAGAACAAGAGACGTTGTGGCTGCTCGAGACGGAGCTAACCACATCTATCCTCCGTGCCATGTTTGCATGATGAAGCTGTGTGGCTAGTGGGGTGTTTTCAACCGACTAGCTGGGTCCTGAGGTCGAACCATAGGTACTACGTCTGATACAGTATATTTTTACACGCACATTTTTCCTCCGTGCCGAGACGTGGCACACCCTACCGCGCGGTTTCGGGGTCCTCCCGGGTGGTGCACACATATATTCTTCCCGACGTGGGACGCCCTACCGCGCGTTTTCTGGGTCCTCCTCGGTCGTAGCGCCGAAGCAAGTAAATGAGTCGTCAAATCATGAAAGACCACCTTTCCTTCCGAGTACATCAGTGAAGCACGATGACTAGCTAGTTGGGCTAGTTCGACCGATTAGCTAGGCCACCGCCACATTTGTTTTTTCATCCCTTTTTTTATCTACTTCTCGGCAGGTAAATTTAAATATCCACCATGGCGTTGCTCTGGTGTTTGGGTGCGGCAGGATTTTTAATGTTTTGATTGACGGGAGCAGGCGCGGCAGGATTTTTAATTTTTTGATTGACGGGAGCAGGCGCGACAGCAATTAGTCATGATGACTCCGCCTATACCCACTGCTCCCTGATGTGAGAAGTCGTCGACTGGTGTTTTACCGTGGTGAAAACCAAAAGATTCCCTGCTCCCTCCGCCTTCCCGTAGATTGCATTGCCTTTCAGCCGTTTCGCCCCCTTTGCTTCCCCTCCCCATTGCTTCTACCTGGTGCCATGGCGGCACAGCAGATCACGAAGTCCGAGGTGAGGCTCCTGACACAGGAGCTCCATGCCAAGGATGCGGAGCTCAGGGCCAAGGATGTGGAGCTCCGTGAGCTCAAGGAGGAGAGGAGTGCCATGCTCCTCCGTTATGTGCGGGAGTTCACGGAGCTTCAAAAGCGGCAGGCGTCCACCACAAAGATGCTCGAGGCGTCGGCGGCGTTGCTGCAGAAAGCGGGAGATACGATAGGCCGTCAGGGGAGCCGGCTGGAGCGTGAGCGGGCCGATCATGACGAGGTCCAGGATCGCCTCAGCCACTTGGTGAACCAAGTTGCCACGCACGTGTTGCGGCTGCACGATGCCTACCGTCGTGCCAGCGCGACGATGTCGGCCATCGGGCTAAACCCATTCAACCACCTGGTCGACTTCAACGAGCTGCGGCTTCCTGACCTGGTCTCCTTCTTCACCTATATCTCCGAGGAGCTGAGCCGTCTCCGCGTGATGGTGGGGGCTGAGCTGGACAAGGAGGGGTTGCGGGCTGCCGTCGCCGTTTCCGGGCCAGTCCTTTCAGGGCTCCGTCACCGGAATCCATTCGTGCCATTGGACGCCGTCTTTGACGAGCTGGCTCCCGTCGACCGGGAGCGGGCTCTGCGGGCAGTTGCACCCTGCATCACCAACGTCGTGCGCCTCAAGAAGCAGAGGGACTTCGGTGGTGTTTAGGCGCCCTCTGCATGGGCATGTCCATGTCTCGGCGCAACATGACCATTGGATCAAACTCAGACGGTGCAAATCAGTCACTGTAGCACAAAGCGTGTGGATGTGTTTGGTTGCATTCTCATCTCAATATAGTTGTTTCCTCTTCGTGTATTTTTGTCAACCTACTAGTGTGGACTCATGCACCCTTCATGCACTCTGCCAAACACCCAAAAGTGGGTCGAGAAGGGAACTTTTGCTCCCATCCCGTGCACCCTTCATACACCCTGCCTAACACTATTCGTGCTTCATATGGTTCATGTTTCGTGGAGTACCGTAGCACCGTACTCTCCGTGCGCTATGGACCTAGTTCTATTAACATTGATCTCACCGTCCATTCTCGACCGGATAGTCGAAAAAGCGGTACTATGTTACATATAGGAGTAGTTGACATGCGCACAACATCATTTGTTATCGTCATATCTTACTACACTAGCAACAAGATTGTGTAGTACTGACGTATGAACCACTGCATATGCCTAGTAGTAGGAGCACTGTGTATGTTCAAGTGGCTGCCGTGTTTTGCACTCCTCCGTTGTAAGAGTGGAAACACTTGTTGTAATCATTTTTTTCTTCTGAAAAACAGTGTACACGCTCTACCGTGCGGATCCTCCTCCAGCCTTGCACTAAATTACTCACTTTCACCGACGTGAGGGATAGCCAGCATCGGGGTCCACCAGCCATGCACTAAATTACTCCGTAGTGGAGTGACGGTAGACTACCCCGATCGAAGCGTCGCAGTAATGCCCAATAAACCATCAAATCACAAAACCCCCTCCTTTCCAGCAGTAAGTTGGACGGACAAAGCAACCATCATTTCACTCTTCTCTCTCACTTCCTCTCTACCCAACCCTCGCTTCTGCCTCATCTTGTTCCTCATTTCTTCAAGAAAACCCCGACCTGCTTCTGCCATTGTTCTTCTCTCCCAAAGAAGGAAAGGTGAGCGCATCAATGGTGTGGATTCTGGCCAAGGCCCGGTCTTGCAACCCCGAGACTGATCCTATAACTCCCTCTCTTTTCTTATTTTGGGTTTGTGATTATGGTTTCTTTTCTTTTATTTCTATTTGACAGTTTCTTGATGGACGCTGGAGCACCGGCCGAAGTGATGTCTATGGCTCCGGCCAAAACCGTCGAGGCTCATGGTACGAAGAAGCGCAAGCACCCCGCCGAGACTACCGCAGACAAGCTCAAAGCCATCGCCCTGTCCAAGCCCCCCTCTCCGGGATCCCTCATTAAGCAAGTCCAGGTAATATCTCTTCTTGACGACCTTTTTCTCGATCTTGATCATGTTTTTTCATCTAACACGCAGTACTAGTACTAGTAGTACAACTTTCTGGGTGATCTTGCATGTGATTTTTGTGTGCCAAATGACGGTTCTAAATTCCTATTTTGACCAAAACATGCGAGAGGTTGACATTGATTTCTTATAGATTACTTTCAACTACTCCCTCTGTCCCAAATTTCTTGTCTTAGATTTGTGTAGATACGGATGTATCTAATACTAAAATGTGACTTGATACATCTGTATCTAGACAAATATAAGACAAGAATTTTGGGACGGAGGGAGTACTTTATGAACATCAATGCTACCTTTTAAGAGGGTATATTTGCCTCAGTAACTTGTGTTATGGATATTGCATGTAATCTCTCTGCTCTCATGCCTTTGAAGACATGTTCTAGTGTCTTTGTTCACTCATTTCTGTGTGTATATGTAGTCATATATGGAGTATAATATCGAAAATCATCTTATATTTCTGAACGGAGGTAGTAATAAAATATGGTTTCTGTTTGAATTAGAACCAGGTCCGCGGTGGAGATGAAGTTCTCAAAGTCATGCCGTGTGAACTGGAAGACTTGATGATGAGTTCTACTGCTGAACTATCCAGCTGCTGTGTCCTTGTCGCCACGTGTCTTGAACTAGTGTTTTCCTGTAGCATTGTTGTCAGGCATGTTCTCGAGGCTGTACTTGACCACAACAATTTCCTGGCTGTGCCTTCGATTACGAAGGGTGTGGTTCTTGTAAAGCTTCCCAACAAATCTGATGCGGCATGTCTTCATCATCATGTTTATGAGTGGAAAGACCACTCTGTTAGGTTGTCCAAGGTTGACAAGATGGTGATGGTGCATGTAGACATCTCACACGAAGTCCATGGCCTAGTCAGTTATGCGGGGCTCATCCCGTAGGTCGGTGGCAAAAAATAGTCTGCAGAGTTTAGTTAGTGCAACTTTGCTTGTTTGTAGTAAGTACTATTGTTCAGTACTTGATTTGTGTTTGTGAACCCTGTATTGTTTATTAGTACTGCTGCTTTTGGTGTGTGGTCAGTCCTGAGAACGGTCTATGTTAATGTCTGTCCACTCAATTCAGTATGTATATTTTGAAGTATCCATATCATATTTTTTGTGAGGACGGTCTATCAATTATGGTTACACTCCAATATATGTATGCATTGCAGGGTTTATCGCACCCACCAGGATTTCCAGCCCCATGGATGTTCGGTCCATACGATTTGTCACGACCTTTGGACTGTCCTGCTTGTGGGAGTAGGCGGGGCCCCTACTTGCCACACGTAGTTGGACGATCAATCTTCTGTTTAGTACTTCAACATAGTGATTTCCTAGTAAGGATTCACTCGTGTCACATCAAGTAAATCTTATTGATTTACTGTCTAAATCTTATTGATTTAATGTCATGTTTTCTTTCTTTTCCTGCAATTTTACGATGCAGGTTTTGCCATGTGACATTCATCACAGAATAAACCGTTTGGTTTGCTCTACGATGGCTATTTTTGCAGGTTTCACTTCTTATGTCGTGTCAGTAACAAAGGCACTGTCCATCACTTATATTACTGGAAAAAATTGGATCAGTCTGTTATCTGAGTACAAGCTGAATCCCTATGATGAACTACAGTTTGGTTTAACAAAAACGCCACAATTAGTCCTTCTCGCATTTAAAAGAAATGAAGAAAAAAAATCTGGATCACGGTCACAGATCCTAGTCAAGTTAGAAAGCTGATCATAGCAGACCAGACACGATCGCCACTGTCTCGCACAGATCGAGCACCGACAGTTGCTCTAGCACTAATAGCGGCAGCAGCTCAGTTGATCCAGTTGAGGATTGGGCACCGACCGCGTCAGCGAATCAGTCTGATCTACCGGAGGATCGGGCATCGACACCGGCACCCGCTCCGACACCGGCACCATCTCTACAAGGAGCACCATCTCCGGCAGCAGCAGCGACTTCGACACCTGCACCAACACTTGCACTTGAATCTGCTCCGGCCCGTGCAGTTGCACCGGCAACAGACTGGGCTGCAGTTCGCACTTCATATACCAAAGTCCTTACAAAAACCGATATGTCCACCTTCTTGGTAAGCATTGGCCGCCCAAGTGCTTCGTTCTTTTTTCTTTCCATGTTGTTTCAGATGATTCACTATGTTGATATAACTGTTTGGGTATGTCTTCCTGTTTGCAAACAGAGAATTCCTAGAGCAACGAGGGAGTCGTTCAACAATCCGGGCGACCGCGGCCAAGTTTCTCTTACCATGCGCAACCTTGGTGTGAATGCACCTGCTCAATATATCGTAAGTACAAAGGATGGTCGCATGATGATTGATGCTAAAGGATGGTCAAGGTTCAAATCTAAATCATATCTTGCGGTAGGGGATGATGTCAAAATTGAACTTTCTCGGCAAGGAGAGCTGGTCCAAATCA
This sequence comes from Triticum dicoccoides, assembly GCF_002162155.2. NCBI lineage: Eukaryota > Viridiplantae > Streptophyta > Magnoliopsida > Poales > Poaceae > Triticum > Triticum dicoccoides. The sequence continues at coordinate 204,376,210 of NC_041392.1, forward strand.
ATTTGAAATTCTTCAGTAGCAGCACGCAACTGCCTAACTAATCTATCCTCCGAGAGATTTTGATGTAATAATCTGGCATGGTGAAACAAGTGTCCTGTGTGTATAAGTAGTACGATAGTATTATTTATCACATGGTATATCATTGATAGAATTGCAACTCTGATTGCTGGTTAGGAACTGTCGTTCGATTTCATTCCAATAGCTGCCGTGCTTTATTCAATTTTGTGTATTCGCCTTGCGACAGCATCTAAAACCACCGCCGTACCGATCGCTTGCAATATGAAAAGCGCCGAGGTAGAACACATGGGCCCCCAAACCTGCAGGGTCGGCCTGCAGCCCAAAGTCCAGAACCTGGTCTCGAGAAGCACTAGCTCAGTGCAGAAGTGGCATCCTCCTCCTGCTGTGGGTTGGCCGAAGATGAATGTTGATGTTGCGTTATCTCGCAATGATGAAAGGGGAGCCCTGGCAATTGTGAGGCAGGATCATACAGGCTTCTTCCTTGGAGCATCGGCACTGGTGTGCGAAAGTGTTGCTGATCCAGGGATCCTAGAGGCAATGGCATGTTGCGAGGGGCTATCTCTGGCTCTTGACTTAAACCTGCAACAAGTTCATATTAGCACCGATTGTTCAGCAACAGTCAAGCATATCGGAGAGGCATACTTGGGGCCCAGCAAAGTTATTATGGACAAGATCAAGATGAAGAAGAATATGTTCCAAACCATGGAGATCATACATGAAAAACGCGAGTGTAATGTTGAAGCACATGTGCTCGCAAAAGCTGCTACTTCTTTGCCCTATGGACGCCATCTTTGGCTCACAGGGACCCCCGAAATTATTTGTATACCTATGACTGTTAATCTTCAATAAAGCAGCTTTTATCCCTAAAAAAATCTGAGTATTATATTCTCAGCTGAACCCCCATAATGCCCGTGCGTTGCAGAGGGACTATATTTCTCGTCAAGGTGATCCTATGATATAAAAGATTTGTATATTTCTTTACAGAGGGAGTATCTCTCTGTCAAAAAATATATTTATGTGTAACTAGTTACTCCTATCTTTCTACTTCCTTTTGCTGATATGTGGGGCAACCGGCAATGGGGTCCATGTGCCATATGCACAAATTAGAGTGCACAACTTCACGGTAGACACACCCCGGTCGTAGCGCCGCAGTAATGCCCAATGAGCCGTCAAATCACAACCCCCCTTTCCAGCTTTAGCAGTAAGCTGGACGGACGAAGCGGCAATATTTCACTGGGCCTGAATCCCCTTCTCCCTCGTCTGCTTGTTCAGAGAAAACCCCCTCTCGTCGATTGCATAGGGTTTTCTCATGGAGAACCGGGTATGAATTCTTCATCCATCCCCGATAAACCCAACTCCCTTGGTGGCAGGTAATCCTAGGATGGCAGCCACCACCGTTGATGCACTTTTCTTCCTACTGAATCTAGTGTGTTTCATTTGCAGTGCCCAAAGTGCGAGTACCCTACAGGTTTCTGCACCCTCGGCGAGACGCCACACTTGTTCCTTCTCATCCTAACACAACATTTTGAAACATGCACATTATGTTCCTAGAATCCTCTTTTCTATCCGGGAGGGTGGGTTTTTTTGAACATGCTATGTTCTCATATTATTTTTCCTACAGTGTATTATTTGCTCTGCCAGAACACATGTACTCAAGATGTCCGGCCTTGCCATAACTGAATACACTAGTTTAATGGTCACGGTGAAGACAAGCCAGGGATATAAGTTCCGAGTTGGGTTCATGAACCAAGAAGATCGCTGCTTTTTTATGGACAAACTTGGATAAACTTTCTCAAGTGTTACGGACTAAAAGTTGGCGCACGAATGTTGATGGAAATAGCAGAACCTGGTCTCATCTTCACTGCGATCTTCCACCCCGACGTCGTTCCAATTGTTCATCCATGTTAGTTTTGTATCTGGTTCTTGCTTGTTGCCTCGATTACTTCTTAATCCGCCTATTCTGTCGAACTAATCACAATTTAACTTTAGAAGTAGCAACGAATCTCTCACAAGATGCTACTTCTAACTAATATTTTCTTATAATTGGTGGCACGTGTAGGTTTTTTCAGAGTTAAGCAGTCTGCTCGTTTGTTACTCTGTAATAACTTGGCTGTTACTAATGGCACTGAAGTTGACTGGATCGACATCCACAAGTTCCTACACTTTATTGATCGTCTTGAGGTCCTTGTGGGGCGTTTCAATGGTGGAAGGCCACGTGGGATATGTGTGCCCCTGCTGCACTCGTTGAACATGTCCAACTGTGTCCAGAAACTTATGGTATGAGCTATTTTCTGTTATATATGTTGTTCATAAACTATTGCTTATACACAGTTTTACAGCTGTGATCTTCTTGAAATAGGAACTGCCGAGTTCTATTGTTCCTATACAGATGCCTGACCATGGTCGGGTCAGACTTGCGCTTGGTCACAACATGATGTTTATGTCGACCTACTCAATTCCCCTTGGAGGTGAAAAGATACTTATTCATGGGTGGTCTCAAATAATGAAGGCCCGTCTGATACGTTTCCAACGTATCTATAATTTTTGATTGCTCCATGCTATATTATCTACTGTTTTGGACTATATCGGGCTTTATTTTCCACTTTTATATTATTTTTGGGACTAACCTATTGTAACACCCTCGATGCGACTATATCTCCCACATGTCGAGGCACGACTTAGAGGCATAATCGCATTGAAGGCATATGTCGCAAGTTAGGCAATCTTCACAACATCCCATGTAATATAGATAATAAAAGGGGAGATAACATAGTTGGCTTACACTCGCCACGTCAATCAAGTACATAAATAACATTACATCATCCAAACACTCATGGCCCGACTACAGCGCCAAAATAAAAGATAACCCAACATGCGACACGGTCCCGATCACCCCCAACTGGGCACCACTACTGATCATCAGGAAAGGAAACATAGTAACGTTGAGAGTCCTCGTCGAACTCCCACTTGAGCTCGAGCGCGTCACCTGGAGCGGAAACATCAGGCCCTGCATCTGGTGTAATAGTAATCTGTGAGCCACAGGGACTCAGCAATCTCGCACCCTCGCGATCAAGACTATTTAAGCTTAATAGGTATCGCAAGGTAAATATGTGTGGAGCTGCAACAAGCGACTAGCAAATATGGTGGCTAACCTGTTCGCAAAAGAGAGTGAGAAGAGGAGGCAAAGCGCGAACGCATAACTAGAGGGCAAAACCTGCGGCAAACATTACTCCAACACCGTGTCCACTTCCCGGACTCCGCCGAGAAGAGGCCATCACGGTAACTCACACGGTTGATTCATTTTAATTAAGTTAAGGTTCAAGTTATCTACAACCGGACATTAACAAATTCCCATCTGCCCATAACCGCGGGCACGGCTTTAGAAAGTTCAAATCCCTGCAGGGGAGTCCCAACTTAGCCCATGACAAGCTCTCATGGTCAACGAAGGAATATACCTCCTCCCGAGACGTTCCGATCAGACTCGGTATCTCGGTTCTTCAAGACACTTCGACAGGTTAAAACAAGACCAGCAACACCGCCCGAATGTGCCGACAAATCCCGATAGGAGCTGCACATATCTCGTTCTCAGGTCACACTCAGATGAGCTCTCCATACAACTAAAACCAAACC
>NC_041392.1:204380277-204434498 GCF_002162155.2 Triticum dicoccoides
GGGGGGGGGGGCTAAAATAAGATGACCCTCGGGCTCCGGAAACCCAAGGGAAAAAGAGGCTAGGTGGAAAATGGTAAAACCAAGGTTGGGCATTGCTGGAAAAGCTTTAATCAAGACGAACTATCAAGGGGTTCCCATTATAACCCAACCGCGTAAGGAATACAAAATCCGGGAACATAACACCGATATGACGGAAACTAGGGCGGCAAGAGTGGAACAAAACACTAGGCGAGAGGCCGAGCCTTCCACCCTTTACCAGGTGTATAGATGCATTAAGATAACAAGATGATATAATGATATCCCAACAAGTAAAAAAATGTTCCAACAAGGAACGGCCTCCAATCTTCACATGCAACTAGCAACGCTATAAGAGGGGCTGAGCAAAGCGGTAACATAGCCAATCAACGGTTTGCTAGGACATGGTGGGTTAGAGGTTTGACATGGCAATTTGGGAGGCTTGAAAGCAAGTGGTAGGCATCGTAGCATTGGCATAGCAAAAGAGCGAGCAATCTAGCATAGCAAAGATAGTAGTGATTTCGAGGGTATGATCATCTTGCCTGCAAAGTTGTCAGAGTTGACTGGATCCTCGAAAGCAAACTCAACGGGCTCCTCGTTAGCAAACTCGTCTCTCGGATCTACCCAAACAAGACAAACAAGCAACAAGGACACAATCAACCACGTGTAAAGCTCAAACAATATGATGCAAAGATGGTATGCTATGCGAGATGCATATGCAAGATTTGACAAGGGATGCATGAACCTGGCCTCAACTTGGAAATCTAATTATGCCACTGGAAAGATGAGATGAAATCGCTTGAAAACGATATAAAGAACGCCGGAATCGGAGTTACGGTTTGGAAATGGCAAGCAATTCAAATATGGCACCGGTCTGCGATTTACAGCAAGTAGCCATCTAAATGCAACAAGATGAACAAGCTACAGCACCCAAACATGACAACAAAATACATGGCAGGGATGCATTCATGATGCTTAACAAAAGTCTAGCACTGAGCTACGACCAATTCATCCATTAACAGGGTCAAACAAGCATGGCAAAAATGCATATGGTAAACAGATCTCAGACTTAGTGAAATTAACACTTGTCTGGAATTTCAGATCAGATAGCACTCTTCGGAGCAACAAAACTACATGCTACAGGACCTGAAGATGGCAAAGTAAAGCATGGCATGGAGCTACTCAAAGAGCTTAACAAAAGTCCCTTAGTGACCTTGAGCCAAAAGGGATCAGAAAATACAATTACAAGCATGTGAATATGGCAAAAACATAATCAGATCACAGACTTAGTGAAAACTGGAGCATGCTGAAAACAGATATCAAGTAGGCATGTTTACGAGCTCGATGCACTCACTACAGAGCAAGTCATGACAATGTAAGCATACACCCATCAAGAATACACAAAATGCAAGCTATAAATGGCAAGAACAATAGCATAGTATGCACGGATCAACTACAACATCATCGGCAAAATCGCTAACAAGTAGACAATCTGCCTAGATTCACGAAGTAGCAAAAGTAGAGCTTGATTGACTCAAGCTAGTGTGCTCCATAATTGCAAACAAAGACATGGATGGATAGAGCACTACAAGATTAACAAAACATCCTTACTGATCATCCTCAAAAGAGGCACGGATCACTAGGAAACAACAAGAACATATGGCCATATGAGATAAACAGCTCAAGGACTTAGTGGAAATGCTAAGTCCCTGAAATCAGCATTACCAAGTGCCTCACTTTGCAAGCTTGTGCTAGTCACCACACACATCACAAAAATACATGGGTTGCACCTCTGGAAAGATGGCAAAACCCTTAACAAAACATATGTAGAGCTCATGGGCATAGCATGCACACAATAATCATGGCAAAAATGACAAATATCTAAATGGAGCAGCAGATCTGACAATTATCTCAAGTAGCACTCTTCTAACAGCATTTCAGGCATCAAGATGAACTCAAATGAAAATGATGCAATGGAATGAAATGACGTACTCTCTGAGGCGAACATTTTGATATGCTATATGCCAAAAACGGAGCTACGGATTCAGAGATACGACATGATGAAGGTTGCAAAAAAAATAAATGGGAGAGGGGAAAGTCAACTCTAGTGGATCTAGGGTTTTCCAGATCTGGCGATACTGTTCACCGGAGCACGCGAATCGAGGATGGCCGGAGGATCTTGGCGCCGGATCCGGTGGGTAGAGGTCGCCGGGGTGCACCGGCGATGGAGAGGAGGGCGGCGGCGTCGGGCACGGTCGCCGGAGCTGCGACCCGGGCGGCGGGGCGGCGAGCGCCGGCGTCGAGGTGGCGCGGCGAGGAGGTGACCGGACGAGGTGGAGGTGGCCGGCGATGGGGAGCGGCGGCGCCGGCCGGCGAAGGGCGGCGCGCGGCATTGCGGGCGAGGAAGAGACGAAGGCGCACGACGGCGGAGGGAGTTTTAGGGTTTCGGGGGAGAGGAGACCCGAGATTCGGAAGGGGATCTATATATAGGCATAGGAGGAGCTAGGAGAGTCCAAATGAGGTGCGGTTTTCGGACACGCGATCGTGATCGAACGCTCTAGATGATGGAGAGGGTTTTGGTGGGTTTTGGGCCAAATTGGAGGGGTGTTGGGCTGCAAGACACACGAGGCCTTTTCGGCCCCTCGATTAACCGTTGGAGTATCAAACGAAGTCCAAATGGTACGAAACTTGACAGGCGGTCTACCGGTAGTAAACCAAGGCCGCTTGGCAAGTCTCGGTCCAATCCGGAAATGTTTAATCCCACACACAAAAGAAAGGTAGAAATGACCACCGGAGGAGAACGAAGCGCCGGAATGCAAAACGGACAATGGGGTGTTACACCTATTAACCGGGGGGCCAGCCCAGAATTGCTGTTTTTTGCCTATTTCAGTGTTTCAGATAAACAAAATATCAAACGGAGTCCAAACGGAATAAAATCTTCGAAAACATGATTTTCTCACCGAACGTGATCCAGGAGACTTGGACCCTACTGCAAGGGATCAAAGAGGTGGTCACGAGGGTGAGGGGCGCCCCCCTAGGGCGTGCCCCCTGCCTCGTGGGCCCCTCGGTGCTCCACCGACGTACTCCTTCCTCCTATATATACACACGTACCCCCAAACGATCAGAACAGGAGCCAAAACCCTAATTCCACCGCCGCAACTTTCTGTATCCATGAGATCCCATCTTGGGGCCTGTTCCGGAGCTCCACCAGAAGAGGGCCATCATCACGGAGGGTTTCTACATCATCCTAGCCCCTCCGATGAAGTGTGAGTAGTTTACCTCAGACCTTCGGGTCCATAGTTACTAACTAGATGGCTTCTTCTCTCTCTTTGAATCTCAATACAAAGTTCTCCCCCTCTCTTGTGGAGATCTATCAGATGTAATCTTCTCTTTGCGGTGTGTTTGTTGAGACCGATGAATTGTGGGTTTATGATCAAGTCTATCTTGAATAATATTTGAATCTTCTTTGAATTGTTTTATGCATGATTGGTTATCTTTGCAAGTCTCTCCGAGTTATCCGTTTGGTTTGGCCAACTAGATTGGTAGTTCTTGCTATGGGAGAAGTGTTTAGCTTTGGGTTCGATCTTGTGGTGTCCTTACCCAGTGACAGAAGGGGCAGCAAGGCACGTATTGTATCGTTGCCATCGAGGATAACAAGATGGGGTTTATTTCATATTGCATGAATTTATCTCTCTACATCATGTCATCTTGCTTATGGCGTTACTCTGTTTTTAACTTAATACTCTAGATGCATGCTGGATAGCGGTCGATGAGTGGAGTAATAGTAGTAGATGCAGAATCATTTCGATCTACTTGTCACAGACGTGATGCCTATATACATGGTCATGCCTAGATATTCTCATAATTATGCACAATTCTATCAATTGCTCAACAGTAATTTGTTCACCCACCGTAGAATACTTATGCTCTTGAGAGAAGCCACTAGTGAAACCTATGGCCCCCGGGTCTATTCTCATCATATCAATCTCCATCACTTTTATACTGTTTTGCTATTTACTTTGATTTTACTTTTTACTTTGCATCTTTATATCAAAAATACCAAAAATATTCTATCTATCAGATCTCACTCTCGTAAGTGACCGTGAAGGGCTTGACAACCCCTAATCGCGTTGGTTGCGAGTAGCTATCGCTTTGTGCAGGTACGAGGGACTTGAGCGTGGGCTCCTACTGGATTGATACCTTGGTTCTCAAAAACTGAGGGAAATACTTACGCTACTCTGCTGCATCATCCCTTCCTCTTCGGGGAAAACCAACGCAAGCTCAAGATGTAGCAAGAAGGATTTCTGGCGCCGTTGCCGGGGAGTCTACATAAAAAGTCAACATACCAAGTACCCATCGCAATACCTATCTCTCGCATTACATTATTTGCCATTTGCCTCTCATTTTCCTCTCCCTCCAATTCACCCTTTCCGTTTTATTCGCCCTCTCTCTCTCTCTCTCTCTCCCTATCCTCCCTCTTTATTTGCCTCTTTTTGCCTGCTTGCTTTTTGTTTGCTCGTGTGTTAGATTGCTTGTTTGTCGCGATGGCTCAAGATACTACTAAATTGTGTGACTTCCCCAATACCAATAATAATGATTTCCTTAGCACTCCGGTTGCTCTTCTTACCGATGCTGAATCTTGTGAAATTAATACTTCTTTGTTGAATCTTGTTATGAAAGATCAATTCGCCGGCCTTCCTAGTGAAGATGCCGCTACTCATCTGAATAGCTTCATTGATTTATGTGATATGCAAAAGAAAAAAGATGTCAATAATGATGTCGTTAAATTGAAGCTATTTCCTTCTTCGCCTTAGAGATCGTGCTAAAGCTTGGTTTTCGTCTTTGCCTAAGAATAGTATTGATTCATGGAACAAGTGCAAAGATGCTTTTATCTCTAAGTATTTTCCTCCCGCTAAGATCATCTCTCTTAGAAACGATATAATGAACTTTAAACAACTTGATCATGAACATGTTGCACAAGCTTGGGAGAGAATGAAATTAATGATACGTAATTTCCCTACTCATGGTTTGAATTTGTGGATGATTATACAAATTTTTTATGCCGGATTGAATTTTGCTTCTAGAAATCTTTTAGATTCTGCCACGGCAGGCACTTTTATGGAAATCACTTTAGGAGATGCTACTAAACTCCTAGATAATATTATGGTTAATTATTCTCAATGGCATACTGAAAGAACTTCTAATAAAAAAGTGCATGCGATAGAAGAAATTAACGTGTTGAGTGGAAAGATGGATGAACTTATGAAATTATTTGCTACTAAGAGTGTTTCTTCTGATCCTAATAATATGCCTTTGTCTACTTTGATTGAGAATAACAATGAATCTATGGATGTGAATTTTGTTGGTAGGAATAATTTTGGTAACAACGCTTATAGAGGGAATTTTAATCCTAGGCCATATCCTAGTAATCCTTCTAATAATTATGGGAATTCCTACAACAACTCTTATGGAAATTATAATAAGATGTCCTCTGATTTTGAATCTAATATTAAAGAATTTATTTCTTCGCAAAAGAATTTTAATGCTATGATTGAAGAAAAATTGCTCAAGATTGATGATTTGGCTAGGAACGTTGATAGAATTGCTCTTGATGTTGATGCTTTGAAACTTAGATCTATTCCACCTAAGCATGATATAATGAGTCTCTAAAAGCCATGAGAATTTCAATTGATGAGTGTAAAGAAAGAACCGCTAGGATGCGTGCTTCCAAAGATGCCTTTATTAAAGCGTGTTCTTCCAATTCCTATGAAAATCAAGATGAAGATCTAAAAGTTATTGATGTGTCTCCAATTAAATCTTTATTTTGCAATATGAATCTTGATGAAACTGAATATGATCTTCCTTTACCTAGAAGGCGTTCTAAAAATTCGGAGTGTTTAGATCTTAATGATGAAATTGATGAAAGTGGGATGGAAAGAAATAAAAATATAGATGTTGCTAAACCCACTATATTGGATTTCAAGGAATTTAATTATGAAAATTGCTCTTTTATTGATTTTATTTCCTTGTTGCAATCCGTGCTAAATTCTCCACATGCTTATAGTCGAAATAAAGCCTTCACCGAACATATTGTTGATGCCTTGATGCAATCTTATGAAGAAAAACTTGAGTTGAAAGTTTCTATCCCTAGAAAACTCTATAATGAGTGGGAACCAACTATTAAAAATTAAAATTAAAGATCATGAGTTTTATGCTTTGTGTGATTTGGGTGCTAGTGTCTCTACTATTCCCAAGACTTTGTGTGATTTACTAGATTTCCGTAATTTTGATGATTGCTCTCTAAACTTGCATCTTGCAGATTACACTATTAAGAAACCTATGGGAAGAATTAATGATGTTCTTATTGTTGCAAATAGGAATTATGTGCCCGTAGATTTCATTGTTCTTGATATAGATTGCAATCCTTCTTGCCCTATTATTCTTGGTAGACCTTTCCTTAGAACGGTTGGTGCGATTATTGATATGAAGGAAGGGAATATTAGATTTCAATTTCCATTAAAAAAGGGCATGGAACAGTTTCCAAGAAATAAAATAAAATTACCATATGAAACTATCATGAGATCCACTTATGGATTGCCTACCAAAGATGGCAATACCTAGATCTATTCTCGCTCGTTATGCCTAGCTAGGGGCGTTAAACGATAGCGCTTGTTGGGAGGCAACCCAATTTTATTTTTATTCCTTGCTTTTTGATCCTGTTTATTAATAAATAAATTATTTAGCCTCTGTTTTGGTTGTGTTTTTTGTGTTTAATTAGTGTTTGTGCCAAGTAGAACCGTTGGGAAGACTTGGGGAAAGTCTTGTTGAACTTGCTGTAAAAAACAGAAACTTTAGCGCTCACGAGAACTGCTGTCATTTTTATTTGAAGAGTGATATTTAGTTAATTATTTTTGAAGATGATTAATAGATAAATTACTCACGTCCAGCAATTTGTTTTAGAATTTTTGGGGTTCCAGATCTTGTGATAGCTACAGATTACCACAGACTGTTCTGTTTTTGACAGATTCTGTTTTTTGTGTGTTGTTTGCTTATTTTGATGAATCTATGGCTAGTAAAATAGTTTATAATCCATAGAGAAGTTGGAATACAGTAGGTTTAACACCAATATAAATAAAGAATGAGTTCATTACAGTACCTTGAAGTGGTCTTTTGTTTTCTTTCACTAACGGAGCTCACGAGTTTTCTATCTTGAGTTTTGTGTTGTGAAGTTTTCAAGTTTTGGGTGGATTCTTTTGATGGATCATGGAACAAGGAGTGGCAAGAGCCTAATCTTGGGGATGCCCATGGCACCCCCAAGATAATCCAAGGACACCAAAAAGTCAAGGCTTGGGGATTCCCTGGAAGACATCCCCTCTTTTCGTCCACTTCCATCGGTAATTTACTTGGAGCTATATTTTTATTCACCAACATGATATGTGTTTTGCTTGGAGCGTCTTTTATTATTTGTTTCTTTGTTGTTTAGTATGCCACAATCATACATGCTGTACACACCTTTTGAGAGAGCCATACATGAATTAAAATTTGATAGAATACTCTATGTGCTTCACTTATATCTTTTGAGCTAAATAATTTTGCTCTATGTGCTTCACTTATATCTTTTGAGCTAGATAATTTTGCTCTATGTGCTTCACTTATATCCTTTGAGCTAGATAATTTTGCTCTATGTGCTTCACTTATATCTTTTGAGATAGATAATTTTGCTCTATGTGCTTCACTTACATCTTTTAGAGCACGGTGGTGGATTCGTTTTAAAGAAACTATTGATCTCTCATGCTTCACTTAAATTAATTTGAGAGTCTCTTAATAGCATGGTAATTTGCCTAATAATAATATGCTTGGTATTAAAGATTTGTGAAACTTTCTTTTGAGTGTGTTGAATACTAAGAAAAGATTGAAGCATGATAATTATTTTGAGATATGGAGGTGATAATATTAAAGTCATATTAGTTGAGTAGTTGTGAATTTAAATAATACTTATGTTGAAGTTTGTGATTCCCGTAGCATGCACGTATGGTGAACCGTTATGTGATGAAGTCGGAGCATGATTTATTTATTGATTGTCTTCCTTATGAGTGGCGGTCGGGGACGAGCGATGGTCTTTTCCTACCAATCTATCCCCCTAGGAGCATGCGCGTAATACTTTGCTTTGATAACTTCTAAATTTTTGCAATAAGTATATGAGTTCTTTATGACTAATGTTGAGTCCATGGATTATATGCACTCTCACCCTTCCACCCTTGCTAGCCTCTCTAATACCGTGCAACTTTCGTCGGTATCATACACCTACCGTATACCTTCCTCAAAACAGCCACCATACCTACCTATTATGGCATTTCCATAGCCATTCCGAGATATATTGCCATGCAACTTTCTGCCATCTAGTTCATCATGACATATCCATCATTGTCATATTGCTTAGCATGATCATGTAGTTGACATAGTATTTGTGGCAAAGCCACCGTTCATAATTCTTTCATACTTGTCACTCTTGATTCATTGCATATCCCGGTACACCGCCGGAGGCATTCATATAGAGTCATACTTTGTTTTAGTATCGAGTTGTAATCATTGAGTTGTAAATAAATAGAAGTGTGATGATCATCATTCAATAGAGCATTGTCCCAAAAAAAGAAAAAAAGGAAGGCCAAAGAAAAAAAGAAGGCCCAAAAAATAATAATAAAAAGGGGCAATGCTACTATCCTTTTTTCCACACTTGTGCTTCAAAGTAGCACCATGATATAGCAAGTCCCATATATTGTGCTTCAAAGTAGCACCATGTTCTTCATATAGAGAGTCTCATATGTTGTCACTTTCATCTACTAGTGGGAATTTTACGTTATAGAACTTGGCTTGTATATTCCAATGATGGGCTTCCTCAAATTTCCCTAGGTCTTCGTGAGCAAGAAAGTTGGATGCACACCCACTAGTTTCTTTTATTGAGCTTTCATACATTTATAGATCTAGTGCATCCGTTGCATGGCAATCCCTACTCACTCACATTGATATCTATTGATGGGCATCTCCATAGCCCGTTGATACGCCTAGTCGATGTGAGACTATCTTCTCCTTTTTGTCTTCTCCACAACCACCATTTTATTCCACCTATAGTGCTATATCCATGGCTCATGCTCATGTATTGCGTGAAGATTGAAAAAGTTTTGAAAAAGTTAGAGTATGAAACAATTGCTTGGCTTGTCATCGGGGTTGTGCATGATTTAAATACTTTGTGTGGGGAAGATGGAGCATAGCCAGACTATATGATTTTGTAGGGATAACTTTCTTTGGCCATGTTATTTTGAGAAGACATAATTGCTTTGTTAGTATGCTTGAAGTATTATTATTTTCTACGTCAATATAAACTTTTGTCTTGAATCTTTCTAATATGAATATTCATACCACAATTAAGAAGATTTGCATTGAAATTATGCCAAGTAGCACTCCGCATCAAAAATTCTCTTTTTATCATTTACCTACTCGAGGACGATCAGGAATTAAGCTTGGGGATGCCTGATACGTCTCCAACGTATCTATAATTTTTGATTGCTCCATGCTATATTATCTACTGTTTTGGACTATATTGGGCTTTATTTTCCACTTTTATATTATTTTTGGGACTAACCTATTAACCGGAGGCCCAGCCCAGAATTGCTGTTTTTTGCCTATTTCAGTGTTTCGGATAAACAGAATATCAAACGGAGTCCAAACGGAATAAAATCTTCGGAAATGTGATTTTCTCACCGAACGTGATCCAGGAGACTTGGACCCTACTGCAAGGGATCAAAGAGGTGGTCACAAGGGTGGGGGGCGCCCCCCTAGGGCGCGCCCCTGCCTCGTGGGCCCCTCGGTGCTCCACCAACGTACCCCTTCCTCCTATATATACACACGTACCCCGAAACGATCAGAACAGGAGCCAAAACCCTAATTCCACCGCCGCAACTTTCTGTATCCATGAGATCCCATCTTGGGGCCTGTTCCAGAGCTCCGCCGAAAGAGGGCCATCATCACAGAGGGCTTCTACATCATCCTAGCCCCTCCGATGAAGTGTGAGTAGTTTACCTCAGACCTTCGGGTCCATAGTTACTAGCTAGATGGCTTCTTCTCTCTCTTTGAATCTCAATACAAAGTTCTCCCCCTCTCTTGTGGAGATCTATTTGATGTAATCTTCTTTTTGCGGTGTGTTTGTTGAGATCGATGAATTGTGGGTTTATGATCAAGTCTATCTATGAATAATATTTGAATCTTCTCTGAATTCTTTTATGCATGATTGGTTATCTTTGCAAGTCTCTTCGAATTATCTGTTTGGTTTGGCCAACTAGATTGGTAGTTCTTGCCATGGGAGAAGTGTTTAGCTTTGGGTTCGATCTTGCGGTGTCCTTACCCAGTGACAGAAGGGGCAGCAAGGCACGTATTGTATCGTTGCCATCGAGGATAACAAGATGGGGTTTATTTCATATTGCATGAATTTATCTCTCTACATCATGTCATCTTGCTTAAGGCGTTACTCTGTTTTTAACTTAATACTCTAGATGCATGCTGGATAGCGGTCGATGAGTGGAGTAATAGTAGTAGATGCAGAATCGTTTCGATCTACTTGTCACGGACGTGATGCCTATATACATGATCATGCCTAGATATTCTCATAATTATGCACAATTCTATCAATTGCTCAACAATAATTTGTTCACCCACCGTAGAATACTTATGCTCTTGAGAGAAGCCACTAGTGAAACCTATGGCCCCCGGGTCTATTCTCATCATATCAATCTCCATCACTTTTATATTGTTTTGCTATTTACTTTGCTTTTACTTTTTACTTTGCATCTTTATATCAAAAATACCAAAAATATTCTATCTATCATATCTCACTCTCGTAAGTGACCGTGAAGGGCTTGACAACCCCTAATCGCGTTGGTTGCGAGTAGCTATCGCTTTGTGCAGGTACGAGGGACTTGAGCGTGGGCTCCTACTGGATTGATACCTTGGTTCTCAAAAACTGAGGGAAATACTTACGCTACTCTGCTGCATCATCCCTTCCTCTTCGGGGAAAACCAACGCAAGCTCAAGACGTAGCACCGTCCATGTTGGAGAATAGGACAGAAGATTATGTTCATGCTTTTCCATGGCTCTAAAGCGAATATCCTGTTTATTGACCACGTTGCGAGATGAAGCCGCTTTCAGAAGGTTGTGGATGTGCGGGGTGGCGCCTAGGCCTTGTTATGGGGCTTGGTGGCCTCACCCTTGGTCAACTGTAGGCAAAGTAGCACTGTTCGAGGCGTGCTTTGTATGATTGAACCTGTATAAGTACTCATACTACTTCCAGCTTTGGTTGTTAAGTGCCCCTGCTGGTTTCAGTTAAGGTTGTTAAGTACTCCTGCTGCTTTTACAGTCTGCCGTGTTTCTTCAGTCCTGTCTTCCTCCAGCCGCCAAAACCAAACCAGCACCGGCAGGGCCGCCTGCTTCCGCCTCCCACGGCTAGCTGCGTCTCAGCGCACGCATCGCCGCCCCACCGTCTCCTAAATCGTTAACGCCGACGTCCTCCGCGCGCTTTGGTGCACTGGCCGCGGCGCCGCCCTCTCGCATGGTCAACATGGTCAACAAACAACAGGAATCGGCAGAAGTACGTGGAGAGGATGACAGTAGGGCCCCACCATGTCAGTGTATGGAAAAATAAAATGCTTCCTCCTAGTGTTTTCCTGACATCTGGGACCCACGACATTGTGAGCGTATATAGTCAATAGACAAGAGAACAGCATAAGATCAGCTAACACCTGGGACGTAGCTACTCGAGCAGTTTTTTTGTTTGGTATTGTTGAGACGGAGCAGGGTTTGAACTGGGCTGTGGCCCGTCTAGCCCAGGCTTATATTTTATGTTCACCATGTGACCAGCCCAGCTATTTTTTCTTTGTGAAAATGAGCCCAGTTTATTTTTTCTGACGAATACCCAATCCAGGCCTACTTATTTTTCTATGCCCTGATGGGCTGCAACTCTTTCAAGACGCCTGCAAATCTTGAAAGTAATATGAAATGGGTTGTAAATATAAAAACAGATGACAAATTGGCAATTACTTTATAATTTCTGAATTTTATTACATTTTCATATTCCTATTTCACTGGGCATTAACCTAATTTAAGTATATCTTCAAAGTACTTTAAATCTGGCTGGACATTTTGGTATTAAAAATAGTTTGGAACCCACAGAAATATGCGAAATTGGCCCTGGCCAACCAAAAAAATGATTGTAATAAATTGCATAAGAAGTTGCTATGAGCTATATATAAATTATTAAAAAAAGAGGGAGTGGCTGACTTGTGGGCCTGTTTAGTTGACGCGCATGCGGGATTTTTTTAGTTATTATATACATCAACAAATGATTCTAGCAGACGTAACCGTTGGATGTCAATCCAACGGCCGTCGTGTTTCTTCAATCTCTGATCTTCTTGCTCCAGTCGCCAAAGCACCGCCAGCGGGACCGCCTACTCCCGCCTCCCGTGGCTGGCTGTGTTGCCGCGCAGGCCTCGGCGCCGCCTACTACTCCCACCGCTGGCCAGGGCATCCCTCTACTCACCCACACCCCCTGTTATTCTGCGGCGACGGCAGCCTCACACCGCAGCCGAACCGGTGAACGCTCGTACTCCTCTCCGCGTGGGCATCCACTGCCGCGTCTTCCCCGGCTCTGTGTCGTCCCCTTCCTATGCCTCGCCGTTGTCCACCGCCGTGGTGCTCTCGGCGCGGCGTGGTCAATGTGGTCAAAGACCGACTTCCATCGGAAGAGTACTGTACGTGGAGAGGCTGACAGCTGGGTCTACGACAGCCACAAGGAAGTGCCTCCTTATTACGCGGAAAATAATTATTCCTCCACCTAACAGTGGGGACCCACCAGACGGGCCACCAGTAGTTTGCGAAAAAAATCGTTTCCCCTTGACTGCTGGGACCCACCGGACGGGCCACCGTATTTCGCGAAAAAACATTCCCCCCGCTGTCAGCTCGGACCCACCGGAAGTGCCTCCTTATTACGCACAAAAAATGAATACTCCCCCGGCTAGCTGGGACCCACCTTGGTGGGAGGCTGACTTGTGGGCCTACTAAGTTGACGGGGACGAAGGGCTTTGTCAACTTAGTCAATATGAACGATTCTAGCTCCAGTGACCGTACGATGTCCATCCAACGGCCGTAGTGCTTCTTCAACCTCTGGTCTTCTTGCTCCAGCCGCCCAAAGCAGCGCTGGTCGTGCCGCATGCTCCTGCCTCCCGTGGCCGGCTGTGCTGCCGCAGAGGCCTCACCGCCCCCTACTATTCCCACCGCTGGCCAGGCCCTGCGGCGACGGCAGCCTCACACCGCAGCCGAACCAGTGAACCCTTGTACTCCTCTCCGCGCAGGCTTCCACTGTCGCGTCTTCCCCGGCTCCGCGTCGTCCCCTTCCTAGGCCCCGCCGTCGTCCACCGCCGTGGTGCTCTCGGCGCGGCGTGGTCAATGTGGTCAACGACCGACTTCCATCGGAAGAGTACTGTGCGTGGAGACGCTGACAACTGGGTCCACGGCCGCAGCAAGGAGGTGCCTCCTTATTACGCGCAAAATAATTATTCCTCCACCTGACAGCGGGGACCCACCGGATGGGCCATCGTATTTTGCGAAAAATACGTTTGCCCCTGACTGCTGGGACCCACCAGCTACATCTTCGCACGCAAGGAAGTGCCTGACAGTCGGGACCCACCTGGTCGGAGCGTACGTAGCGTTGTCATTCTGGTCGCGAACGTGTACGTACATATATACTGGTCGATGTAGAGGCGCGCACGTGTCATAGTAGAGGCGCGCACGTAGCATGTACACGTACGTACAGCGGCCAGGGTGCAAGAAAGAAAATACGTCCACGTATGTGTACATACGGGCGGGGTCTCGAACGCCTACTCACGCATACGTACGGCCAGGGCTCGTGTACATGGCTGGGTCGGAACGGAGAAACATCGTCATCGTTGTGTTCATGGGGAGGCAACGAAATGCGTCGTGTTCATGGGAAGGCAACGGAATGCGCCGTGTTCATGGGGAGGCAACGGAACACGTGGGAGCCAACCGGCTGGGTCGGAACGGAATGCGTGGTCGTGTTCATCGGGAGGGCTTGGACGGAACATGCGATGGAAATGAGGCTTGGCGTACCGCAGAACGGAGGAAACGACGTTGTGTTCGACCGGCCACGTTCGAAACGGGATCCTGTTGATCAGGAGGGGTCTGGCATACCGCAAAACGGAGGAAACGGACCTCCTACGGTCGAAACGGGGGTCCTGTTGATCGGGAGGGGTGTGGAGTACCGCAAAACGGACGAAACAGACTTGTGTTGGAGCGCTACGGTCGAAACGGGGGTCCTGTTCATCGGGAGTGGTGTGGCGAACCGCAAAACGGGACTCCACGGGATACTGTTCATCTCCACCATCGACCCCCTCCAGCCTCCACGAGCTACTGTTCATCCACCGTTGACCTCCTCCAGCCTCCACCTGCGACTGTTCATCCATGGGCTCCTGTTCATCCAGCCTCCACCGCGCGCTACTCCACCGGCTACTGTTCAACCAGCCCTCTCCACGGGCTCCTGTTCAACCACTCCTCCACGGGCTACTGTTCATCCTGCCCTCCTGTTCATCCAGCCCCAACCGGCTCAATCGATCATGGTCCTGTTCATCCAGAGGCAACACCACGGGGTCCTGTTCATCCACCCCCACCGGGAACTGTTCATCCAACCCCCCCACAACGATCACTGTTCATCTAGAGGCTGCATCGATCGGCTTCAGCTAGCAGCAGTAGCGAAGGAATCGCTCGATCGGGTTCAGTTAACAGCCATCGATCGATCGCTCGGGTTCAGTAACGCGTAGCCTGCAGTGCAATCGCTCGGGTTCAGTTAGAGCCCAACGCCTCTCTCGGGTTCAGTTAGAGCCAACGCCTCACACACACGCGCGTACGTGTATGAGAGAAGCGCGCATTGCTCGGCCGCCGACCTCCCACCGTAACCGAGAACTCCCCGAAATTTTCCTCTCCCTCGCTTCTACCATAGTTTTTTCCGTCATGGACGGCCCAAAGAATGTCATGCAGCTGCGTCTCCGGCCCGCCCAGGACGAAAAACCCATTTTCTGTCATGATTTTTTGTCATAGAAGTAGGAGCCCACCACATCTATGATGATACCGGGTTTTGTCACAATTATCGTCATAGAAGTGTCATATGTATGTCAGAAAAAAATTTCGTTCGGCCCAAAATGTCACGGATGTGTCTTTTTTTGTAGTGACTCTTTGTCCATGTCTAGGAAACTTAACCATCTTTGATTAACGAGCTAGTCAAGTAGAGGCATACTAGTGACACTCTGTTTGTCTATGTATTCACACATGCACTAAGTTTCCGGTTAGTACAATTCTAGCATGAATAATAAACATTTATCATGATATAAGGAAATATAAATAACAACTTTATTACTGCCTCTAGGGCATATTTCCTTCAGTCTCCCACTTGCACTAGAGTCAACAATCTGATTACATTGTGATGATTCTAACACCCATGGAGTCTTGGTTCTGATCATGTTTTGCTCGTGAGAGATGCTTACTCAACGGGTCTGCAACATTCAGATCCATATGTATCTTGCAAATCTCTATGTCTCCCTCCTTGACTTGATCATGGATGGAATTGAAGCATCTCTTGATGTGCTTGGTTCTCTTGTGAAATCTGGATTCCTTTGCCAAGGCAATTGCACCAGTATTGTCACAAAAGATTTTCATTGGACCCGATGCAGTAGGTATGACACCTAGATCAGATATGAACTCCTTCATTTACTGCTTCCGAAGCAGCTATGTACTCCGTTTCACATGTAGATCCCGCCATGACGCTCTGCTTGGAACTGCACCAACCGACAGCTCCACCATTTAATAAAAACGCTTATCCGGTTTGTGACTTAGAGTCATACGGATCACTGTCAAAGCTTGCATCTACGTAATCGTTTACGACAAGCTCTTTGTCGCCTCCATAAACGAGAAACATATCCTTAGTCCTTTTTAGGTATTTCAGGATGTTCTTGACCGCTGTGCAGTGATCCACTCCTGGATTACTTTGGTACCTCCCTACTAAACTAATAGCAAGGCAAACATCATGTCTAGTACACAATATTGCATACATGATAGAACCTATGGCTGAAGCATAGGGAATGACTTTCATTTTCTCTCTATCTCCTGCAGTGGTCATGCATTGAGTCTGACTCAACTTCACACCTTGTAACACAGGAAAGAACCATTTCTTTGCTTGATCCATTTTGAACTTCTTCAAAACTTTATCAAGGTATGTGCTTTGTGAAAGTCCAATTAAGTGCCTTGATCTATCTCTATAGATCTTGATGCCCAATATATAAGCAACTTCACCGAGGCCTTTCATTGAAAAATTCTTATTCAAGTATCCTTTTATGCTATTCAGAAATTCAGTATCATTTCCGATCAGCAATATGTCATCCACATATAATATCAGAAATGCTACAGAGCTCCCATTCACTTTCTTGTAAATACAGGCTTCTCCAAAAGTCTGTATAAAACCATTTGCTTTGATCACACTATCAAAGCGTATATTCCAACTCCAAGAGGCTTGCACCAGTCCATAAATGGATCGCTGGAGCTTGCACACTTTGTTAGCACCTTTTGGATCGACAAAACCTTCTGGTTGCATCATATACAACTCTTCTTTAAGATATCCATTAAGGAATGCTGTTTTGACATCCATTTGCCAAATTTCATAATCATAAAATGCGGCAATTGCTAACATGATTCGAACAGACTTAAGCATCACTACGGGTGAGAAGGTATCATCGTAGTCAACTCCTTGAACTTGTCGAAAACCTTTTGCAACAAGTCGAGCTTTGTAGATAGTAACATTACTGTCAGCGTCAGTCTTCTTGTTAAAGATCCATTTATTCTCTATGGCTTGCCGATCATCGGGCAAGTCAACCAAAGTCCACACTTTGTTCTCATACATGGATCCCATCTCAGATTTCATGGCCTCAAGCCATTTTGCGGAATCTGGGCTCATCATCGCTTCCTCATAGTTCGTAGGTTCATCATGGTCAAGTAACATGACCTCCAGAATAGGATTACCATACCACTCTGGTGCGGATCTTACTCTGGTTGACCTACGAGGTTCGGTAGTAACTTGATCAGAAGTTTTATGATCATCATCATTAGCTTCCTCACTTACTGGTGTAGGAATCACTGGAACTGATTTCCGTGATGAACTACTCTCCAATAAGGGAGCAGGTACAATTACCTCATCAAGTTCTATTTTCCTCCCACTCACTTCTTTCGAGAGAAACTCCTTCTCTAGAAAGGTTCCATTCTTAGCAATGAATATCTTGCCCTCGTATCTATGATAGAAGGTGTACCCAACAGTATCCTTTGGGTATCCTATGAAGACACATTTCTCCGATTTGGGTTCGAGCTTATCAGGTTGAAGTTTTTTCACATAAGCATCGCAGCCCCAAACTTTAAGAAATGACAACTTGAGTTTCTTGCCAAACCACAGTTCATAAGGTGTCGTCTCAACGGATTTTGATGGTGCCCTATTTAACGTGAATGCATCTGTCTTAAAGCATAACCCCAAAACAATAGCGGTAAATCAGTGAGAGACATCATAGATCACACCATATCTAATAAAGTGCGGTTACGACGTTCGGACACACCATTACGCTGTGGTGTTCTAGGTGGCGTGAGTTGTGAAACTATTCCGCATTGTTTCAAATGAAGACCAAACTCGGAACTCAAATATTCGCCTCCACGATCAGATCGTAGAAACTTAATTTTCTTGTTACGATAACTTTCCACTTCCCTCTCAAATTCTTTGAACTTTTCAAATGTTTCAGACTTATGTTTCATCAAGTAGATATACCCATATCTGCTCAAGTCATCTGTGAAGGTAAGAAAATAACGATACCCACCGCGAGCATCAACACTCATCGGACCGCATACATCAGTATGTATTATTTCCAACAAGTCTGTTGCTCGCTCCATTGTTCCGGAGAACGGAGTCTTAGTCATCTTGCCCATGAGGCATGGTTCGCAAGCATCAAGTGATTCCAAAAGCCCATCAACATGGAGTTTCTTCATGCACTTTACACCAATATGGCCTAAACGGCGGTGCCACAAATAAGTTGCACTATCATTATTAAACTTCTATCTTTTGGCTCCAATACTATGAATATGTGTATCACTACTATCAAGATTTAGTGAAAACAAACCACTCATCAAGGGTGCATGACCATAAAAGATATTATTCATATAAATAGAACAACTATTATTCTCTGATTTAAATGAATAACTGTCTCGCATCAAACAAGATCCAGATATAATGTTCATGCTCAACGCTGGCACCAAATAACAATTATTTAGGTCTAAAACTAATCCCGAAGGTAGATGTAGAGGTAGCATGCCGACGGCGATCACATCGACTTTGGAACCATTTCCCACACGCATCGTCACCTCGTCCTTAGCCAATCTTCGCTTAATCTAGCCCCTGTTTTGAGTTGCAAGTATTAGCAACAGAACCAGTATCAAATACCTAGGCGCTACTGCGAGCATTAGTAAGGTACACATCAATAACATGTATATCAAATATACCTTTCACTTTGCCATCCTTCTTCTCCGCCAAATACTTGGGGCAGTTCCGCTTCCAGTGATCAGTCCCTTTGCAATAGAAGCACTAAGTCTCAAGCTTAGTCCCAGACTTGGGCTTCTTCACTTGAGCAGCAACTTGTTTGCTGTTCTTCTTGAAGTTCCCCTTCTCCCCTTTACCCTTTTTCTTGAAACTGGTGGTCTTGTTGACCATCAACACTTGATGCTCCTTCTTGATTTCTACCTCTGCAGCCTTTAGCATTGCGAAGAGCTCGGGAATCGTCTTATCCATCCCTTGCATATTATAGTTCATCATGAAGCTTTTGTAGCTTGGTGGTAGTGATTGAAGAACTCTGTCAATGACACTATCATCAGGAAGATTAACTCCCATCTGAGTCAAGTGGTTGTGGTACCCAGACATTCTGAGTATATGTTCACTGACAGAACTATTCTCCTCCATTTTGCAGCTGTAGAACTTATTGGAGACTTCATATCTCTCAATCCGGGCATTTGCTTGAAATATTAAATTCAACTCCTGGAACATCTCATATGCTCCATGACGTTCAAAACGTCATTGAAGTCCCGGTTCTAAGCCGTAAAGCATGGCACACTGAACTATTGAGTAGTCATCAGCTTTGCTCTGCCAGGTGTTCACAACATCTGGCGTTGCCCCTGCTGCGGGTTTCTCACCTAACGGTGCTTCTAGGACGTAATTCTTCTGTGCAACAATGAGGATAATCCTCAAGTTATGAACCCAGTCCGTGTAATTGCTACCATCATCTTTCAACTTAGCTTTCTCTAGGAACGCATTAAAATTCAACGGAACAACAACACGGGCCATCTATCTACAACAATCTAGATTTGCAAAATACTATCAGGTACTAAGTTCATGATAAATTAAAGTTCAATTAATCAAATTAATTAAGAACTCCCACTTAGATAGACATCCCTCTAATCTTCTAAGTGACCACGTGATCCAAATCAACTAAACCATAACCGATCATCACGTGAAATGGAGTAGTTTTCAATGGTGAACATCACTATGTTGATCATATCTACTATATGATTCACGCTCGACCTTTCGGTCTCAGTGTTCCGAGGCCATATCTGCATAAGCTAGGCTCGTCAAGTTTAACCCGAGTATTCCGCATGTGCAAAACTGGCTTGCACCTGTTGTATGTGAACGTAGAGCTTATCACACCCAATCATCACGTGGTGTCTCGACACGACGAACTGTAGCAATGGTGCATACTCAGGGAGAACACTTATACCTTGAAATTTAGTGAGAGATCATCTTATAATGCTACCGCCAAACTAAGCAAAATAAGATGCATAAATGATAAACATCACATGCAATCAATATAAGTGATATAATATGGCCATCATCATCTTGTGCCTTTGATCTCCATCTCCAAAGCACCGTCATGATCACCATCGTCACCTGCTTGACATCTTGATCTCCATCGTAGCATCGTTGCGTCTCGCCAACTATTGCTTCTACGACTATCGCTACCGCTTAGTGATAAAGTAAAGCAATTACATGGCAATTGCATTTCATACAATAAACAGACAACCATATGGCTCCTGCCAGTTGCCGATAACTCTATTATAAAACATGATCATCTCATACAATAAAATTTAGCATCATGTCTTGAGCATATCACATCACAACATGCCCTGCAAAAACAAGTTAGACGTCCTCTACTTTGTTGTTGCAAGTTTGATGTGGCTGGTACGGGTTGAGCAAGAATCGTTCTTACCTACGCATCAAAAACCACAACGCGGTATAGTGATTGCTTTTTGATCTTCAGAAAGAACCCTGTTCATTGATTACGATTCAACTAAAGTTGGAGAAACTGACACCCACCAGCCACCTGTGTGCGAAGCATGTCGGTAGAACCAGTCTCGCGTAAGCAAATGCATAATGTCGGTCTGAGCCACTTCATCCAATAATGCTGCTGAATCAAGAATCAACAAGTGACGGCAAGCAATATGTATATACCCACGCCCACAACTCCTTTGTGTTCTACTCGTGCATATAACATCTACACATAGACCTGGCTCTGATAGCACTATTGGGGAGCGCAGTAATTTCAAATATTTTCCTACGCACACGCAGGATCTATCATGGTGATGCATAGCAACGAGAGGGGAAGAGTGTTGTCCACATACCCTCGTAGACCGTAAGCGGAAGCGTTATGCCAACACAGTTGATGTAGTCGAACGTCTTCACGATCCGACCGATCCTAGCACCGAAAGTACGGCACCTCCGCGATCTGCACACGTTCGGCTCGGTGACATACCATGAACTCTTGATCCAGCTGAGTGTCAAGAGAGAGCTTTGTCAGCACGATGGCGTGATGACGGTGATGTTGAAGCTAACGGAACAGGGCTTCGCCTAAGCACTGCAATGATATGATCGAGGTGGATTATGGTGGAGGGGGGCACCGCAGATGGCTAAGACAACTGTTAACTTGTGAGTCTATGGGGTGCCCCCTCCCCCGTATATAAAGGAGTGGAGGAGGAGGGAAGGGCCGACCCTCTATGGCGCACCCTGGAGGTGTCCTACTCCCACCGGGAGTAGGATTCCCCCCTCCCTAGTTGGACTAGGAGAGAAAGGAAGGGGGAGGAAGGAGGAAGGAAAGGGGGGACCGGCCCCTCTCCCAATTCGGATTGGGCTTGGGGGGGCACGCCCCCTCCTAGGCTCCCTTCTCCTCTCTCCCACTAAGGCCCAATAATGCCCATATACTTCCCGGGGGGTTCAGGTAACCTCCCGGTACTCCCGTATATTCCCGAACTCACTCGGAACCATTCTGATGTCCAAACATAGGCTTCCAATATATCGATATTTATGTCTCGACCATATTGAGACTCCTCATCATGCCCGCGATCACATCCGGGACTCCGAACAACCTTCGATACATCAAAACACATAAAATAATAATACCGATCGTCACTGAACGTTAAGCGTGCGGACCCTATGGGTTCGAGAACTATGTAGAGATGACCGAGACTCATCTCCGGTCAATAACCAATAGAGGAACCTCGATGCTCATATTGGTTCCTACATATTCTACGAAGATCTTTATCGATCAAACCGCATAACAACATAGGTTGTTCGCTTTGTCATCGGTATGTTACTTGCCTGAGATTCGATCGTAGGTATCTCAATACCTAGTTCAATTTCGTTACCTGCAAGTCTCTTTACTCGTTCTGTAATGCAACATCCCGTAACTAACTCATTAGTCACATTGCTTGCAAGGCTTATAATGATGTGCATTATCAAGAGGGCCCAGAGATACCTCTTTGATACACGGTGTGACAAATCCTAATCTCGATCTATGCCAACTCAACAAACACCATTGGAGACACCTGTAGAGCATCTTTGTAGTCACCCAGTTACATTGTGATGTTTGATAGCACACTAAGTGTTCCTCCGGTATTCGGGAGTTGAATAATCTCATAGTCATAGGAACATGTATAAGTTATGGAGAAAGCAATAGCAGTAAACTAAACGATCATCGTGCTAAGATAACGGATGGGTCAAGTTAATCACATCATTCTCTAATGATGTGATCCCATTCATCAAATGACAACTCTTTGTCCATGACTAGGAAACTTTACCATCTTTGATTAACGAGCTAGTCAAGTAGAGGCATACTAGTGACACTTTGTTTGTCTATGTATTCACACATGTACTAAGTTTCCGATTAGTACAATTCTAGCATGAATAATAAAAATTTATCATGATATAAGGAAATATAAATAACAACTTTATTATTACCTCTAGGGCATATTTCCTTCAGTGGGCACCCGGGGTGGTGACCCTGGGCTTGGCGGTGGTGGTCATCTCCTCCGTCGGAGGCGGCAGGCCTGAGGCTGGATGGTCGGATCTAAAGATCTTTCATCTAGTCCCGATTGCGAGTTGGGGAGACATAGTTGTCGCTGAAAACCAAGCCCACGACAGGGGATGGCGGCCCTCTGCGCCGTTACCTTGATGAAGGCATCATCATGTAACTAATGTCGACCCGCTGGTGTTGCTCCGGGGGAAACACTAGGATCTGGTCTTCCAGATCGGACGATGGTGACAATGTATTGTCATTTCTTGCTTGGGAGCATCGTTTGTGGAGCAGAGCTGGAAGACAGAGGCAAGAGGTGGAGCGGCTTCATCTTGCATGGTGCTTCAGTGGAGATGTCATGTCGTGTCTGACCGACAGGTGCTACTCTGTGTCGTGACTGTCCGGCAGGTACTACATGTCGGGGTTATAATCCTGACAATGAGTACTGGGGGTACAAATAAGGGGCAGAGCCTAGCTACGACGCGGGTGTAACACTTTGTGTTTAACGAGTTCAGGCCCCTCTCGGTGGAGGTAAAATCCCTACATCTCGTGCCATGAGGCTTGCTTTGAATTGATGGGTATATTTACAGATATTACTTGTTGCCTGGCTATGGAGAAGGGCGTGGCTTATGTAGAGTGTGTCGCAGCCCATGTCTCCCACACCGCGAGGCAATTAATGTTGGAAATATGCCCTAGAAGCAATAATAAAATGGTTATTATTATATTTCCTTGTTCATGATAATTGTCTATTGTTCATGCTATGATTGTATTAACCAGAAACCGTAATACATGTGTGAATACATAGACCACAACATGTCCCTAGTAAACCTCTAGTTTACTAGCTCCTTGATCAATAGATGGTTATGATTTCCTAACCATGGACATTGTATGTCGTTGATAACGGGACCACATCATTGGGATAATGATGTGATGGACAAGACCCAATCCTAAGCATAGCACAAGATCGTGTAGTTCGTTTGCTAGAGCTTTTCCAATGTCAAGTATCATTTCCTTAGACCGTGAGATTGTGCAACTCCCGGATACCGTAGGAGTGCTTTGGGTGTATCAAACGTCACAACGTAACTGGGTGGCTATAAAGGTGCACTACAAGTATATCCGAAAGTGTCTGTTGGGTTGGCATGAATTGAGACTGGGATTTGTCACTCTGTATGATGGAGTGGTATCTCTGGGCCCGCTCGGTAATGCATCATCATAATGAGCTCAATGTGACTAAGGAGTTAGCCGCGGGATCTGATGTCTACTACGCAACTTTATTCTTGTAGACACGTGTTGGGCCTCCAAGCGCAAAGTTTTGTAGGACAATAGCATTTTTTCCTCAAGTGGATGACCTATGGTTTATCAATCCGTGGGAGGTGTAGGATGAATATGGTCTCTCTCAAATGACCCTGCAACCAAATACAAGAAATCTCTTGTGTCCCAACACACCCAATATAATGGCAAATTGTATAGGTGCACTAGTTCGGCGAAGAGATGCTGATAAAAGTGTAATAGAGCTGGTAGAAATATATTTTTATAATCTGAATAAATAAAAACAACAAGGTAGAAAATAGTAAATGGGCACAAAAAAGGTGTTGCAATGCTTAAAAACAAGGCCTAGGGTCCGTACTTTCACTAGTGCAATTTCTCAACAGTGCTAACATAGTTGGATCATATGATTATCCCTCAAAGTGCAGTAAAGAATCACTCCCGAGTTCCTATTAGAGGAGAACAAAAGATAGATATTGTTTGTAGGGTACGAGGCCACCTCAAAGCTTTTCTTTTCGTTCGATCTATTCAAGAGTTCATACTAAAATAACACAAAGCTATTTTTTCGTTCGATCTATCCTAGAGTTTGTACTAGAATAACACCAAAGAAAATTCATATTCATAATACTCAATCCACACAAAGAACTATAAAGAGACCCCGAAGTTTCCGTCGGAGAAAAACATGCATCAACCCCTATGCATAGATTACCCCAATATAACCACGACAA
This sequence comes from Triticum dicoccoides, assembly GCF_002162155.2. NCBI lineage: Eukaryota > Viridiplantae > Streptophyta > Magnoliopsida > Poales > Poaceae > Triticum > Triticum dicoccoides. The sequence continues at coordinate 204,404,762 of NC_041392.1, forward strand.
TCCGCGAGTTGAATGCCGTAACATATATCAAGTGAATCAATAAGACACCCCAATTGTCACCTCAAGTATTCATACCGCAAGATATATATCATGTGTTCTCATCTCTGAATATTCGACCCGACAAGACAAAACCTTAAAGGGTAAAGATTCAATTGATCATAACAAGAGTATAGAGGGTAGAAACACATATGATCCAACTATATTAACAAATCCCATGATAGAAATTACGAGAGAGAGAGAGAGAGATTAAACACATAGCTACTGGTATCGAATTTCATGGTACAAATTTTAGTTCGAATTTCCATGGTTACAGTGGTCATCCACGTCATTGCATAATTTGGGTACACAAAGGAGACTAACTTCTTAATTGAGCAAGTTCAACAATTAAACAGAGCTAACAGACCTAAACATTACTCTAACAAATTAAAGATCGATGCTCTTAATTAAACAAAACAAAGAGTACTACTACGGCTGGTGCTCGTCGATCTCCGCCGCCGCCTCCATGTCCAACTCGCGCCCGACGGTATCCTGGGGAAGGGGCTCCATGGCATCCATTGCACCATACTCTGCAAGCATCTCGCCATCCGCATCCGCCATCTCTTTGGAAAAGGCCGCCACGAGCTGGGCATGGGTGGACGCTATCTGGGCTTGGACGGGCTCCATCGTCGCAAGGTATGCGGCGGAGGAACCGACGGCTGCTCGAATGCTCTCGGCGATTGCCAGCTCTTCGGCCGTGGGTTGCCGACCATTGTTGGAGAAGCTTCATTTGATTTGTGCGGTGACCGCCAGGAGCTGGGCGTGGGCGGCCTTGACATGGTCGTGGGCGGCCTCCATCAGGGCTAAGGCCGCCGTTGCGGAATGGACATCTACTGTGTTGCTCTCGCCAGATGTTGCTGCCGCCACCTGAGAAGCAACAGTGGCCGTTTGCGCTACCATGGCCGCTCGGTCGCAGATTGCGCCCATGCTCATGCACCTTGTTAGCACGCGCATGGCGGCTGTGGCCGCACTCTCACCGGAGTGGGCCATCGAAGTTTCCCTCGTGACGCGGGTCCACGTGCCCATCTTTCACCAGCGATGATTGAACAGTGAAATGATATTTGGGGAGCGAGCTAGTGTGCTTGAGACGCCGGCTGTGGACTGTAGCCGACACACCTTCTCGCGTAAGCCATAGGCGTACTATACACCAATGGTGCTCCAGGATATTTTGTGCTGCATCTCACACGGTTGGTGATAATAAACTGTGTGTGATCTACTTGATTTTTCATCTTGATTTGAATTACATAATGGGGTCACAACGACAATGGACGGTGTTTGAATTTCTAGACCTTTTATCTGGAGTGAACAGGCAACTATATGTGTGTCGTAAAAGAATTGGAATTATTCAGGGTTCGTTTGAACATTTTATTCATTAAATTGGGTTTCTAGCCATTTCAAGTGCACAATTCAAAATTAAACTACATGCACATGCTACGGTGCACCAACAAGGGTTGTAAAATCATATATGTGTCCATGGGTTTATGCTTATCTCCCATGGAAGACATGGGGATGAAATTCGAACACCACAGCACCGTGGCTCTCCGGCAAATGTCGACGCACTTGCTTTTGTAATTCTAGTAAATCGAAAATTCGTCCAAAATTCATGAAACTTGGCATGCTATCATGGAGCGGCATCAACATGCCATGGTAAATTTTTTGTCCCATTTGGGGCAGGTTTGGGTATAAGCTTCTCATAAACCAGAGCTTCTCACACAACAAGTGTGATGGTTTCGGTAGGGAACATTTCACCTTTATGGACGAAACGATATCCGTAGCCTCTTCTCAATTTCAATTTTTTTCCTAGTGTCAACATAGAACAACAGGAGAGTTGTGTCAATTTTTGGGATTTTTCGGGGTTCGCTTGGACATTTTTATACATTAACTGAGTTTTCTGTGCATTCATGTGCATAATTCAAATTTGAACTACATGCACATGCTCTAATGCATATAAATTAGTTGAAAATTCAAATGTCCTTGGTTGCTTGGTTAGGTCCCATGCAAGAAATGGGAATGAATGTCAAACACCCTGCCACCGTTACTCGGCCGCAAACATTGAGATACCTGGTTTTTAAATTCTAGTAAATCCAAAACTCATCTGAAATCATGAAACTTGGCATGATATCATGGAGCGGCATCAACATGCCGTGGTAATTTTTTTGTACCATTTGGGGGCAGGTTTGGGTATATGCTTCTCACAAACCAGAGCTTCTCACAACAAGCATGACGGTTTCGGTAGGGAACGTCCCACCTTTGGGGATGAAACGATATCCATTGCCTCTTATCGTTTCCAAAAAATTTCTCGTGTCAACATAGAACAACAGGAGTGTTGTGTCAATTTTTGTGACTTTTCGGGGTTCGTTTGGACATTTTTATGCAATAACTGAGTTTTCAATGCATTTATGTGCATAATTCAAATTTGAACTACGTGCACATGCTCCAGTGCATATAAATTGGTTGAAAAATCAAATCTGTGTCCTTGGGTGCATGCTTAGGTCCCATGCAAGGAATAAATTTCAAACACCAGGTCACCACTGATTGCCGGCAAAAATTGAGATACCTGGTTTTTAAATTCTAGTAAATCCAAAACTCGTCTAAAATTCATGAAACTTGGTATCCTATCATGGAGCGGCATCAACATGCCGTGGTAAAATTTTTGTCCCATTTGGGGCAGGTTTGGGTATATGCTTCTCACAAACCAGAGCTTCTCACAACAAGCATGATGGTTTCGGTAGGGAACGTCCCACCTTTGGGGAAGAAATGATATCCATTGCCTCTTCTTGCTTCCAATTTTTTTTCATGTCAACATAGAACAACAGGAGTGTTGTGTCAATTTTTGTGATTTTTTGGGGTTTGTTTGGACATTTTTATGCATTAACTAAGTTTTCAATGCATTTATGTGCATATTTCAAATTTGAACTACATGTACATGCTCCAGTGCATGTAAATTGGTTGAAAAATCAAATCTATGTCCTTGGGTGCATGCTTAGGTCCCATGCAAGAAATGGGAATGAATTTCAAACACCAGGGCACCGTTGATTGCCGGCAAAACATTGAGATGCCTGGTTTTTAAATTCTAGTAAATCCAAAACTCGCCTGAAATTCATGAAACATGGCATGCTTTCATGGAGCGGCATCAACATGCTGTGGTAAAACTTTTATCCCGTTTGGGGCAGGTTTGGGTATATGCTTCTCACAAACTAGAGCTTCTCACAACAAGCATGATGGTTTCGGTAGGGAACGTCCCACCTCTGGGGAAGAAACGATATCCAATGCCTCTTATTGCTTCCAAAATTTTTCTCGTGTCAACATAGAACAACAGGAGTGTTGTGTCAATTTTTGTGATTTTTCGGGGTTCATTTGGACATTTTTATGCAATAACTGAGTTTTCAATGCATTTATGTGCATAATTCAAATGTGAACTACATGCACATGCTCCAGTGCATATAAATTGGTTGAAAAATCAAATCCATGTCCTTGGGTGCATGCTTAGGTCCCATGCAAGGAATGAATTTCAAACACCAGGGCACCATTGATTGCCGGCAAAACACTGAGATGCCTGGTTTTTAAATTCTAGTAAATCCAAAACTTGTCTAAAATTCATGAAACTTGTCATGCTATCATGGAGCGGCATCAACATGCCATGGTAAAATTTTTGTCCCATTTGGGGCAGGTTTGGGTATATGCTTCTCACAAACCAGAGCTTCTCACAACAAGCATGATGGTTTCGGTAGGGAACGTCCCACCTTTGGGGAAGAAACGATATCCATTGCCTCTTATTGCTTCCAAATTTTTTTCGTGTCAACATAGATCAACAGGAATGTGATGTCAATTTTTGTGATTTTTCGGGGTTCGTTTGGACATTTTTATGCATTAACTGAGTTTTCAATGCATTTATGTGCATATTTCAAGTTTGAACTACATCTACATGCTCCAGTGCATATGAATTGGTTGAAAAATCAAATCTATGTCCTTGGGTGCATGCTTAGGTCCAATGCAAGAAATGGGAATGAATTTCAAACACCAGGGCACCGTTGATTGCCGGTAAAACATTGAGATGCCTGGTTTTTAAATTCTAGTAAATGCAAAACTCGTCTGAAATTCATGAAACATGGCATGCTTTCATGGAGCGGCATCAACATGCCGTGGTAAATTTTTTGTCCCGTTTGGGGCAGGTTTGGGTATATGCTTCTCACAAACCAGAGCTTCTCACAACAAGCATGATGGTTTCGGTAGGGAACGTCCCACCTTTGGGGAGGAAACAATATCCATTGCCTCTTATTGCTTCCAAAAAATTTCTCGTGTCTACATAGAACAACAGGAGTGTTGTATCAATTTTTGTGATTTTTCGGGGTCCGTTTGGACATTTTTATGCAATAACTGAGTTTTTAATGCATTTATGTGCATAATTCAAATTTGAACTACATGCACATGCTCCACTGCATATAAATTGGTTGAAAAATCAAATCTGTGTCCTTGGGTGCGTGCTCAGGTCCCATGCAAGAAATGGGAATGAATTTCAAACACTAGGGCACTGTTGATTGCCTGCAAAACATTGAGATGCCTGGTTTTTAAATTCTAGTAAATCCAAAACTCGTCTGAAATTCATGAAACTTGGCATGCTATCATGGAATGGCACTTGACATGATGTGGTATTTTTCGTGTCCATTTTGAGAGAAGGCGCACTCTAATAATGACAACCAACAAAGGCATTTTGAAAAAATAGCTGCCACTTTAATATCTCAAACGTTTGTATAATTCAAACCGTGTGTGTTCTGTTAACCATTCATGTGACGCCATGTGTCTTGGTTTAAATGGCTGTAGGAGGTGTCATGCGGACAGCTGCTTGACCTTGACTCAATGGGAGGCGTGCGAGCGCAGTCCGGTGCGCAAGCTGACCGAGAGGATTGCAAGCTGTCCTCGAATGCGCATGCTCATCGGGAAGCATGCGAGCTATACGCTACGCAGACTTCCATGGCCGCCTGCCGTCCTCTCCGTGCACGCGCCCCCCTCAGCGGCATGGGACGCCGCCGTCGAACGCTACCTCTCAGCGTCGCCAGCTGCCGTCCACCCGCCCCCGCCCATCGACCCAGGGACGACATGATGCAAAGTGAGAGTAGGATTTGTGCATCTCTTCAACATAAACGGTTATTTTGAATGACCCGTGTGCAACCACTTACAAACAATTTGGTGCGATTTGCATCTGTCATATTGGGTATGTTACCATTTGTCAAAATGAAAAGATTGACATTTGTTGATCTAGTAAAATTTCCATTTGTCAACGTTGTAACACTGCGATTTGTCAAAATATGAAGCTAAAAATCACTAGCAGTATCTAATTTTTGCAACTAAAATTCAGCAATCAAGCATAGGTTTCATTCATAGATTAAGCATTTGTTCTTAATTTATACAAACAGTCCAACTTGATAGCTGAACCAGCCAAACTTTTCCCCAATTGTTGCCAACCAGGTACTGAAATAGCTAGTTCAACTATATATACTAGCTAATTTTGAGTACGTTGTACAGTTCCACCACATCTATAGTCAGGTGAATTGAACAAAATAGCCCCTAAATACTACTACTACTAATGCAGAGGGGCTTTGTACTACTTCCGGCTGCCTCTCCTCTGCCGAGCGCGCTCAGTAAGAGGCGGAGGAGGAGGAGCCTACCGACGAGCTTGGCAACCACAATATGGTGCCTGCCGCTATTGCAGCTTCAGCGACACTCACCTCAAATGCCCTCTCTCGCTCCAGACGACCCCTCTCGAAGCAGTGGTTCTCCTCATAGATCTCCTGATTCCTCGCCTCTGAGGCGGCGTGTGCCGCGGCCACGGCGGCGGTAAGGCTCTTTGCATGCTCGACGAGGCGCTCCCCCTCCCCCCGTAGGAATTCGGTGTAGCGCGCAAGGTCGCTGACGCACGTTGTCAGATGTGGGGCTCCGGCTAACCCTTAAGGTTCGAACACTGGGGTGCGCGCGAAGTCTTTCCCTCCTATTGATCTATGCTCTAGCTCGCTAGATCTCACGAACGAACTCGATGAACTCACAACACAGAAAGACACGGGGTTTATACTGGTTCGGGCCACCTTTGTGGTGTAATACCCTACTCTAGTGTGGTGGTGGTGGATTGCCTCTTGGGCTGATGATGAACAATACAAGGGGAAGAACAACCTCCTGAGGTTGAGGTGTTCTTGTGCTTTCAGACTTGTGTCTATCTCTGGTTCTGACCCCCCCTCTGGGTCTGATGATCTCTCTCCCCTCTACTGTGGTGGCTAGTCCTATTTATAGAGGCCCTGGTCCTCTTCCCAAATATCAAGCGGGAAGGGAGCCAACAATGGCGGGCTAATCCAAAGGGGGACAGCTAGTACAAGCTACCCTGACAAAAGCGGTTTTCGCCTGTGAAAGGCTCTGGTGGTGACGCCGTCTTGGGATCCATGATGACCACCGTCTTGCAGTCCATGGTCTTGGTCTTGTTGCACCGAAATGGCAACCTTTGTCTGATGCCTCGGTACTCCGCGGCTACGCTTGCCTCCTTTGCACCAAAGAGGAAACAAGGACGCTGCCCGCGCTGGCGCCCGCCTGGTGTCGATCGTCATGGCTCACGTCACGAGAGCCTCGTGAGGTTCGCCTCGCCTTGATATCTCCACCCCTCGCGAGCCTGCCTGACTAGCCCGCTCGGGAGGAGGTCTTGCGTCATCCGCCTCGTGAGGCTTGGACCCTCGCGAGGGTCTTGGATGCTTTGTTGGTGAAGATGGGCCATATGGCCTGCTGCTTGGCCACACCGTGGGCCGCAGGCAGGCAGGTCTGGGGACTCCCATTCCCAGAACACCGACAGTAGCCCCCGGGCCCAAGGTGCGCTTGGGATTGGCTTCGCGGCGAAGCCAAGGGTCAAGTTCGGAGCACCACGGGCCCCAAGAGCCCGCGGCCTCGGTTGACGCGTGGCGGTTGATTGGACGTGGGTGTCTCCGCTTCCCCACGCTGCCCTTGAATCCGCCTGGCTAAGCGGCCCCGCTTCTTGCACAGTTATTCTTCCCTCTCCGTGCCTGGTTCTTCCAATCTTCCAATCTCCCTTGCTCGGCCTCCTCAATCCAACCAGTGCTCCGCCCGCTTTACCGCCATGGCGCTGACGCAAGCTCAAAAGGAGAAGAAACCTCTGTCCTTGCCAACTGCGCCTCCATCCTTCGAGCTGGCGCTCGACCGGGCTCGGGTGCTCAACGACGAGGCCATGGGCAAGGTGCGCCCCATGCTTGCCTCTAGCTTCAATGAGTGGGGAGAGACGCCGGCCTGGCCTGTGTCTCGCTCCAGCATGGCTCGGGCAGTCACCGAGGTTCCGATCTTCATTGACGCCCTCTGGGCTAGCCTACTTCCTCCCTTCTCCGCCTTCTTCAACGCGGTGCATGAGCACTATCAGATCCACATGCTCCATCTCGACCCTCAATCTGTGACCCTTGTTTCCGTCTTTGCTTTTGTGTGTGAGGCCATGGTGGGCATCACCCCCTCCGTGGCACTCCTCCGCCACTTCTTCTCGCTGCATCTCACCGGTGCCCGACAAAGCTTAGGATGTGCGGGCTTCCAGGCCGTGGCTGCGACAACAGGCATGGGGATCGTCTTCGAGCTCCCTTCATCCGCGAGCGAGTTCCGCACGTGATGGGTGTTTGTTGATGCCGGCGTGCTCAACCCTCTGCTCCAAGCTCCGGTGGGGCCCGCCGTTCCAAACTCCGGCTGGGCCATCAGAAGCTCACGAGCCCCTGCCTTGCCCCCGTCTGGGCTAGGCTGAGGTGGTTGAAGGACCTTGGCGTGACTGCGCCCATGGTGGTGAGGGAGTTTGTCAGGCGTCGAGTTGCTCCACTTCAGCGCCATTCTCGCCCGATGTGGGACTTGCTCAGCAGATAGGACAATATGAGGGTTCAGGAGGAGGGGCTCCCTCTCGCTGCGCAACAAATGGTGCTCACGGTCCTATCTGGTGTCCCTCTACCGGACAAGATGCCCAAGAAAAGCTGCATGTTGTACCGCTACGAGAACAAGGTCACCTTTGCTGCGAACATGCCTTCCTTTGATGAGTGGGGGCTGCGCCCAATTGGCTTGGTGGGGCCCTGCGAGAGTCCCATCATCGTGGTCCCTGTCTTCGCCGCCGGTGCCGAGCTCGCCCCAGGTGATGGTGCGGGGGAGCGAGCGGTGACGGTGGCCGGCTGCTCAGATGTTGAGGGGAACATGCCGAGCGGTGATCCGGGGGTGTCATCCTCGGGAGCTTGCGACGCCCCTCCTGAGGCATTAGGCGCTGATGAGATGCGGCATGCGGCTCTCGAGGCCGAGGCTCTAGGAGCCTCGGGAGGTCGCATCGAGAAAGAGTCAGGCTGTTCGCTGCAGCCGGGCTCCCCTGAAGCCATCCTTCTTGGTTCTTCTTCGGCTCCGCCGCGCTCCGGCGGTCACGTCCAGTGCTACGGTTGCATTTGTGTGGACTTCGAGGAGCTCTGCAAGAGGAAGGGATCCCCCAGCGGCAGCAACATCTTCGGGCCGTTAAAGCGACGGAAGTATGTCGCTATCGACGAGTAAGTACCTTATCTTAGTGATCTTCTATGTGCCGCCTTCCTTTCCTGACGATTGTCCCCTCAGGTCCCCTTCTGCTAAGGCCGCGAAATCTCCAGAGAAGTAGCTCCCTTTTGTCCCATCACGCCCGCCAAGCTCTAGCGCTACCGGCTCGGACGCTACCCACGGCGTGGGGTCAGCCAGGGGAGTTGGTCCATCATCAAGGTGCCCCGAGCTTGCACCTTCGCCGTCCTTTCTTCGTGGCCTTGCTCGGAGCGTAGCAGGCGTGCCAATGGCTCCTCCTTGGTCACGATTGCTAGCTGGCTAGCCTCAATCCTGGAGTCTCCTTCAAGCAGCGGGCCTTGTTCGGTTCGGGCCCCTCGCAAGGGTCAGCTGGCGCCTGGGGTCATGCTAGCCCCCAGCCCCCAACCGAGAGGTGGTGTGCCACTTGATGCTCCACCCGCAGCCCCCAAGGTGGAGGACGAGGTGGGCCGAGCGTTCGAGCTCAAACATGGGTGTAGGGTGGTTCGCCACGAGCTCTTCCAGTATGCGATGGGCGCGATGAACCGCCTTGGTGAAGAGCTTGCTGGTGTTGACTCGCGTCTTGAGGATGAAGGTCTTCAGTTGATGGAGGAGCGGCGCAATCTGCGAGTGGCCATCAACCTCAGTCATTATCATCGTGAACTCGAGAACGCGAAGGCTGAGGCGTCCCTCAAGATTCCCAATGAGGCCCGCTCGCGAGCTTTGGAAGAAGCTCACGAGGCCGATCGCCGCCGCGAGGCTTCGGAGGAGCGCGCGTGGGAGCTCCAGGCCTGGAGTGCGTCCCTTGAGCAGTAGGTCAAGGCCCGTGGGGACGCCCTTGCATCGATGAGGGGGACGCCTATGGAGGAAGAGGAGGTCCGGCAGCGCAAGAAGACACTGGCCCTGGAAGCCGTGGAGCGCAGCCTCGAGCTCGAGCGACTGGAGACGAGGGAGCGTCAAGTCGCTCAAGCTGAAGATGCTGTCGGGGCCCGCGCGGCCAGAGTCAAGGAGGAGATCAATGCCGGGTGGCCGAGGTTCGCGCAGATTTGGAGGGCAGGTATGACTTGAAGCTGGAGCTCGCTGGTCAGGAGGGTGCGGGCAGGGCCGCCACCCTCAAGCCCAGGTTGGACGAGGCTGAGAGGCGTGCAGAGGCCACAGCTGCCGCCCTGGTCACGGCGCAGGTGGACTTGGCCTCCGCCCGCGCCAAGCTGTCTTCCCTCCGAAAACGAGTTGATGATGCCGAGGCCGTCGCACGGCAAAACAGGGAGGAAGTGCTTCAACGGCGGACGCTGGAGCGCGAGCACGCTCCTATGCTTCAAGACCTTCGGAACAAGGCCAACACCGCCTTGGGTTACATCTGCGACGAGAACGCCCCGACCCCTCACTCAAGTGACTACGCCAGCCACCGGACCTTCTTCACCGAGGTGGTGACGCGCCTGGAGGCTCAGTCTACCAGAGCTCGACAACTTGTGGAGGAGAGGGGTCGTGGCCTGCTTCAGCGTGCCTTCTCCCGTGTCTTCATCCACCTTCTGAACGCCGACCCCAACTTCGAATTTGATGCCACCATTGCCCCTGTACCCATGGCCGTCCGGGGTGACTTGGTGCGTTGGGTAGAGGACCATATCGACGCGTTGGTCAGGGCCTTCACCTCGGAGAATGATGGGGTGGTGGTCGTCGCAGACGAAGGTGACGTGGTCAATGACGGCGATGGGGGTGTCGCCGACGGCGGCGACGATTCCGACGGAGATGATGATGATGCGAGTGACGAGTCCATGGACGATGCAGCGAGCGATGTCTCTGGCTGATCCCATATTCTCTTGTTGTTTTATTCTGCACGCAAAACTCGGGCGTGGCCCTTGGAAAACTTGTAAGAGCATTTTGAGAGGGGGAGCCCCTCGTGTAAGAAAATCGTAGTTTTTACTTTCCTATGCGATGTGGGTATGTGTCCTCGTGAGCTCATGAAGCTGGGGGTGAGTCTCCTGACGTGGTTTACCTTAGTCAGCGCCAACTTAGGGCTGGGTCGTGAGGCGACGAGTTCCTGAGAATCCTGCGGAGCTTATCGCCCCGTTTGAGGTGGCCCCGCAAGGGGTGAGCACCAAGCGTAGTGCTAGCGCATGCTTTGCGCGGCCGGCTCGCGAGGAGCTCTGCGAGGGAAAGGCGATGGACGTGAGTCCCAAACCAAACAAGATCCAGAAGGCGAGAAACGGCTCGAACGAGAAAAGGAACCCCCGCGTGCATCGATAAAAATTCAGCTTCAACTTAAGTCCAGAATCAGAAAGCAAAGCCACAGAAAGAGAGATCCAAAGCAAAAGGCCGCGTCTGGCACCTAGTCTAGTCTCCGGGTCTTCAAGTCTTCTCACCAGCGCGGAGCTAAGTGCTGTCCACTAGGCGTGGGAGGGAGCCCCAGGGCCTGAGGCCGGCACTCCTGAGACTCCGGGGCGTGTACAGCCCCAACTCATTATTATGTAAGAGTGTCACGGGCGGCGAGCTTCACAGGCACCAGGCCTTCTTCACAGGTACCAGCCTTACTTCATATCACCAGACGAGGGCCCCGCCTTGCGCCACTCTTGACCTCCTTTGAGTCGACCGGAGACCCGGATGACACAAAGGAGGGAAAGAGGACGCCAACGGTTCCCTCGGCGACCACGGGTCCTCTACCGGGGAAGGGTTGTTGAAGCCACCCCGGCAGAGGGCCTACCTCCGGGTGTCCCCTGGTTACACATGCCTTGGGGAGGGGCCTTGCTCCTGGCTCCCTCCCGGCGGCCCCCAGCGTGTCTCCCTTGTTGAAACGGGTGCCGCCGTGCCAGGGTCACCGATCGATGCCGCAACCTGATTCATCTGCAGCCCATGGTTAGCTTAAGCCTGTTCCTGAGAGGTTAGCGGTACCCTGTAGTTGCCGTCGCCGGCGCGATTGCTGTGGTTCTCCGCTGGCACTTGGAAGGCTTCGACTCCTAGCGCCCCCTCTCCCCAATCTTCTCCAACAAATGAGCCGATGTCGTCCTCTGACAACTTTTTTGGCGACGTACTAAGTTCCGGCCTTATTATTATTTTGAACCGTTTTCAGCCTCCTGCCTCGTGTTTCGAGACGCGGTATTCATTGACACGTCTCTTCAAAGCAGAGATTGTGTCCCCTTATCGCGAGATTCTCATTAATACGGATTTGGGTAATCCAACTGTGCCACTCACACGACTCCTGGGGAATAGGCGAGTTTTAAGGCTCATGGGGGGACGCTCGACTTTCTCTGCCTTTATAAGAAGATAAAGATCTGCCTTTGACCCCATGCCTCTTCCTCCTCAGCCCGTCTATCCTCGAGCTCAAGCGCCCCAGCTTCAACCCCTTCCATCCCCAACTAACACTTCGACCATGTCCGGATCTGGAGCGCAGGGCAAGTGGATGGCCTCCTCCGTCACAGAGGAGAACAACAAGGAACTCCGGGAAGCGGGTGATACGTCTCCAACGTATCTATAATTTTTGATTGTTCCATGCTATATTATATCCTGTTTTGGACATTATTGGGCTTTATTATACACTTTTATATTATTTTTGGGACTAACCTATTAACCGGAGGCCCAGCCCAGAATTGCTGTTTTTTTGCCTATTTTAGAGTTTCGCAGAAAAAGAATATCAAACGGAGTCCAAACAAAAATGAAACCTTCGGGAATGTGATTTTCGGAACGAACATGATCCAAAGGACTTGGACCCTACGTCAAGCAATCAACCAGGAAGGCACGAGGTAGGGGGGCGTGCCTACCCCCCAGGCGCGCCCTCCACCCTCGTGGGGCCCATGTTGCTCCACCGACGTACCTCTTCATCCTATATATATCTACGTACCCCCAAACTACCAGATACAGAGCCAATACCCTAATTCCACCGCCGTAACTTTCTGTATCCATGAGATCCCATCTTGGGGCCTTTTCCGGAGCTCCGTCGGAGGGGGCATCGATCACGAAGGGCTTCTACATCAACACCATAGCCTCTTCGATGAAGTGTGAGTAGTTTTCTTCAGACCTCCGGGTCCATAGTTATAAGCTAGATGGCTTCTTCTCTCTTTTTGGATCTCAATACAAAGTTCTCCCCTCTCTTTTGGAGATCTATTCGATGTAATCTTCTTTTGCGGTGTGTTTGTTGAGATCGATGAATTGTGGGTTTATGATCAAGTTTATCTATGAACAATATTTGAATCTTCTCTGAATTCTTTTATGTATGGTTGGTTATCTTTGCAAGGCTCTTCGAATTATCAGTTTGGTTTGGCCTACTAGATTGATCTTTCTTGCAATGGGAGAAGTGCTTAGCTTTGGGTTCAATCTTGCAGCGTCCCTTCCCAGTGACAGTAGGGCAGCAAGGCATGTATTGTATTGTTGCCATCGAGGATAACAAGATGGGGTTTATATCATATTGCATGAGTTTATCCCTCTACATCATGTCATCTTGCTTAAAGCGTTACTCTGTTCTCTTGAACTTAATACTCTAGATGCATGCTGGATAGCGGTCGATGTGTGGAGTAATAGTAGTAGATGCAGGCAGGAGTCAGTCTACTTGTCTCGGACGTGATGCCTATATACATGATCATACCTAGATATTCTCATAACTATGCTCAATTCTGTCAATTGCTCAACAGTACTTTGTTTACTTGCCGTAATACTTATGCTCTCAAGAGAAGCCACTAATGAAACCTATGGCACCGGGTCTATTTCCATTATATTAATCTTCAATCTACAAGCTATTTCCTTTTCCGTTTATTTTGCTTTCTTTACTTTGCATCTTTATCATAAAAATACCAAAAATATTATCTTATCATATCTATCAGATCTCACTTTCGTAAGTGACCGTGAAGGGATTTACAACCCCTTTGTTGTGTTGGTTGGGAGGATTTATTTGTTTGTGTAGGTGCGAGGGACTCGCGCGTGGCCTCCTACTGGATTGATACCTTGGTTCTCAAAAACTGAGGGAAATACTTACGCTACTTTGCTGCATCACCCTTTCCTCTTCAACGAAAAACCAACGCAGTGCTCAAGAGGTAGCAAGAAGGATTTCTGGCGCTGTTGCCGGGGAGGCTTACGCAAGGTCAAGACAAGATTTGACTCCCGACAACGAGCCATTTCTGGCACCGTTGCCGGGGAGTCTACGCAAAAGTCAACATACCAAGTACCCATCACAAACCCTTATCTCCCGCATTGAATTATTTGCCATTTGCCTCTCGTTTTCCTCACCCCCACTTCACCCTTGCCGTTTTATTCGCCCTCTCTCTCCTTCCTCCTCCTCCTTCTCTATTTGCCTCCTTTTGCCCGTCTCTTGTTTGCTTGTGTGTTGGATTGCTTGCTTGTCATGATGGCTCAAGATAATACCAAATTGTGTGACTTTACTAATACCAAAAACACTGATTTTATTAGCACTCCGATTTCTCCTCTTATCGATGTCGAATCTTGTGAAATTAATGCTGCTTTGATGAATCTTGTCATGAAAGATCTGTTTTCGGCCTTCCCAGTGAAGATGCCGCTACCCATCTAAACAACTTTGTTGATTTGTGTGATATCCAAAAGAAGAAAGATGTGGATAATGATATTGTTAAATTGAAGCTATTCCTGTTTTCGCTTAGAGATCATGCTAAAGCTTGGTTTTCGTCTTTGCATAAAAATAGTATTTATTCATGGAATAAGTGCGAAGATGCTTTTATCTCTAAGTATTTTCCTCCCGCTAAGATCATCTCTCTTAGAAACGATATCATGAATTTTAAGCAACTTGATCATGAACATCTTCCACAAGCTTGGGAGAGGATGAAATTAATGATACGTAATTGCCCTACACATGGTTTGAATTTATGGATAATTATACAAAAAGTTTATGCCGAATTGAATTTTGCTTCTAGAAATCCTTTAGATTCGGCCGCGGGAGGCACTTTTATGGAAACCACTTTAGGAGAAGCTACTAAACTCCTAGATAATATTATGGTTAATTATTCTCAATGGCACACTGAAAGATCTACTAATAAGAAAGTGCATGCGATAGAAGAAATTAATGTTTTGAGTGGAAAGATGGATGAACTTATGAAATTATTTGCTAATAAAAGTGTTTCTTCTGATCCTAATGATATGCCTTTGTCTACTTTAATTGAGAATAATAATGAATCTATGAATGTGAATTTTGTTGGTAGGAATAATTTTGGTAACAACGCGTATAGAGGAAACTTTAATCCTAGGCCGTATCCTGGTAATTCCTCTAATAATTATGGTAATTCCTACAACAATTCTTATGAAAATTTTAATAAGATGCCCTCTGATTTTGAATCTAATATTAAAGAATTTATTACTTGGCAAAAGGATTTCAATGCTTTGATTGAAGAAAAATTGCTTAAGATTGATGAGTTGGCTTGGAACGTTGATAGAATTTCTCTTGATATTGATTCTTTGAAACTTAGATCTATTCCACCTAAGCATGATATCAATGAGTCTCTCAAAGCCATGCGAATTTCCATTAATCAGTGCAAAGAAAGAACCGCTAGGATGCGTGCTAAGAAAGATTGCTTAATAAAAGCGTGTTCTTCTAGCTTCCACGATTATAAAGATGAAGATCTATAAGTTATTGATGTGTCCCTATTAAATCTTTGTTTTGCAATATGAATCTTGATAATGATGGGACTGAATATAATCCACCTCTACCTAGAAGACGTTCCAAAAATTCGGAGTCTTTAGATCTTGATGCTAAAATTGTTAAAAGTGGGATTGAAGAAGTCAAAACTTTAAATATCAATGAACCCACTATTTTGGATTTCAAGGAATTTAATTATGATAATTGCTCTTTAATAGATTGTATTTCCTTGTTGCAATCCATGCTAAATTCTCCTCATGCTTATAGTCAAAATAAAGCCTTTACCACACATATCGTTGATGCTTTGATGCAATCTTATGAAGAAAAACTTGAGTTGGAAGTTTCTATCCCTAGAAAACTTTATGATGAGTGGGAACCTAGTATTAAAATTAAAATTAAAGATCATGAATGCTATGCTTTGTGTGATTTGGGTGCTAGTGTTTCCACGATTCCAAAGACTTTGTGTGATTTGCTAGGTTTTCGTGATTTTGATGATTGCTCTTTAAACTTGCACCTTGCGGATTCCACTATTAAGAAACCTATGGGAAGAATTAATGATGTTCTTATTATTGGAAATAGGAATTATGTGCCCGTAGATTTTATTGTTCTTGACATAGATTGCAATCCTTCATGTCCTATTATTCTTGGTAGACCTTCCCTTAGAACGATTGGTGGAATTATTGATATAATGGAAGGGAATATTAGATTCCAATTTCCATTAAGGAAAGGAATGGAACACTTCCCTAGAAAGAAAATTAAATTACCATATGAATCTATTGTGAGAGCCACTTATGGATTGTTGGAAATATGCCCTAGAGGCAATAATAAATTAGTTATTATTATATTTCCTTGTTCATGATAATCGTTTATTATCCATGCTAGAATTGTATTGATAGGAAACTCAGATACATGTGTGGATACATAGACAACACCATGTCCCTAGTAAGCCTCTAGTTGACTAGCTCGTTAATCAATAGATGGTTACGATTTCCTGACCATGGACATTGGATGTCGTTGATAATGGGATCACATCATTAGGAGAATGATGTGATGGACAAGACCCAATCCTACGCCTAGCACAAAGATCGTGTAGTTCGTTCGCTAAAGCTTTTCTAATGTCAAGTATCATTTCCTTAGACCATGAGATTGTGCAACTCCCGGATACCGTAGGAATACTTTGGGTGTGCCAAACGTCACAACGTAACTGGGTGACTATAAAGGTGCACTACGGGTATCTCCGAAAGTGTCTGTTGGGTTGGCACGAATCGAGACTGGGGTTTGTCACTCCGTGTGACGGAGAGGTATCTCTGGGCCCACTCGGTAGGACATCATCATAATGTGCACAATATGATCAAGGAGTTGATCACGGGATGATGTGTTACGAAATGAGTAAAGAGACTTGCCGGTAACGAGATTGAACAAGGTATCGGGATACCGACGATCGAATCTCGGGCAAGTATCGTACCGCTAGACAAAGGGAATTGTATACGGGATTCATTAAGTCCTTGACATCGTGGTTCATCCGATGAGATCATCGTGGAACATGTGGGAGCCAACATGGGTATCCAGATCTCGCTGTTGGTTATTGACCGGAGAGTCATCTCGGTCATGTCTGCATGTCTCCCGAACCCGTAGGGTCTACACACTTAAGGTTCGGTGACGCTAGGGTTATAGAGATATTAGTATGCGGTAACCCGAAAGTTGTTCGGAGTCCCGGATGAGATCCCGGACGTCACGAGGAGTTCCGGAATGGTCCGGAGGTAAAGAATTATATATAGGAAGTGTTATTTCGGCCATCGGGACAAGTTTCGGGGTCACCGGTATTGTACCGGGACCACCGGAAGGGTCCCGGGGGTCCACCGGGTGGGGCCACCTGCCCCGGGGGGCCACATGGGCTGTAGGGGGTGCGCCTTGGCCTATATGGGCCAAGGGCACCAGCCCCAAGAGGCCCATGTGCCAAGAGATAAGGAAAGGAAGAGTCCCAAAGGGGGAAGGCACCTCCGAGGTGCCTTGGGTAGGATGGACTCCTCCCTGGCCGCACCCTTCCTTGGAGGAAGGGCCAAGGCTGCGCCCCCCCTCTCCATTGGCCCTATATATAGTGGGGGGAAGGGAGGGCAACCATACCTAAGCCCTGGCGCCTCCCTCTCCCTCCCGTAACACATCTCCCTCCTCCCGCAGCGCTTGGCGAAGCCCTGTTGGAATCCCGCTACTTCGACCACCACGCCGTCGTGCTGCTGGATCTCCATCAACCTCTCCTCCCCCCTTGCTGGATCAAGAAGGAGGAGACGTCGCTGCTCCGTACGTGTGTTGAACGCGGAGGTGCCGTTTGTTCGGCGCTAGGATCATTGGTGATTTGGATCACGACGAGTACGACTCCATCAACCCCGTTCTCTTGAACGCTTCCGCGCGCAATCTACAAGGGTATGTAGATCCACTCCTCCCTTATTGCTAGATGACTCCATAGATAGATCTTGGTGACATGTAGGAAAATTTTGAATTTATGCTACGTTCCCCAACAGTGGCATCATGAGCTAGGTCTATTGCGTAGTTACTATGCACGAGTAGAACACAAAGTAGTTGTGGGCGTCGATTTTGTCAATTTACTTGCCGTTACTAGTCTTATCTTGATTTGGCGGCATCGTGGGATGAAGCGGCCCGGACCGACCTTACACGTACTCTTACATGAGACTGGTTCCACCGATTGACATGCACTAGTTGCAAAAGGTGGCTAGCGGGTGTCTGTCTCTCCCACTTTAGTCGGATCGGATTCGATGAAAAGGGTCCTTATGAAGGGTAAATAGCAATTGGCATATCACGTTGTGGTTTAGCGTAGGTAAGAAACGTTCTTGCTAGAAACCCATAGCAGCCACGTAAAACATGCAAACAACAATTAGAGGACGTCTAACTTGTTTTTGCAGGGTATGCTATGTGATGTGATATGGCCAAGAAGAATGTGATGAATGATATGTGATGTATGAGATTGATCATGTTCTTGTAATAGGAATCACGACTTGCATGTCGATGAGTATGACAACCGGCAGGAGCCATAGGAGTTGTCTTTATTAATTGTATGACCTGCGTGTCATTGAGCAACGCCATGTAATTACTTTACTTTGTTGCTAACCGGTAGCCATAGTAGTAGAAGTAATAGTTGGCGAGCAACTTCATGGAGACACGATGATGGAGATCATGGTGTCATGCCGGTGAAAAGATGATCATGGAGCCCCAAGATGGAGATCAAAGGAGCTATATGATATTGGCCATATCATGTCACTATTATTTGATTGCATGTGATGTTTATCATGTTTTTGCATCTTGTTTACTTAGAACGATGGTAGTAAATAAGATGATCCCTCATAATAATTTCAAGAAAGTGTTCCCCCTAACTGTGCACCGTTGCGGCAGTTTGTTGTTTCGAAGCACCACGTGATGATCAGGTGTGATAGATTCTAACGTTCACATACAACGGGTGCAAGACAGATTTACACACGCGAAACACTTAGGTTGACTTGACGAGCCTAGCATGTACAGACATGGCCTCGGAACACAAGAGACCGAAAGGTCGAGCATGAGTCGTATGGTAGATACGATCAACATGAAGATGTTCACCGATGATGACTAGTCCGTCTCACGTGATGATCAGACACGGCCTAGTTGACTCGGATCATGTAATCACTTAGATGACTAGAGGGATGTCTATCTGAGTGGGAGTTCATAAGATGAACTTAATTATCCTGAACATAGTCAAAAGGTCTTTGCAAATTATGTCGAAGCTCGCGCTTTAGTTCTACTATTTAGATATGTTCCTAGAGAAAATTTAGTTGAAATTTGATAGTAGCAATTATGCGGACTAGGTCCGTAAACTGAGGATTGTCCTCATTGCTTCATAGAAGGCTTATGTCCTTAATGCACCGCTCAGTGTGCTGAACCTCGAACATTGTCTGTGGATGTTGCGAACATCTGACATACACATTTTGATAACTACGTGATAGTTCAGTTAAATGGCTTAGAGTTGAGGCACCGAAGACGTTTTTGAAACGTCGCGAAACATATGAGATGTTTCGAGGGCTGAAATTGGGATTTCAGGCTCGTGCCCACGTCAAGAGGTATAAGACCTCCGACGATTTTCTTAGCCTGCAAACTAAGGGAGAAAAGCTCAATTGTTGAACTTGTGCTCAGATTGTCTGAGTACAACAATCGCTTGAATCAAGTGGGAGCTGATCTTCCAAATGAAATAGTGATAGTTCTCCGAAGTCATTACCACCAAGCTGCTAGAGCTTCATGATGAACTATAATATATCAGGGACATATATGATGATCCTTGAGATATTCGCGATGTTTGACACCACAAAAGTAGAAATCAAGAAGGAGCATCAATTGTTGATGGTTGGTGAAACCACTAGTTTCAAGAAGGGCAAGGGCAAGAAGGGATACTTCATAAAACGGCAAATTAGCTGCTGCTCTAGTGAAGAAACCCAAAGTTGAACCCAAGCCCAAGACTAAGTGCTTCTGTAATAAAGGGGAACAGCCACTGGAGCAGAATTACCCTAGATACTTGGTAGATGAGAAGACTGTCGATAGAAGTATATTGGATATACATTATGTTAATGTGTACGTTACTAGTACTCCTAGTAGCACCAGGGTATTAGATACCGTTCGGTTGCTAAGTGTTAGTAACTCAAAATAAAAGCTACGGAATAAACGGAGACTAGCTAAAGGTGAGCTGACGATATGTGTTGGAAGTGTTTCCAAGGTTGATATGATCAAGCATCGCACGCTCCCTCTACCATCGAGATTGGTATTAAAACCTAAATAATTGTTATTTGGTGTTTGCGTTGAGCATAGACATGATTGGATTATGTCTATCGCGATACGGTTATTTATTTAAGGAGAATAATGGTTACTCTGTTTATTTGAATAATACCTTCAATGGTCTTACGCCTAAAATGAATGGTTTATTGAATCTCGATCGTAGTGATACACATGTTCATGCCAAAAGATATAGGATAGTAATGATAGTACCACCAACTTGTGGCACTGCCACTTAAGTCATATCGGTATAAAACGCATGAAGAGGCTCCATGTTGATGGATCTTTGGACTCACTCGTTTTTGAAAAGTTTGAGGCATGCGAACCATGTCTATTGGTGTATATGCATGAAGAAACTCCATGCAAATGGACCGTTTGGACTCACTCGATTTTGAATCACTTGAGACATGCAAATCATACCACATGGGCAAGATGACTGAAAGCCTCGTTTTCAGTGAAATGGAACTAGAAAGCAACTTGTTGGAAGTAATACATTTTGATGTGTGCAGTCCAATGAGTGCTGAGGCGTGTAGTGGATATCGTTATGCTCTTACTTCATAGATGATTTGAGTAGATATTGAGTATATTTACTTGATGAATCACGAGTCTGGATTATTGAAAGGTTCAAGTAATTTTAGGGTGAAGTTGAAAGATCGTCGTGACAAGAGGATAAAATGTCTATGATATGATCATAGAGATGAATATCTGAATTACGAGTTTGGCACAGAATTAAGACATTGCGGAAATTGTTTCACAACTAATACAGCCTGGAACACCATAGTGTGATGGTGTGTCCGAACATCATAACTGCACCCTATTGGATATGATGCATACCATGATGTCACTTATCGAATTACCACGATAGTTTATGGGTTAGGCATTAGAGACAACCACATTCACTTTAAATAGGGCACCACGTAATTCTGATGAGATGACACCATATGAACTATGGTTTAGAGAAACCTAAGCTGTCATTTCTTAAAAGTTTGGGGCTGCGACGCTTATGCGAAAAGTTTCAGGCTGATAAGCTCGAACCCAAAGCGGATAAATGCATCTTCATAGGACACCGAAAACAGTTAGGTATACCTCCTATCTCAGATCCGAAAGCAATAAGGGATTGTTTCTAGAATCGGGTCCTTTCTCGAGGAAAAGTTTCTCTCGAAAGAATTGAGGGGGAGGATGGTGGAGACTTGATGAGGTTATTGAACCGTCTCTTCAACTAGTGTGTGATAGGGCACAGGGAGTTGTTCCTGTGGCACCTACACCAATTGAAGTGGAAGCTTATGATAGTGATCATGAAACTTCAGATCAAGTCACTACCAAACCTCGTGGGATGACAAGGATGCGTACTACTTCAGAGTGGTACGTAATCCTGTCTTGGAAGTCATGTTGCTAGACAACAATGAACCTACGAGCTATGGAGAAGCGATGGTGGGCCTGGATTCCAAAATGGCTCGAGGCCATAAAATCCGAGAGAGGATCCATGTATGAAAACAAAGTGTAGACTTTGGCAGAATGGCTCGATGGTCGTAAGGCTATTGAGTACAGATGGATTTTAAAAGGAAGACGGACAATGATGGTAAGTATCACCATTAAGAAAG
Source organism: Triticum dicoccoides (assembly GCF_002162155.2). Taxonomy (NCBI): domain Eukaryota; kingdom Viridiplantae; phylum Streptophyta; class Magnoliopsida; order Poales; family Poaceae; genus Triticum; species Triticum dicoccoides. The sequence continues at coordinate 204,426,335 of NC_041392.1, forward strand.
CTCGACTTGTCGTTAAGATTTTTTCCGACAAGTTCAAGGAGTTGACTATGATGAGACTTTCTCACTCGTAGCGATGCTAAGAGTCTGTTGGAATTATATTAGCGATTACTGCATTATTTATGAAATCTTGCAGATAGGATGTCAAAACATTGTTTCCTCGACGATTTTCTTGAGGAAAGGTTGTATGTGATACAATCGGAAGGTTTTGTCAATCCTGAAAGATGCTAATAAGTATGCAAAGCTCCAGCAATCCTTCTAAGGACTGGAGTAAGCATCTCGGAGTTGGAATGTATGCTTTGATGAGATGATCAAAGATTTTGGGTGTATACAATGTTTATGAGAAACTTGTATTTCCAAAGAAGTGAGTGGGAGCACTATAGAATTTCCGATGAGTATGTGTTGTTAACATGTTGTTGATCGGAAATGATGTAGAATTTCTAGAAAGCATGCAGAGTTATTTGAAAAGTGTTTTTCAATGGAAAGCCTAGATTAAGCTACTTGAACGTTGAGCATCAAGATCTATAAGGATAGATCAAAATGCTTAATGGTACTTTCAAATGAGCACATACCTTGACATTATCTTGAAGGTGTTCAAGATGGATCAGTCAAAGAAGGAGTTCTTGCCTGAGTTGTAAGGTATGAAGTTAAGACTTGAAGCTCGACCACGGCAGAATAGAGAGAAAGGACGAAGGTCGTCCCCTATGCTTAAGACATAGGCCCTACAGTATGCTATGCTGTGTACCGCACCTGAAATGTGCCTTGCCATGAGTCAGTCAAGGGGTACAAGAGTGATCCAAGAATGGATCACAAGACAGTGGTCAAAGTTATCCTTAGTAACTAGTGGACTAAGGAATTTTCTCGATTATGGAGGTGGTAAAAGAGTTCGTCATAAAGGGTTACGCCGATGCAAACTTTGACACTAATCCGGATTATTCTAAGTAGTAAACTGGATTCGTATAGTAGAATAGTTATTTGGAATAGCTCCAAATGTAGCGTAGTAGTTGCATCTACGAGATGACATAGAAATTTGCGAAGTACATACGGATCTGAAAGATTCAGACCCGTTGACTAAAACCTCTCTCACAAGCAAAACATGATCAAACCCAGAACTCATTGAGTCTTAATCACATAATGATGTGAACTAGTTTAGTGACACTAGTAAACTCTTTGGATGTTGGTCACATGGTGATGTGACCTGTGAGTGTTAATCACATGGCGATGTGAACTAGATTATTGACTCTAGTGCAAGTGGGAGACTGTTGGAAATATGCCCTAGAGGCAATAATAAATTAGTTATTATTATATTTCCTTGTTCATGATAATCGTTTATTATCCATGCTAGAATTGTATTGATAGGAAACTCAGATACATGTGTGGATACATAGACAACACCATGTCCCTAGTAAGCCTCTAGTTGACTAGCTCGTTAATCAATAGATGGTTATGGTTTCCTAACCATGGACATTGGATGTCGTTGATAACGGGATCACATCATTAGGAGAATGATGTGATGGACAAGACCCAATCCTAAGCCTAGCACAAAGATCGTGTAGTTCGTTTGCTAAAGGTTTTCTAATGTCAAGTATCATTTCCTTAGACCATGAGATTGTGCAACTCCCGGATACCGTAGGAATACTTTGGGTGTGCCAAACGTCACAACGTAACTGGGTGACTATAAAGGTGCACTACGGGTATCTCCGAAAGTGTCTGTTGGGTTGGCACGAATCGAGACTAGGATTTTTCACTCCGTGTGACGGAGAGGTATCTCTGGGCCCACTCGGTAGGACATCATCATAATGTGCACAATATGATCAAGGAGTTGATCACGGGATGATGTGTTATGAAACGAGTAAACAGACTTGCCGGTAACGAGATTGAACAAGGTATCGGGATACCGACGATCGAATCTCGGGCAAGTATCGTACCGCTAGACAAAGGGAATTGTATACGGGATTGATTAAGTCCTTGACATCATGGTTCATCCGATGAGATCATCGTGGAACATGTGGGAGCCAACATGGGTATCCAGATCCCGCTGTTGGTTATTGACCGGAGAGTCATCTCGGTCATGTCTGCATGTCTCCCGAACCCGTAGGGACTACACACTTAAGGTTCGGTGACGCTAGGGTTATAGAGATATTAGTATGCGGTAACCCGAAAGTTGTTCGGAGTCCCGGATGAGATCCCGGACGTCACGAGGAGTTCCGGAATGGTCCGGAGGTAAAGAATTATATATAGGAAGTGCTATTTCGGCCATCGGGATAAGTTTCGGGGTCACCGGTATTCTACCGGGACCACCGGAAGGGTCCCGGGGGTCCACCGGGTGGGGCCACCTGCCCCGGGGGGCCACATGGGCTGTAGGGGGTGCGCCTTGGCCTATATGGGCCAAGGGCACCAGCCCCAAGAGGCCCATGCGCCAAGAGATAAGGAAAGGAAGAGCCCTAAAGGGGGAAGGCACCTCCGAGGTGCCTTGGGGAGGATGGACTCCTCCCTGGCCGCACCCTTCCTTGGAGGAAGGGCCAAGGCTGTGCCCCCTCTACCTTGGCCCTATATATAGTGGGGGGAAGGGAGGGCAACCATACCTAAGCCCTGGTGCCTCCCTCTCCCTCCCGTGACACATCTCCCTCCTCCCGCAGCGCTTGGCGAAGCCCTGTTGGAATCCCGCTACTTCCACCACCACGCCGTCGTGCTGCTGGATCTCCATCAACCTCTCCTGCCCCCTTGCTGGATCAAGAAGGAGGAGACGTCGCTGCTCCGTACGTGTGTTGAACACAGAGGTGCCGTCCGTTCGGCGCTAGGATCATCGGTGATTTAGATCACGACGAGTACGACTCCATCAACCCTGTTCTCTTGAACGCTTCCGCGCGCGATCTACAAGGGTATGTAGATCCACTCCTCCCTCGTTGCTAGATGACTCCATAGATAGATATTGATGACACGTAGTAAAATTTTGAATTTATGCTACGTTCCCCAACATGGATTGCCTACCAAAGATGGCAATACCTAGATCTATCCTTACTTTTATGCCTAACTAGGGGCGTTAAACGATAGCGTTTGTTAGGAGGAAACCCAATTTTATTTTTATTCCTTGATTTTTGCTCCTATTTAGTAATAAATAATTTATCTAGCCTCTGTTTTGGTTGTGTTTTTTGTGTTTAATTAGTGTTTGTGCCAAGTAGAGCCGTTGGGAAGACTTGGGGAAAGTCTTTTTAATCTTGCTGTAAAAAACAGAAACTTTAGCGCTCACCAGAATTGCTTCCATTTTTATTTGGAAAGTGATATTTAGTTAATTATTTTTGAAGATGATTAATAGATAAATTCCTCACGTCCATAAATTTATTTTAGAATTTTTGGGGTTCCAGAACTTGCATTAGCTACAGATTACTACAGACTGTTCTGTTTTTGACAGATTCTGTTTTTCGTGTGTTGTTTGCTTATTTTGATGAATCTATGGCTAGTAAAATAGTTTATAAACCATAGAGAAGTTGGAATACAGTAGGTTTAATAGAAATATAAATAAATAATGAGTTCATTACAGTACCTTGAAGTGGTGTTTTGTTTTCTTTCGCTAACGGAGCCCACGAGATTTTCTACTTTAAGTTTTGTGTTGTGAAGTTTTCAAGTTTTGGGTAAAAGATTTGATGGATATGGAACAAGGAGTGGAAAGAGCCTAAGCTTGGGGATGCCCATGGCACCCCCAAGATAATCTAAGGACACCTAAAAGCCAAAGCTTGGGGATGCCCCGGAAGACATCCCCTCTTTCGTCTACTTCCATCGGTAACTTTACTTGGAGCTATATTTTTATTTACCACATGATATGTGTTTTGCTTGGAGCGTCTTATATTATTTGAGTCTTTATTTGTTAGTTTTCCACAATCATACTTGCTGTACACACCTTTTGAGAGAGACACACATGCTTCAAAAATTGTTAGAATACTCTATTGTGACGCTCGGATAATTAGGCTACAGTAATCCCGCGTTAATGATGCCTCTTCACCTCGGTTACTGCTGATAATCTCGCATTAGTTCGAAACGGTTATAAATTCAAAATTTGAATTAAAGTTAAAACAATTAAAGTTTTCAAAAGTCAAAGCTAAAATGTTCGATGTGTTGAAAATATTCCCTAACTATTTGTCATGTAGAAACCATGTTTTTATATAAGGCCTAAATATTTAAAATGAGCAAAAACAGAAAAGAAAAATAAATAAATAGTGAAAGAAAAGAAAGAAGGGGAAAACCCCCTTGCTGGGCCATGGCCCAGCTGGCCACCGGGCCAACCAGGCCGGCCCAGCCGCACCCCACCCCACTCTTCATAACCTCCCCCACTCTGGTCAAACCCTAGCGCACCCCACCCCACTTTCCCCACTCCTCCCTCTACTTCCCCACGACCCCGATCGCATCGGGCGCTCGAAGGCGCCCCTCACCGCGCCGATCGCGTCGCCATCGCCGCTGATGCCTCTGGACATCGACGACCACCCTGATGCCGCTGGACCGCACCATCGCCCGGAGCTCCATGGGCCTCGCCGGAGCCACCCCATCGCCCCGACCTCGTCGACGGCCACCTCACCGGACTGCCCCTCGACGCCATCGTCTCCGTCCTCCTCCTCATGCCCCGCTGCCCCGAACCCTACACTCCCCGTGAGCGCGCTCCCCCTTCCCTCTCTCTGCTCGTTGTACACCGCCGTCCATGCAGCGCCCCCTAGCCGCGCACCGGCGCCCTTCGACCGCGCTCACCGCGATCCCCCGCGCGCGCCCGCATGCGTTGTGCTCACTTGCTGCTCTGCTACTGCTGCGAACTGCTGCAGCCGCCGCTGCCACTCGCCCGCGCTTGCCCTGCAGCCCCGCCACGCCTCCCTGCTACGCCGCTCGCCCCACTGGCTCCGCCACGCTGCTGCTGCCCCGCCATGCGCGCGCGCACGACGCCGCCCCTGCCTATGGCTGCTATTGCCGCCCCCTGCATCGACGACTGTCACCCGACTCCCTTTGATCCGCCCCAGCATCCACTCGCCGCGCCGCTCTCTCCCTGCGCCGTCCGCCGCCCCCACCACGGCTGCGCTCTGCCTCACCGGTGCCGCACCGCTGGCCGTGCCCGAGGCCAGCTCCTGGGTTCCCCCAATCGGGCGCCCAGCGCCCGTTGCCCATCTCCGCTCGTAGCACCCGCCCGTTAAGCCTCTCTGGGCACAGACAAGTGGGGCCCAGCCCCCAAAACATTTTTTATAAAATAAAAGAAAATGAAATAAAAATGAATTAATAAAATTAATAATTAATTCATTAATTAATGAATTTATTAAGTTAATTAATCATGTTTAACTTAATCTAATTAATTAGTTAATTTAATTAAACAGTAATTAATTAGCTAAACCCTAATTAAACTAAGCAATGTATGACATACGGGACCCACACGTAGTTGACTGCTGACATCAGCATGATGTCATGCTGACATCATCATTTACTATTCTGGATAATGTTGATTTAAATAATTAAATAAATCCTAAAAATGATTTAAATCTTTTAAATTAATATAAAATAAACCATAGCTCGGATGGAAAAACTTTGTACATGAAAGTTGCTCAGAACGACGAGACGAATCCGAATCCGTAGCCCGTTCGTCTACCACGCATCACTAGCATAGCGAACACGCAACTTTCCCCCTCTGGTTCATTTGTCCGAAAACGCGAAACACCGGGGATATTTTCTTGGATGTTTCCCCCCTTCACCGGTACCACCTCTTACCGTGATCGGGCCGTGATCACTCGGGAGGTGATCACGGGTATATACATACATATATACATACTATACTTGTTATGACTAAAGTCAGGTCGACTCGTTGAGTACCCGCAAGTGATTCCGATGAGGGGGCTGAAAGGACAGGTGGCTCCATCCCGGTAGAGGTGGGCCTGGGTTCCCGATGGCCCCCAACTGTTACTTTGAGGCGGAGCGACAGGGCAGGCGGAGACCACCTAGGAGAGAGGTGGGTCTGGCCCTGGTCGGCGTTCGCGGTAACTTCAAAATAGTACGCTTAACGAGATCTGGGTATTTGATCTGAGTCTGGCTACTGGCCTATACGCACTAACCAACTACGCGGGAACAGTTATGGGCACTCGACGTTGTGGTATCAGCCGAAGCCTTTGTGACGTCAGTGACTGAGCGGCGCGCGCCGGGTTGGACTAGAACGCCTGCTCTTGTATAAGGGATGCTAGGTTTGCTCACCGGCCGCGCACGTAACGTGCAAGTGTGCAATGGGCGATGGGCCCAGACCCCTGCGCCATAGGATTTAGACCAGCGTGCTGACCTCTCTGTTGTGCCTAGGTGGGGCTGCGACGTGTTGATCTTCTGAGGCCGGGCATGACCTAGGAAAGTGTGTCCGGCCAAAGGGGATCAAGCGTGTTGGGAAATGTGGTGCACCCCTGCAGGGAAGTTAATCTATTCGAATAGTTGTGATCTTCGGTAATAGGACAACTTGGAGTTGTACCTTGACCTTATGACAACTAGAACCAGTTACTTAATAAAACACACCCTTCCTAGTGCCAGATGCAACCGGTGATCGCTCTCTCATAGGGCGACGAGGGGAGGATCATTGGTTAGGATTATGCTATGCGGTGCTACTTGGTGAACTTACCATCTACTCTCTTCTACTGCAAGATGGAGGTTACCAGAAGCGTAGTCTTCGAAAGGACTAGCTACCCCCCTCTTATTCTGGCATTCTGTAGTTCAGTCCACATATGCTACCCCTTTTCCATTTGATACCAATGCATGCATATGTAGTGTAGGTCCTTGCTTGCGAGTACTTTGGATGAGTACTCACGGTTGCCTTGTTCCCCTTTTTCCCCCTTCCTTACCCGATTGCTGCGACTAGATGATGGAGTCCAGGAGCCAGACGACATCGTCGATGATGACTCCTGCTACACTGGAGGGGCCTACTACTACGTGCAGGCCACTAACGATGACCAGGAGTAGTTTAGGAGGATCCCAGGCAGGAGGTCTGCGCCTCTTTCGATCTGTATCCCACTTTGTGCTAGCCTTCTTAAGGAAGACTTGTTTAACTTATGTCTGTACTCAGATATTGTTGCTTCCGCTGACTCGTCTATGATCGAGCTCTTGTATTCGAGCCTTTGAGGCCCCTGGCTTGTAATATGATGCTTGTATGACTTATTTTATTTGTAGAGTTGTGTTGTGATATCTTCCTATGAGTCCCTGATCTTGATCGTACACGTTTGCGTGTATGATTAGTGTACGATTGAATCGGGGGCGTCACAAGTTGGTATCAGAGCCGACTGCCTGTACGAATCCCCCTTCCATACTCCTTGGCCGAAGTTGAGTCTAGTCAGTGAAAACTATTTTACTAACATGGCTGTGTGGCTTATGGGCCCACGTCGCCATTGGGTGGTATTAGGATCTTTTATTCCTCGTCTATACTCTGGGACTCTGATCTCTCTCCTATTCGGGTTAAAATGGTTTTACTAAATCTAACTTTAGGTTCTCGATAATACTTTCTCCCGGAGAGCCCCTCATTCCAGATGATCGTCTACTGCACCAGAAGATTTTGAAGATACTCTTCGACCATTCCCGAGACCCTTGTGCCCTCTGCATTTTCAATTCCCTACTACCGATATATCCATATGGATAACGGCATACACTTGTTTTTCATACCATCACTATGAAAAAAGACACATCCGTGACATTTTGGGCCGAACGAAAAAAATTTCTGTCATACATATGACACTTCTATGACGATAATTGTGACAATACCCAGTATCATCATAGATGTGGTGGGCTCCTACTTCTATGACAAAAAATCATGACAGAAAATGGGCTTTTCGTCGTGGGCGGGCCGGAGACGCAGCTGCATGACATTCTTTGGGCCGTCCATGACGGTAAAAACCGTGGTAGAAGCGAGGGGGAGGAAAATTTCAGGGAGTTCCCGGTTACGGTAGGAGGTTGGGGGCCGAGCGATGCACGTTTCTCTCGTACACATACGCGCGTGTGTGCGAGGCGTTGGATCTAACTGAACCCGAGCGAGGCGTTGGGCTCTAACTGAACCCGAGCGATTGCACTGCAGGCTACACGTTACTGAACCCGAGCGATGGATCGATGGCTGTTAACTGAACCCGATCGAGCGATTCCTTGGCTACTGCTGCTAACTGAAGCTGATTGATGGGATGAA